>NC_048600.1:42326008-42666341 GCF_003668045.3 Cricetulus griseus | reverse complement strand
GAGCTACAAGAAATTGGTCCAGTCTAAAAGAGAAATAGAGCTCACACAAAGGTGATCCCAGCACTTGGGATCCCACGCCTTTAATCCCAAAATAGGGAGAAAGGAATGATATGGCTGGGCAGGAGAGAGGAATATAAAGTGGGAGAAGACAAGAGCTCAGTGCAGTCTGAGCAGCAGTCAGTCTGAGTAGATAGTCTGTGCAGTCTGAGGATTTGTAGAGACAGATGCAGTCTGAGGCATCAGTCTGAGGATACAGTCTGAGGACAGGATGGCCCCTTTTGTCTGAGCATTGATAAAGGTAAAAACTCTCTAGTGAGCCGGACATTGTTGGCGCACACCTTTAATCCCAGCACTTAGGAGGCAGAGGCAGGTGGATCTCTGTGAGTTCGAGACCAGCCTGGTCTACAAGAGCTAGACAGGACAGCCTCCAAAGCCACAGAGAAACCCTGTCTCGAAAACCAAAACAAAAAACAACAACAACAAAAAACTCTCTAGTGGCTGGCCACTCTGCTTCTCTGATCTTTCAGCTTTCATCCCCTTATAGCTGACTCTGAGTTTTTATTATTAAGACAAATTAGAATTCATGCTACATATTTGGGCCTGTGAGTTGCATGAGTTCTAGTATAGAAATGAATATGCCCCAGTACATTTGCAGATGATAATATCATATTGCAGTATTAAAGGTTGGACATGCTTGTGTCTAGAACTTTCTGACAAAGATTGAGCAGTCTGTGGATAGTATACTACATGGTAGCTCAAGCTTGTAATCTCAGCACTTAGGAGACTGAGGCAAAAGGGTCCCAAGTTTCAACAGAGAGAGAGAGAGAGAGAGAGAGAGAGAGAGAGAGAGAGAGAGAGAGTAAGAGAGAGAGAGTGAGTGATTGGGAGATTCCATGAAGATGCAATACTAGTGAAGGAAGAAGGAAAACTTACTTTTTGAAAAAAAAAGGGAGGAGGTAGGGCGCCAGCACCCTGTATGCTTACATGCTGAATAAGAAGTGGACATCGGGCATAGAGAACAAACTTGTGGGCATAAAACACCTCTCCGCTGTCAATCTGGAACTGGACATCACTCAGGTGTGGATTATTAACCATTGTCCCAAAGTCAGACACCAGCAACCCAAGAGAGGAGAGCTGTAATGGGAGGAGGAAAAGAGGGTTGTCAGGTCCCTCAATGCTTTGCTAACTGCCAAGGGAAGACCAAGGGCCAGGGCCATGCTTTCCTCTCCAGGCTGTGCACATATGAGGCCTGAGGGTCTATCTCTGGGTTACATTAAGGACCTCATTAAACCAGAATGACAAATGCTAATTGCTTTCTCAGGTTCCATATTACGGTGTGTTGCCTGACCTATGGTAGGAAGGCACAGTGGTGGATAAAGGCATCTTCACAGCTCCTAAGCACAGCAGGATACCTGGTTCTCAGAGTAACCTGATGCAAAGGACCACACCCTGAGCCCAAGCTGTTCAGAAACCCAATACTTGTCGATACACGCAGAGACATCACCAAGATGGTCCTCTGCATAGGTAGGTCCTTATGGAATGACACCCACTTTATGGAATTCCCATCTTCCAATGCCATTCATTACCAACAGAGTACATTGGGTTGTGAGTTGGAGCCCACCCCATAATCCATACAAAGAAGGGGCACAGTGAGTGCCTAATGGAGGAAGGAAATCACTAAAGAAGCAAACACACAGAACAGATGCCCAAATGAGGTGGTCACTACGGGGGCAGTAATCTCTGAACCCCTCAACAGAGCAGGCTGGAGGACTGGCTGCTGAGGAAACCTACAGTGTCCAAGCACAGCAATGACCCAAGAGGGGAGGCAGGAGGCCAGGGGTTCTCAGCTCCAGCAAGGGTTGTCAAGGTATGCCATTTGGGATATAGACCACAAAGCCAGGGCAGAGCTGACACATTAACTTGTACCATAGAAGTAAGTCTTCACACTTACTGAGGCGTGGTCACTCCTCTGAAGGGTCTTCTTAGATGGCAGGACAAACCCAGTCAGTGGAAGGCTGCTGGAACCCAAATCCAACCCTGAGAAGAGGATGTATAGATTAAAGAGATGTCACCTCCCAAGCAGGCAGTGTTGACCCTAGGCTTGGCTAGACACGTTATTTGAGGGCATCTTCACTTAAAGTAACCTTCTCCCAATTATTTCTACCCATTTCCATGACAGAAAGGTCAGAGGATTGTAAACAGACAAGATTAGCCCAGGAAGCTGTTTGGCTAAAGCTTAAGGAAGATTGTGAGATATACAAATGTGTGTGCATCACAGTCATCTCTGAGGAAAACACAGAACACACCCTACACCACCTTCTCCACTGAACTGAGATAAGCACAGAGCCTCACAACAGCCCATGCTCTACTCCCACAGACCCCCTCAGACTGCATGGGTAGGCCCAAGACATCACCCAGTGTCTCACCTATAGGAACTCCCAGACTGCTGGGCAATGGGCTGGCGCTCATCCCCTCCTCTGCCAAGTCCACAAGATCCTGAAGAGCTTGATGCTCCCTCTGGCTGGAGGACAGCAGCTGGGTCTTGGGGCTGTGGCTCATGGGAGGGCTGCTGTGGAAAGCAGGTGGCCTTTGTGTACTTGGCTCTTGCTGCTTGGGCAGTGGCAGCTCCTGTTCCTGAAAGAAGGTGAACAGTTAGTGACTATGTGTTATTGTTACTGACACACTGCCACAGCCACCCTACACATGCACAGCTACATCTAAGATTGCAGATAGGGCAGGGCCCTCAAGGGAGGTCAAGAGCAGCCAGGAACCTGCAGTGTTGGCAGCTTCTGTCATGGCTCAGGCCTACCTGATGCCTCCAAGTATGAAGAAGGGGCCCCAAAGTAGCTCACTTCATGTTATTTAAATGGCCAAGGCTGCTAAATACCAAGGCAGGACCACCTTTAGCAGAACTGTCTAAAGTATGTATTCAGGACCTAGGTTCCAAGGCTCTATCTCAGACAGATTTAATAGTTGGACAGGAGTGGGCCTGGACTTCACATTTTAAACAAGCTTTCCAAGAATATGCTAAATTTGGGGAAACAAAATCCTTTTTTTCTTAGCAGAAGTCCTACTGAGTTGCCACAGACATGAAGTACAGCCTCTGTTGCTTCAACCCTAATCTGTTTATTAGACTTCTCCTCATCCAACCCTGGTATCTTGTTGCTAGACTACCCACCTCTTTCCAAAGTCCATCCAAATGTGCGTTAGGAGGAGCAGAGCTCACCTTGGGAGGCCGTTGGGACACAATTAGAGGAACCAGGCTCGCTGTATAGAAGGACTCCTCAGCCAAGGCTCCTGTGAGGGCACTGCGCTGCCACAGAAAGTTCCGCTTTCCTTCAGGCAGCTGCAGACGCCAGCCTGCATGTTCCAATTCTTCCTGAAAAATCCTGCTGGCAGGAAGTGGCGGGGTGCAGGACAGTTCCACTTCCTCTGATAGGAGCTGGGCGACACGATCCTCAATCTGTCTACTTGTGGTCTCAGAGTCCTGGGTTAACAACTGTGGGGGACACACCGGGGGTTTCTTCCTGCGACCTTTCTTCTCTAGAGATAAACAGAAGTGGCCCAGTCAGAAGTGGCTCTGACCGCTCATCCCAGCAGCTGCTGTGATAACTCTCAGCCAGCAACCAGCACCAAGCTCTCCCCAGGCCTCTGCTCCAGCCACATGTACCTGCACCTAGCCTTATCTTCTCAGAAAAAGCATTTTCCAATCTCAGTGGGGGCACAGCTGGACACTGCTCCATCTCAGAGCGAGACAGAGCCATGGCCACCAGGAGATCTTCAGATGGAGCCTCGGGCTTGTTGATCTTCCACCTCTTCTCTGGCTCCTTCTTGATGCTGGCTCCTTTCCGTTTCAAACCTCCAACATGGTTGCTGAAATTAAAAGATAGCCACAGAGAAAGGTCAGCAAGTGCCTCTGATTCTGGACCTCTTCTGTCTTACAGAAAATAAGAGATGGATGTGTCTGCCCATTACAATGGCAGAACAATTGCTTGGGCTTTCACTGTGCTGATTCTATTTTTAGTGTGCTCATTCGACCCAAACTAGAAATTTAGCACAGTCCAACAGTGGAGGGCCTGGGCTCTTTCTTGGTCATCAGCGGTACCTGCATACCTAGATGTGGCTAAATCCTCATTGTCTATAGGTCCAAGAAGGCTCTCTGTAGCCAACAAGTTCTGCCCTGAAACTTCAGATGCCCCCAAGGCAGTCCTGTCCACAACGATCCTTCCCCTCCTGCAGGAGGACTACAGTGACATTCTATCCAAAGCCCAAAAGACAAGGCTTCCAGACTCTGCTGCCACAAAGCAGATGCCCTAGAGTTGACCTCTCTCTGCCTTACAGAAGGCTTGCTCTCTGGCTGGAAAGAAAAATCTACTGTCTGAGCGAGCCCCAGCAGCTGGGCAAGGAGGAGGTGTGGTAGGAAGCAACTCTGAGAGCCTGCCCTGCAGCTGCTGTCACAACTCAGATTTTTGCAAAAGCTCAAGCTCTCCCTACACAGGGAAAGTCGGAGTTCTTAGGTGTGGTCTTGGAAAGTAAAACGATCCCCAACTCAGCTAATCACAGGCAAGAGAGAGGGGCACCAGCCAGTAGCCAGGAGTTAGGTGTAAGAGCAGTGCTGATGCTGCACCCTGTGCCACAGGCAGGGCCCGGGCTTAGAGAAATCAAGTAAGGAATGCAGAAGGCAAGAACATACTCAGACCAGCATGGTGCTCTAACCATGAAATTCGGAATATTCCAAAGTCCAAATGCCTTAGCTTGGTCTCAGTAGAGGAATGTTCAGAGCCCCCTTAGAGAAAGTCCAATGTCCCTTCAGGGTGTTCAATCCCCAAAACTTTCTATTCACCAGCCTTCTAGAAGGGCCCGTATACATCTACTTTCACTATCTGGAAGCATTTTTATTTATTTATTTTTATTTATTTATTTTTTTCGAGACAGGGTTTCTCTTGTGTAGCTTTGGAGCCTATCTTGGCACTCGCTCTGGAGACCAAGCTGGCCTCGAACTCACAGAGATCTGCCTGCCTCTGCCTGCTGGGATTAAAGGCATGTGCCACCAACGCCCAGCTGGAAGCATTTTTAAAGTAAACATGTTTAATCTGTAAGATAAGCAATAGATTAGATGTCTAAGACCTCAAACTTCCTGCCCTACAGTACTAGTATGGATGCACTAAATGTAGGTAGACTCCCTGGCTTGGAGAACCCCCTCTGACCATGGTGATCTCAGCTGTGGCCCGGCCCAGCAGCTAAAACCCACATCCAAAGCGGTGACAAGGATAAACATTTTCCCACAGAAGCCTGGTACTCACGCTATCTCTGTTCCCTGTATGCCTGGCGTCTACATACTGAGGACTGCTTCCCAGTTGTTAAGGGAGCCTCCTATTTCAATACATAAGCATTAACTCATGCAATTAAAAAAATCATTCTTAGGGGAAAGAGTGGGGGGTAAATATGAACAAAAAAACATCGTATGGAATTCTCACAGAATAATATATAGTCTTACAGTTCTGCCTAGTCAACTCTTGGAACTGTGCTGAATAATTTGACATCATAGTATGAAAATGAAGCTACACTAACATAGAAACATGCTGCACAACCACAACAGGGGAGTAAAGCAAGTACGACATGCTTAGATGCTCTAGAGTGGTCTCTGCAGGGTTATGGGACTGGCAACATTGAAGGAAGGACCTCAGGAAGCAGTGGCAATTCTCTGCATGGGTAGCCCCATATGCATGCAAAATCCTTGTGCTCGTTGATCCTTCTTCAACCATGAACAATTTTCTTATATGTCCCATGCCAGAATACAAGAGAGCTAGTTCTCTCCAATACTATATAACAAGCTTTTCAGGCAAAGTCTAACTGGAGAGAAAACACCATTGTTTGGTGATGGGGAATGTCCTTCTGTATATGTTTGTCTTATTGGTTGATAAATAAAGTACTGTTGGCCAATAGAAAAGCAAGATAGGTGGGACTAGGAGTCGAGGAGGAGTCTGGGAAATGTAGTAAAGAAGTCTGTGATGCAGGCAGGAAGTGACATAGCAGGCAGACTCAATATAAGCAGGAAATCTCTCTCTTGCTCTTCCTCTTCCTCCTGCTCTCTTCTCTGCTCTGGAGCTGCCATGTGATCCCAGCAAGACAGGGCACGTTCTGCTGGCGTCCTCCATAAGATAAGTCTTATGATTATGCTTGATAATTAAGACTGAGCTAGCAAGTAAGAAATCCTAGTCATTGACCAGCAGCATTTATACCTAATATAAGTCTCTGTGTGTTACTTGGGACCTTAACATGGTGGGCAGAACTAGAGTTTGGTTCCTTCATCTGTCTTACCTGGGTACCAGAGTGCTGCTGGCTGCCTCAGGCTGAGCTGTCTGTAGCCTTACAGCCTGGAGCAGGAGCTGGGGACCCACTTCCATCTTTACTGCACACTGTTTCAAGTGACTGATTCGGCTCTTGGAGGTGAGGAATGGTTTACCACATATTGGGCAATCAGGGATCTGAGGTGGAGCAGGTCTCAGTGCCTTTTCTGCCTCATCAAGGCATCTGCAGAAGTCAGTAAATACAGAACCCTCTCAAGTAACATGGACTACAGCAAATGCTTAATCGGCATCAACATGTAAATGTTCCCCAAAAGCTGATCCCCTCACGCCATCTGCATGTCTCCTGGCAGTCAGCCTCAGACACTAAATTTAGGTATGTGTCAGCAAAGGTGCCTAAAGAATTTAAGGACAGACAACATAGACTTACCTTACAATCCAACAATTCCACTCCCAAGTATAAGCCCCAAGGAATGAAAGCAAGTGTTCAAACAAATCCATGAAACACATGTTCACAGCAGCAATACTATAAAAATCCACGAGGTGTAAACACTAATGTCTGGCAATGGATGAAGGTGCAAGTGTGCAGTCTAACCACACAATGGGCTACTATTTAGCCATTAGAGTGGTGTTGGGGATGACACACTGACAAACAACACAGAGATGAGCTGTTAAGTGGAGGATGGACAAATATTGTGTGATTCCACGTATGTGAGTACACAGGTGGTAGTTGTCAGGAGGAGGAAGGGGACAACACATGGTGACTTCCAAGGGGGAAGGATGTTCCTTTTGGAGGTAATGAAAGTAATCCAAAAGTGATGGTGGTGACAGGTGCACAAAAGTCAAGGACTTGTGTCCTTAAGTGGATGAAATACATCACGAGGGTTCAACCTCCATGGGTTCAGAAAAAGGGGTATGTTAGTGACACTGAGGTGCTATCCTAATGCAAGGTATCAATATTCCCACTGGTACTATCAGGTCACTGGAATTTGGTCACTGACACAGAAGAGGGGGTGGCCCTTGCTGCTCCTACCTGTTCACATGCTGCTCCCTCCGAGTCACATTCATTGCTGAGAGGTTTTTCTGACACATTTGGCAGAAGAACAACCCCTTCTCCTCCAAGCTGTCATGATGGGAAGATGCTTCCTCCCTTCTGAACTCTTGCTGTAAGGCCAGGGCCATAGCAGCATCACTGTCTGTGGCATGGAGCCTGGGTTTATACTCTGTGGAGTGGAGAAGCATCCAGATCCATGAGAACAGACAGGCTCCATGACCTTCTACCCCTCTGTCTTGTCTACAGCTCTAGCATCATGGGCACTAGGCAAAGAACAAAGAAACTAAAACCTAGCATCACTCTGCAAGTGTGTTTACCGGCATTGCCTAGGGAGAGTGGGCACTGGGCAGGGGGACTCTTGGATTAGCTTTTTCCATACTTTAGTGTGCATACAGATCACCTGAAGCTTGTTAAAATGCAGGCTTTGATGTGTGGAATCGTGCTGGGGACTCCACCTCTTCGAATGCTGACCTCTTCTTATCGATTATAAAAAAAGAATCAGGAAAAATGCCCTTGACAATCAAGAACTCTATTAGCAGCTGACACAGGATGGAGTGATTCTGGCCTTGAGATAGCTCAAAACGTGATCCTGGACTCACAGAGAATATGCCCACTCTCCAATTTCTTGACTATTACTTCCATCTACCACTCTTGTCACAAGCTAAAAAACCGTACAACTTCTTTTGGTGCCTTATTTCTTTTGTGGTATTAGAGATCAAACCCAGGACTTCACACATGATAAACTGCACCACCGAGCTACAGCCCCAACCCCAGCTCCTCTTTTTCCTAAACAGAGAGATGGTGTGTATTACTTCTTGCCACATGCTATAAGGGCTGATGACTCAACAAGATGTCCAATCATTGCAGCCTGAGAATCCTTAGAACTCTCAAAGACAGCAAATACAGTACCCAGAGATCCCATTATTAATTAGCTATTAATTAATAATTAGTAGGATTTCCCACTAGTGTTTCTTCCAATTCCTTTAGAGCAAGTGCACATGTATATCACACATATGTGTACATGAGTGTACATGTTGAGAGACAGAGTGTGTGTGTGTGTGTGTGTGTGTGTGTGTGTGTGTGTACATGTGTGTAGGCCACAGATTGATACTGAGTGTCTTCCTTGATCGCTCTTCACTTAATTTACTGGCGCAGGGTTTCTTCAGAACCTGGAGCTCATGAGTTCAGCTAGTCTAGCTAGCCAGTTAGCCCCAGGGATCTCCTTTATTGGTCTCCCAAGCCCTGGGATTACAGGTGGGCCCTCCATACATGCTCAGCTTTGATGTGGGTGCTAAGGATCCAACTCCTCATGCTTATGTGGCAAGTACTTTAACCAGTGAGCCTTTTCCCCAAACCCCCTTCTTCTCCTTCTGTACATAGTCATCAGAGATGAAGATCCACGATGCTTATAGGATCACCTGACATTATGAGCCTCTAGGAACACAAAGTTCACAGCCCCTTTTAAGAGAGGATGCCAAACTGTTTAACCTAGAGCTGGTGAGACCTCTAGTTTACTTACAGTGCACCATAAACAAATAACCAAGCAAATCTAAAATGTGGCAAATTATGAGCCAGTTAATTAGTCTGGACTTTTCAAAAGTTAATGTAAAAAAAAAAAAAAAAAAGAACTATTTTACAGTCTGAACTAAGGAGATTTTATTCAGAGCCGGGTATGACGCTCAAGCCTATACTACTATGTGGACAGGGGTAGAGGCAGAAGGATTAGCCCTGAGTTCAAGGGCAGCTTTGTTTACATAGTGAATTCTAGAACTACATAGCAAAGTCTTGTCTGAACCCCATCCCCAAAAGACTATTAGAGCTAAAACAATACACAGCATGTGAACTTTGTGCAGGAAAAAAAGCAAGCTACAAAAGATAGCTTGGGGCTGGGCGTTGGTGGTGCATGCCTTCAATCCCAGCACTCGGGAGGCAGAGGCAGGCGGAGCTCTGTGAGTTCGAGGCCACCCTAGAGCGAGTTCCAGAACAGTCTCCAAAGTCACAGAGAAACCCTGTCTCGAAAAAACCAAAAAAAAAAAAAAAAAAAAAAAAAAGATAGCTTGGGCTGGGCTGTACAGTGGTGGCACATGCCTTTAATCCAGTACTCGGTAGGTAGAGGCAGGTGGATCTCTGTGAGTCCGAGGCCAGCCTGGTCTACAGAGTGAGTTCCAGGACAGGCTAAAAAGATAGCTTAGACAACTGGGGAACTGTTACGAAATTGGGTTGTGCTTTTGTGAGAAAATCTAAGGGTAGCATGTCAATGATGTCAAAGCATCATTGATAGGTATAGAGACACAAAATACATAAGGCAGGAGCATTTGGAACCATTCTGGGTCTAGTCTGCTGCCCAATTCCATAATCATGAACAAAGCTAATTAAGATGTGAAAAATTAGCTAGGCCATAGTAGCACCAGGGCTACACAGAGAAATTCTGTCTTGAAAAACAAAACAAAACAAAAATAAGGATGTGAAAAACTATACACAAAAAAGTGTGTGTATGACTAAATGTTACAACTGTTAAATCTAGATAGGGCACATAAAGCTGCAGTTCTCAACCTGTGGGTCACGACCCCTTCGGGAGCTGCAGATCAGATATTTACATTATGATTCACAACTGTAGTAAAATTACAGTTATGAAACAGCAACAAAATATGGTTGGGGTCACCACAACATGAAGAACTTTATTAAAGGGTGTCAGCATTAGGAAGGTTGAGAACTGGCATAAAGCAGGACTTCCTGTGGGCTTTTTTGTTATTTTGTTTTGGTTTTTGGGGTGTATGTGTGTGATGTGATGTGTGAAGGCCATTGCCAATGTCAGGTGTCTTCCCCTATGGCTTCCCACCTTTCCAGGGACCATCCTGCCTAGCTTTCAGTGTGAAGATTATAGTGTGCAGCACCACGCCCAGTCAGAGATGCTGGGGATTTGAATTCAAGTTCTTGTGCTTGCTTACACAGAAAATACTTTATACACTGAGCCATTTCCTCAGCCCCTACTGTGGTTAAAACAAAAAAAAAAAAGCTTTCTGTAAAAGAATAATTTAATAATAAGAATTGGGAGGGGGAATGGAAAGAGAGGAAGGAAAAAACGGAGCAAGACCATGTAAGAAGTCCAATAAGAAATTAGGAGCTAAAACCCAGGCGGTGGTGGCGCATGCCTTTAATCCCAGCACTCAGGCAGGTGGATCTCTGTGAGTTTGAGGTCAGCCTGGTCTTCAAAGAGAGTTCCAGGACAGTCTCCAAACTTACAGAGAAACCCTGTCTCGGAAAAACAAACAAACAAACAGAAATGAGCTAAAGAGATAGCTCAGTGGTGATGAGTGTGTGGTGCTCTTGCAGAGGACCAGAGTTTGGCACCCAGTAGCCATGTCAGATAGCTCACTACTGCCTACAATTCTAGCTCCAAGGGATCCAACATACTCTTTTGGCCTCCACAGGCACCTGACTTCCATAGATATACCCCCACACAGATATACATATACATACATGTAATTAAAAATAATGAAACAAATAGTTCTTATAGGGATAGTCCATTCCTCCAATGCGGTGGTGAAATAAACATCAGACAGAGAACCTATATAAAGAAATGAGGCGAACAGGGTTCCTTCTATTTCCCTTTTTTATACCGTCTTGTCTTACAAAGCAGAACATGCTCACCATACCGTTCTCGACCACCATCTCCTCTTGAGGGCTCCTTGGGACATTTTCTTCCATCGTGGTCCTTAGGGAGGACTCTTCTGAAGTATGTCTCAAGCGCTCAGGGTCTGCTCTCTTGAACTGCTTCATCCGTTGGAGAACCAGCTCTGAGGCTCTGGGTTTGGAGGGACTTGGCACACCAGTCGTAGTGAGATAGGGTGGAAGGGGCCGGGAGTCGCCATTGGGAGCACTCTCTGGCAAAGAGGAAAATATTCACAGCATTTGTTCTACAAATGTCCTTCCAAAATGTCCTTTACCAGGCAGTTCACCTCTGACCCAACTTGTGTGAACAGGACCTGTTCATGCACTCACTGTAGCAAGGAGACATGTATCAATGCAGGGGGATACTGGGTTCAGCAAATGCTGATGAGCTTGTGGTTTGATTGAGGGGTGATGAAAATGCTCTCAAGTTAGGTAGTAGTGGTGGTGGTTACACAACTCTGAATGTACTAAAACACTAAACTGTACATTTTAAGAGTGAAATTATGGAATATGAGTAATATCTCAATAAAACTCATTAAAAAAATACTAATAGCAAGTGTTTCTTTCTAGACCAATTCTTTAACTTGAGACTCATCTATGGCCTTCTGTGGAGATTCAGGAACCCCTGAAGTTACGAGCCAATTTCACACATATGTATGTGCAAATACCATGGAGCTTTCACCAGCTGCTCAAAGGGAGCCTGAGTGCCCAGAGGGCAGCATTACGTAGTCCTTCAGCAGTCTCCAGGGCTCAGACTCTGCACCCATGTTAGAAAAAAAATGTCCTCTAGAATAAAGAAGAGAAGGTGAGGAAAATCAGAAACAGAAATCAGGACCCTGAAGAGTGAACACATCACACGTGCAAGGCTGGTTTTCAGTTCTGTGTGAAGAGGCTGAGGATGCCAAGGGTGACAGGGCAGGGACCTTGAACCTCTGGTGCACCCTCTGAAAGCCTCCTCAGCCTAACCAATTGGCTGGCCCATTCCAACTTACCTAACTTAGAATTAATTCATAAAAATACGAAAGTGTCATTATTTTTATGCTGACACCACTACTGTCAACTATATAAACATTCACGGAAAGCAGACCACATACTCATACAAACTCAGAGAAGGAACGCACACATAGAATTGAGCAAAGTATGGTCCTTGGGCAGCCGTGTTTTTGTAAATTAAGTTTCACTGGCACAAGGCTATTAACTATTCACCTATTCACTTCCACATCATCTATTGCTGCTTTCTCACTATAGCAGCCATTAAGCACAGTTGACCTCCCTACTAGGGAAGATCAGTCTAGAAGTACCTACGAAGTCCCTTTTACAAAGTACACTATCTACATTTAACCTGTGTACCCACAATGTGCTTCAATTCAGCTATAGATTAATATAGTACCCAATACACAGTAAATGCTATATAAATATTGCTTACACTATATTGTTAGGGAATAAAAACAAGAAAAAAGTCTGGACATATCAAGCACAGACTATTTCTTTTCTCAAATGCTGAGTATATGACAGAGGGTAAACCTACAGATTTGGAACCCACGACAAGGAGGGCCAATTATAGTTGCAGCACAAACTATATGATCTGTAAAAACAGGGTATTTACTCTCTAGCCTTTTGTTTTGTTTTGTTTTGTTTGAGACAGGATCTCTCTACATAGCCACAGCTGTCCCAGAACTCAGTATGTAGACCAGGCTAGCATTACAACTCATAGCCCCTGCCTACTGAGTGCTGGGATTAGAGATGTGTGTTATCTGGCCTTTTATAGCAAGTTTTCTGAGCCCCAGTTTACAGCAGCACACATCACTTGGTTCCCTCTCCAAAACCGTATCTGGCGGTAGGTCCCAGTGGGCCCTGCTGGTTACCTGTCTGAATGCTCTGTGCTCTTTCATACAACACAGGCTGTGGGATAGGAGCAAGGACACCTCCCTTTCCATTCACAGGGAGAGCTGGGTCCCCTTCTTGGGATTTAGGTGCCCCTTGCTTTTTAGTCCTAGAGGCCTGGCTGCCTGATGGAGGTTTCTTCTCTGAAGGGCCTTGAAGGGTTTTGCTCCTGGTGGCAGTTTGCTTGGTTTCTTTCAGCTTGCCTCTTTTCTGAGTGCTACCGGCAGCCTTCGGCTTCCTCCTTTCTCCTGACACTTCTTTGGTTCCATTTTTTTTCACCCTTTGGAAAAAGCTGGCACAGAGTTCTTTGAAATCATCATCTGACTCATCCATCATGTGACCCGTTTTAAGGTTTTCAGGCTTGTCTTTAGTGGAGTGAGGATGGATCTGGAAACATGTCCACAGAGAGGAAACTCGTGAAAAAGCCCACTTGGGCCTTACCACACTCCGTTCACTAGGGCTTCTCTTCTCTATGATTTACTCAGAGACTTTGCACAGCTATGAACAAAGTACTGTTTTCCTCTCCATAATGACTTACATATCTTTCTTCAATTGGGACCCGTAGTTAAACAAGCTTAAAAACTTCCCTCGTTAATATTCACAAGGGAAGGAATATGTTGCTGTCCAACTGCTGCCTCTGAGACAAAACACATGTGAACTGATTCTCCATGATCTCCATAGTGATAAAGAGTATGGGTTCATTTAATTTCGTATCTGTGGAAAACCAAAAGCATCTAAGTATAATCAGACAGCTATTGCTAGGTCATTTCTCCCAGGAAGGTACAAGAGCATGTAGGGTATGGGGAAAGTCTCCAAGGTATAGCCTGGATAGAAATATAATTGTCCCACAGTATGTCCCAGTACAAAGCACATGACACAGAACACACGCACACGCATGTACAATCTAGAAGCCTGCAAATGCATAGTCTCCAGGCAGGAAAAAAAAAAAATTGTGTATCTTGGGAATGTGCTTTTTACTGAAATTTGGAGAAAAACATGAAGGCCAGCTGCCACAAAATAAATGTTTCCCAACTACAGGGAGCTTGTGTCTGCACAGTGGCCTCAGATCCCCAGCTATCGCTTCATCAGCTGGTAAGGGTGTCAGCAAATGCTGTAAAATGACTGAAATAAAGAGATAAAGGAGATTTGGTGGACTTTGCAGAGCCCCCATTGAGGGCACTACCCTGCCTGGAGAGTGGTGGGTGGATGGGGTGGGGGGTAGGCTGGGGGTGGGGGAGGAGGAATGGAGGGAGAGGGAGAAGGGACTTACATGTGAAACAAGCTTGTTCCCTAACTAGAACTAATAAATAAATTAAAAAGAGAGAGAGAGAGATAAAGGGTATGTCCTTGCTTGTATACCCAGGAGAGAACAGAAACCACTCTTTTTTAAAAAAAAAAAAAAACTGTCTGCAGATAAAGGTAGGTTGGGCCTTATGGGCATGAATGTTTACTGGGATACAGAGTATTGGGGTTCAAAACTCAAAACACAATTATCTAGGTCTAGGGAGATGGCTCAGTGGGTAAGAGTGCTTACTATACAAGCATGGGGACCTGATTTCGGATATCCAGCACCATGTAAAAAAGCCAGGTGTGGTAGCACTCACTGGAAGGGGAGACAGAGACAGGAGAACTGCTGAAACTTGATGGTTAAGCCAGTCCACTTGAAAAACTGCAAGCTCCAGGTTCCAGTGAGAGACTGTCTTAAGAGGCTAGGCCAACAGTGATAGAGCAGTATACCCAATATTCTCATTGGGTCTGGGGGGAGGGCAGGCACCAGCTAGCACGTACACATACACACTCTCAAACAAACACACACACACACACACACACACACACACACACACACACACACACACACACACCTCCCTAAATAACCCAATGGCAGAAATCTATCCATTCCAAATTTTAGTCATGCAATAATCTTAGAGGAGTTTCCCCTACTCCTTCACATGGGCCTTGCCCCCCCTCCTCATTCTGTGTTATCACACATGACTGTCACAGTGACATCTGTCACAGCTTATAATCATTTGCAGGGCATAACACTTATTGAATGCTTGTGTACCAGACACTAGGCCAAACGCTTCTTAAATCTCTAATTCATTTAATCCTTATGGCGATACTGAAATACAATCTACCATCATCTTTTCTTTAGATCGAGGAATCTGGCACAGGCAGAGTGAGGAACAGTTTTGAAGTAGCAGGGCAGAGATTCTAGGCAGTGTGGTTCAGGTTTTAATCCTGTTTTTATTCACTGAATTATCTGTTAATGAAGTTCAGCACATCAGTTAGATACAGATTTATTTACTTTGTATTTTCTTTGGTTTGTCTGGTACCCAACTTGTAATAAATGCTAGGCAACTATCTGTTGAATTCACGAACTGCAGAGTTTGATACTGTGGGAATGAAGAGAAACGGTAGAAGGGAGAGGTCTGCAGGGAGAGAGAAGTTAGGCACAAGGGCCTGGAACACCAGGCAAAAGCAAACTGAATTTTATCATGCTAGAGCTGTGTAAATGTCACATTCATTAGTGTTGACAATCTCTGCTGACAATCGAGTGATAAGATGTCCCTCTCCGGTAGGTGCTCCACCAATATCTGGTAGACGACATAAGAGATCCCACCAGGCTTCAAGCTTCCAGAGGGCAGGTGACTCCTGCCTCCTCAGCACCCTACCAGCCGGCAGACGTCGAGGGAATGAATGGATCCGGGGGCGGGGCGGACCCTTCCCGCTTACCCCTGCTGAAGACCCACCAAAGGAGACTGGGGGCCTGCCTGGGAAACGCCCTGACGGTCCCAAAGCCAGACAGATCGCTGGACTGCCCGGTGGTCATGATACTACTGTCCCCACCTCCCTCGGGGCGGGCGCTGCCCCTGTCTACCGAGCACACTGCCACTCCGCCGTGGGCCGGTTGAGAGCCAGTGGCCGCTGGCGCCTACGGACCAGACAGACGCCGACCGGCAAGAGAGGGGTACCGCGGAAACTGACAGCCCACCCCCACCCGCGCCGGGTCACTAGCCCGATGCCCGGCTCCTCCTACCTCCCCGCGCAGCAGCCGCACCTTCTCAACGGAGAACCGCGGGACTGCGCCTGCGCAGAGAGGCTTGCGAGCAGCGAATGACGAGTGCGCAGGCGCAGAGCCCGCGCGTGCGCGAAATTATATGTGTGTGGTGTGAGGGGAGTTGAAGGGGGAGCGAGAGTCACTTTCCGGTGTTTCTCTGCGGCAGCGAGCGCTTCCGGACGGCGTGAGGCGGGGCCGGCCGGGGATGGTGTCTTGCTGGCTGCACGGCGGTATCGCGCGCCGAATGAATTCTGCTAAGTGCTGTGGAACCTCGGGTAAGGGTAGTGACTGTCACGGTGTTTAAAGAAGTGCGGTGGCCGAGCGGAAGGGATGCCTCGTCGGTTAAGAGCTGCTCTACAAGAGGTCCTGAGTTCAATTCCCAGCATCCACTTGGTGGCTCGCAACCATCTGTAACTAGTCCCATGGGATCCTGTGCCCTCTTCTGGTATGCAAATGCACATGCAGACAAAACACCCTTACACATAAAGTACGTAAATAGATCTTTAAAAATAAATAAATGAAGTGCGGTGGCATCCGCTCACGGGGAGCACGGGTGTCTGGCTAGTGCAGCCTGGTCGTGAGAGGCCCCTGTGAAGTCATGTGAAGAGTTCCAACTTCACCCGGAGGTGAAGGCCCTCATACATTCCAGGCACACTCTCTACAATGAACTACATCCTCAGCCCTAGTTCTGAATGTTGGAATTCATAAAGAGTCTCCTGCTTCTGCCTCCCGAGTGCTGGCATTAAAGGCGTGCCCCACCACACCCATCTAAAACTGTTCGATTAGGACTGACAGAGGAGACTTGCATCTCCAGGCATCTCCAAAAGCAGAATTGTTTGTTAATCAGAAGGACAAAAGGGCCACAATCTCTGAGGGAGCAGAGACTGGATGCATGTGCCACAGGGGACTTGGGGATTTATAGGACAGTAAAGGTTAGCTCCCCCACAGACTGAAAGTGGTAGATACCAGGAGGTTTTATATGTGGATTCCCGAATCAAAAGCTTCCACAGATGTCAGTCAAGTCAACTTTTCTGCCCAAGTCTACCTGAGGTGTTTAGGCCATTCTAGACCTTGTGGGCAGATAAAAAGAAGGCTGCACCCGAATCTACTGCTGTTTCAGCTACTGACTGTAGCTCCGAAATCATTGCCCCACAGGTCACCCGCTGCCCAGGCAGAGGTCCTGAGGGATAGCATCCAGCCAGAACCACCTTTTGCCACTGCAGTCAAATGTAGTTTTTAACTAAATCTCTCATTCTATTTGCCAATAAAGACTTAGGAGTCAGATGATGGGGTAAAAACCTGCTAGCTCTGCGAGGCTGAGAAGCAACTAGCTGACTTACCTCTTTAGCCAGAGACCCAGCAAGAGTGTCCTTCCACCACCCCAAACCAAAAAAAAAAAAGACGCTCAAAGTCCCTCCCTACTACTTCCTGTTTGTCTCTGTTTTCAGGACTCCCTCTCTCTATTACTACTTCCTGTCAACTAGTTGCTGACTCTGCCTCTTGACCCAGGGGTGATTTTATTTAATTAACACAGTCTTGGGGTTTTACAGTGTGATTGAATATCCTGAAGTATTTCCCCCTTTTTGTCTAAATAAAAATGAAAGGTTTTAACTCTTAACACAGTAAAATTATATACAATAAGAACAATTATCAGGTAAAATTAAATTTACAATGTCCAGTCCATTTGTATTTGGCAACTTCAGAGAAACTACTCTACTATCTAGACTATCTTGGTGAGTCCTAAGTTTTGTACCTGAATCACTTTCTATCATAACTTGTATTACCTACCTAGAAATATCTTTTTAGACTTTAAAACATTTTCTGAGATAAACAACTTAAACTTTTATGTCGCTCAACTTTTACAAAATTTCCATCTCTTTTGTGAATTTCTTTTTTGAATTTGGTAACAAAGAAAATGGTAAAACTATGACTATCTAGTCTTTAACCCCATCAGAGACCTGAGAAAGATAAAATACTACTTGAGTAAACAAGTGTAGAGAAGGCAAGTTCCAAAACTATAGAAATGACAGTCAGCTGGCTGCCTGGACAGCCACCCAAGGTTCTTCTGCAATGTTGGGATCCACCTTTGGCCTACAGGCCCAGAATATCCGACAGACTTCTGTGAAGCAGGAATTTTGAAGGACTAACCTACCTAGTCTTGGCAAAGTTCAGCAGTCAACTTCCTTTGTGTCCTGCTTGTCCAATTTGGACAATATACTGTCAGGAGTTGAGGCAAGAGCAATTTCTTACCCAGCAGCTAGCTTTGCCACATAGAAAGCAAACTCCATATGGAGGTTCTTCAGTGCCCATCACCTTCTCTAAAGTAGATTGGTGTTGCCAGGAGCAGACAGAATCTCAGTCATGAAAATCCTTATTAAAACATCTTAAATTCCATTTTCTGTAAATTTCTGAAGTATTTGTAGACCACCTATCTAAAATATATGTTTGACTTTGAAAACATACCTAGTATGATTACAAGTTTGATTGTTATAGGTGACTACTAACCTGAATTTCTTAATTATCTTAAACAGTTTGAAATAGCAGCTTTCAAGGACCAGAACTTTACATTACATTTTAAAATAGGCTCCATAGCTACAATACCTGGAACAAGAGTAGAAGCATATATATGGCATGTTGTAACAAAAATAACCTAAAATTTGTATCAATATACAAAAATCTATACCAGTGTAAAATATTTGAAACTAGTGGTTGCTTTTTAGTTTAGAAGTAGATTCAAGGGGCTGGAGAGACAGCTCAGTGGTTAAGAACACTAGCTGGTCTTTCAGAGGTCCTGAGTTCAATTCCCAGCAACCACATGATGGCTCACAACCATCTGTAATGAGATCTGGTGCCCTCTTCTGGTCTGTAGTGATACATGCAGACTGTATACGTTATAAATAATAAATCTTTTTTAAAAAGTAGATTCAATAATCTACCCTTTATCCTATCATTCCTATATCTCCCCTTTTTTCAACACTAGATAGAAGAGAAAGAAAGAGAGAGGAAAGAAAAAGAAAGAGATCCCTGAATCTAACCTCCTTTGCTTAGTCTTTTCTCTGACATGATCAATAACAACTTGTAACTGCCCCCCTCCCAAACAATGAAAAACATCGATAACCACCAAATGATTAAAAACCACCCATCCCACATCTCAGGAATGTGGTCATTGTATTCTTAAAATTTCTTCCTGTTGTCTGGAGGTGACAGCAACCTTAGCAGGCCCTGAGAAAATTGTGATAATGGTCAAGTCCTAGAAGAGCTAGCTGTATTGTTTGTTGTTCAGTCTTTGTGTGATGGGCAAGTACAGGGCTTATCTAAAGTCCTGGCTGGAGTAGTCTGTGAGGCTGGACCTGAGCAGTTTGTAGTCCAAAATTGGTCTTTGGGTAGTGTTTGTCAGCTTAGTGGCATGACCACAATCCAGGTGAATCCAGTGTTGCAAACTCCCACCATCATCTTCTTGGAGACCTCAAAGGTTATTCTTAGGAATGGTCATGGTTTTTGTAGAAAATTTAAAACTTTTTTTTTTTTTTTTTTTGGTTTTTCGAGACAGGGTTTCTCTGTATAGCTTTGGAGCCTATCCTGGCACTCGCTCTGGAGACTAGGCTGGCCTCAAACTCACAGAGATCTGCCTGTCTCTGCCTCTCGAGTGCTGGGATTAAAGGTGTGTGTCACCAACGCCCGGCAAACTTAAAACATTTTAAATGCCCTTTTCAGCAGATCTCTGAAAGGTTAGAGGACTACAATCTATATGTACATCCAGAGCACACAAACTTAGCGTCCAGTTACCTATTTCATACTTAAATCTGAAAACCACATACAGGAAGCTAGACGAAACTCATTTATAGAAATAGTTAGTACTCTGTATTACTACTAATATCCCCACAGAAAGTTTTTTTTTTGTTTTTGTTTTTGTTTTTGTTTTTTGAGACAGGGTTTCTCTGTGTAGCTTTGGAGCCTATCCTGGCACTCGCTTTGGAGACCAGGCTGGCCTTGAACTCACAGAGATCAGCCTGCCTCTGCCTCCTGAGTGCTGGGATTAAAGGCGTGCACCACCAACACTCGGCACCCGCCTGGCTCTTAAGAAAAGTTTTAAAGAGTCAATTATGAGATTAATGGCAATAGAATAGTCCCTTAATTAGTTTTATTTTCTTCTATCCTGTACCAGGTGGCTCTTCTGACATGAGACAGGAATTTGGGATTTTCATTTAACAAGCATACATGAGTTTAGAGAGGGAGAGAGCCATGTTCCAACTCCAAAGCCAGTTTTTGTTGTTGTTTGTTTGTTTGTTTGTTTGTTTTTGTTTCTTGAGACAAGGTTTCTCTGTGTAGCTTTGTAGACCAGGCTGGCCTAGAACTCACAGAGATTCGACTGCCTCTGCCTCCGGAGTGTTGGGATTAAAGGCATGTGCCATTACTGCCTGGGGTTCCAAGCCAGTTTTGACTTTTAATTGAATTGGGACCACAAAAAAAGACCATTTGCCTTTTATTGTAGAGAGCAGCAGAAACAAGCATTTGGGAAGATTATGAAAGTCTGCCCTGTTGGAGGTATGATATACCATTAGACCAATTTCCTCTTTTATTTTGGACATTTTCTCTTGATGATCCATCCTTCTTCAGATGTCTCATTTGTTCAGTAGTCTCTGGATACCTTAGCTGAATGCTTTTGTTCTCCTGGAAAGACAAAAACAAAACCCTGCCCCAACTTTTTTGACAGGTTTTGGCAACAGAAAACATATTGTCTTTTAATTTAAAATTTTATTTTTATTTATTTTTTTGAAATCTTGAAATTAACCATTGATATGATATGACCACTCCATGATATGGTTAGGGGAAAGGATTTTTAATTTAATTTTTTTTTACATGCCAATCCCAGTTCCCCCTTCCCTCCTCCCGCTCCCCCTACTTTTCCTCACCCCACCCCCCATTTGCTCTTCAGAGAGGGTAAGGCCTCCCATGGGGAGTCAACAAAGTCTGACCCATCACCACGTTGAGGTAGCCCCAAGGCCTTCTCCCCTGTGTCTAGGTTGAACAAGGTATCTCTCCGTAGGAAATGATCTCCAAAAAGCCAGTTCATGCACTAGGTATAGATCCTGGTCCCACTGCCAGTGGCCTCACAAACTGCCCAAACCACCCACTGTCACCTGCATTCAGGGGGCCTAGTTCGGTCCTGTGCAAGTTGCCCAGCTGTCAGTCCAGAGTTAGTGAGCTCCCACTTGTGGTGATATATTATTTATGATTTATTAAAGCTTGTCTAAAGATTCAGAAAGCAAAGTCAGCCTCAAACTGTAGAAATCAGATGGTGATATACACCTTTAATCCAAGGGCTCAGGATTAAGAGGTAGACGGATCTCTGTTAGTTCAAAGCCACACTGCACTACACAGAATATATCCAGTCCTAAAGAGAAACAGCTCACACAAAGATGAAATCAGAACTTGAGATCACACACCTTTAATCCCAGCATTAGGGAGGTATATAAGACAGGAGCAAGGTCTCAGAGCTGAAATTCATTCTCTAGCCACATTGAGGATAAGAAGACACTGAAGTCTCAGGATTCTCCAGCCATGTCGAGGAGAGGTTACAGTCTGAGGTTTGGTGGAGCCAGGATCCACCTTTCATTCTGAGGTAGAGTAAGAGCTAGTGACCAGCTGCTTTGCTTATCTGATCTTCAGCCTGTAGCTTGAACCCCATTATCTGTCTCTGGGTCTTTTATTTTTTGTGCTACACCCACTAGTTCAGGTCAGCTGTTTCTCTGGGTTTCACCATCCTGGTCTTGACCCCTTTGTTCTTTTATTGCTCCTCCCTGTTATTCTTTTGTTTAAAAAGAAGAAAAGAGAAATATTGAGACAGACATATTGACTATAAGTTTATTATAAGGCAGAATGGGTAGACTAAGAAGAGAAACAGGGGTAATGGCTGACCGCCATGGCCGGTCGCCATAGAGAGAGAGAGCACACACACAGAGAGAGAGACAGGGGGAGAGAGAAAAAGCGCGAGCGTAAAGGGGCAGAGAGAGAGAGAGGAGTAAAGGGGCAGGAGCCTATCTTTTAAAGGGGTCCTCTGCACCTGTGTGCAGACTTCTTTCCCATGGAACCTTGGGCTGACCAGGGTATTGCCTGAGTGGATTCCACCAGGTAACAGGGGCAGGCCAGCATAATGCCTGAACCTTTCATTCCCACCTCTACTTATTATTAAAAAAGGTGGGGTGTTTAGACATGGCAGGTTAAGGAATAAGGGCTCCAAAATGTTATTGTTTTGTTTAAAAAGAAGAAAAGAGAAATACTGCGAGACAGACATATTGACTATAAGTTTATTATAAGGCCCGGTAGAATGGGGAGACTAAGAAGAGGAACAGGGTAATGGCTGACCGCCATGGCCGGTCGCCATAGAGAGACAGAGCGGGAAACAGAGAGACAGGAGACAGAGAGAGAGAACAGGGAGAGAGAGAGAGAGAGAGAGAGAGAGAGAGAGAGAGAGAGAGAGAGAGAGAGAGAGAGAGACAGAGAGCGTAAAGGTGCAGGGGCCTATCTTTTAAAGGGGTCCTCTGCACCTGTGTGCAGACTTCTTTCCCATGGAACCTTGGGCTGACCAGGGTATTGCCTGAGTGGATTCCACCAGGTAACAGGGGCAGGCCAGCATAATGCCTGAACCTTTCAGTTACAGTCTGAGGTTTGGTGGAGCCAGGATCCACCTTTCATTCTGAGGTAGAGTAAGAGCTAGTGACCAGCTGCTTTGCTTATCTGATCTTCAGCCTGTAGCTTGAACCCCATTATCTGTCTCTGGGTCTTTTATTTTTTGTGCTACACCCACTAGTTCAGGTCAGCTGTTTCTCTGGGTTTCACCATCCTGGTCTTGACCCCTTTGTTCTTTTATTGCTCCTCCCTCTCTTCGACTGGACCCTGGGAGCTTTGGCCTGGTGGTTAGTTGTGGATCTCTGCATCTGCTTCCATCAGTTACTGGATGAAAGTTCATATTTGTCTTTTTGGGTCTGGGTTACCTCACTCAGGATGTTTTTTTCTAGTTCCATTCATTTGCCTGCAAATTTCAAGATGTCATTGCTTTTTTTTTTTTTTTTTTCCTCTGGGTAGTACTCCATTGTGTAAATAAATGTACCACATTTTCCTTATTCATTCTTTAGTTGAAGGGCTTCTAGGTTGTTTCTGGGTTCTGGCTAT
This sequence comes from Cricetulus griseus, assembly GCF_003668045.3. NCBI lineage: Eukaryota > Metazoa > Chordata > Mammalia > Rodentia > Cricetidae > Cricetulus > Cricetulus griseus. The sequence goes on along the minus strand of NC_048600.1, from coordinate 42,643,192 downwards.
TACGAATAATGCTCCTATGAACATAGTTGAGCAAATGTCCTTGTGAGTGTGTATCCTTTGGGTATATGCCCAAAAGTGGTATTGCTGAGTCTTGAGGTAGATTTTTTCCCAATTTTCTGAGAAACCACCATACTGATTTCCAAAATGGCTGTACAAGTTTGCACTCCCACCATCGATGGAGGAGTGTTAAAGGAGGAGATTTTTATTGTAGCTATGAGGAAGAGGACAACCAGAGGCATCTGGAAGAGTCCAGAGCAGAGAGAGAAAATAGTAGACAACATGGCCAGCAGACTGGATCTGGCCAAGAGAGAAGCAGGAGCAGAGTAGGGGAGGGGCAAGAGATGAAGACAAAAGAGAGGGCCAAAGTAGAGCATAGCCAAAATAGCAGGGTAATAAGGAGAAACAAGTAGTTGCAGGGAGGGAAGCCTTTGAGCTAGGAAATTGGGGGCAGACAGGACAAGGTTGAGAAGAGCTTGGATGCTACCCTGGACTCTGAAATGTATAACAGGTACTTGAGATACTGAAAGAGTCTGAAGGCCAGCATGCACTTTGGTATGCTAATAGACACCACAGATGGCCATTTGTGCCTTCTGCCTAAAGTAAGGGAAATGACTTCTTTGGGTAGGGGAACTGGCTTCACAAGTTCCTGAAGGATGCTGGCTTTTGCCTAACCACCAGAATTTTGGGAAATGGAGTTTCCTCTGGACCTGACAGTGCCAGCCAGGGCCCGGCTTGTATCAGTCCCACGCTACAGAGGCTATCTATTCAGGACTGAAGTCTTTGGGGCTGAGATCGGAGCCAGCCGAATGGCCCTGGGTCCATCCCTGAGTTGGGGAGTGCTGGACCCGGAAACTCCTAGATACTCATTGGTGATAAAGACGAGACACAGACATCTTGTCATCTCAGGAGGGCTCTCAGTCCATGCTGGAAACTGAAGTCTCCGGTTTATTCAAGCATCCTCTTAAACAGCTTTCCAACAGTGGGGATGACCACAGAAGACATCTACTATCATGTATAAAGCTGATATCAAAACATTCTTTTAATTCAAGAGGCACCTAAGCAGTCTCTAGGCATGTAAGCAAGTTCTCCGAATAGGTGCTGGCACACTCAGGGCCTAGGTTTGTTATGTAAACTAGGAGACATTCTCCACTGAGGCCAAGCTATAGGGGGGAGGGGGGGAGGGGGGAGGTGTGATTAGCCAGACATCTGAAAGACAATGGGAGACTCAGGCTCCTGGAAATAGAGCAGAGGTTTGGACCCCAAACTTTATAATCGATATTTTTTGGACCCCCAACATGACAGTATACACTGGGGGTATTTATTGTGGCCTTATTCCTTGTTCAAAGACAAAACCTCAAAACTGAAAGCAATCTTAATGCTGTGAGTATGGGTACAATAGAGTAATAATAGATTCTGTTATGGTTAAGTAAATGTTACTTTTAGATTTTTAGGGTTTTTAGATTTAAAAGAGAAAGTACACGTGGTACATGTGGGGGCCAGACAAGGTTGTCTTCGTTAGCTTTCTGATGCAGTGATAAACACAATTACTAAAAACAACTTGAGGGAAAGGGTTTATTTCACCTTACAGCTAATTGTCTATCATGAAGAGAAGTCAGGGCAGGAACCTAGAGGCAGGAACTGAAGCAGAGGCGGTCAGAACTGCTGCATACTGGTTTACCTCCCATGGCTCACTCAGTTTGCTTTCTTACACAACCCGGGTTGTATAAGACCACTTATACTGCCCACATTGAGGTTGTCCCTCCCACATCAATCAGTAATCAAGACAGTGACCCACACGCTTGCCTATAGCCAACTGATAGAAGCATTTTCTCAACTGAGATTCGTCTTTTCAGATGATTCTAGCTTGTGTCAAGTTGACAAAAACCTAACCAGCAAAGGTAGCATCCTATCCTTTGGAGCTGAGGTCACAGGCCTTTGTGAGCTGCTCAGCATGGTTGCTGAGATCTGAACACTGGTCCTCATGATAGAGTAGCAAGTATTCTTAGTCAATGAACCATCTCTCCAGCCCCAAGGGCATTTTCATTGTTGAAGGAACTCTGGACATCTCCATCGTGGTGCGCATGGCTCTGGCATACCATGTCCTTCTCTCATTCCCTCTGCCTTGCTAAGAACCACTAGATTACATTCCTAAAGACAGTCCCCAAGGTCTATCCCTTTATTGGCCACCCACTTCCTCCTCCTGAGGCTGACTACCAAGGTCCAGCTATTGAGGTCCAACATTCAGAAGCCCCCTTTGGTTCACCAAATTAACATGCCCAATTAAAATTAAACACTTCATCCTAGCATGGGGTTTTCCCCCTTACCTTTATAAACTGCCATTTGCCTATGTGACACATCTGTCTCCACTCTGTCCAGAGGCAGTCCTTTAGTCCTTCTGAGACAGGGTTTCTCTGTGGCTTTGAAGGCTGTCGTGGAACTAGCTCTTGTAGACCAGGCTGGTCTCAAACTCAAAGAGATCCATCTGCCTCTGCCTCCCGAGTGCCTGGCGATTGCTGCTGTTTTTCTGCCTGAGTCAGAAAGCAGCCACATTAACTTTTCTTCCCCACTTAATAAAGGATCTCTGTGGAAACAGGTGTTTGGGTGTGGTTTGTTCCTAATCCAGGGTCTTGGAGGGAGCCCCCTCTGTGCAGGACTCCCCTTCAGTTTTTGCTAAATTTTTACCCCCTCAAGAGGCTGAATCAGGTGTTATTCTATTGACAATAATTGGTATGCCATTTTACTCATATTTTGTTTTGACACAGAATGCATTGTGAAACATTTCACTTTCTGACTATTTGAATAGTAAAGACTGGTCTTTCAGTTTTGTTTCACAGTTCTTTTATTGAGGAAGCGTCCCATCTATCATCTTGTAATAGCCTTCTATTACTGTTAATTTTCTTTATTAATGTAGTCTGATTTACTTGTTTGCTGTTAATAATGCCACCTCACACACACACACACACACACACACACACACACACACACACACACACACCCTAACTATACTGATGATACTCTAGAGAGCAGGGCTCTCGTAAGTATCCCCCCCCCCCACTTCTTCTACGGGTCTGGGATGGGAACTGCTCAGTGTGTTGGATTTTGAGTTGGGCCAGGAACTCCCCAGCAGTCGAGGGCCTTACTGTCATGTTCTTTCTGGGGTAGGAGTTTCAGGGATTTTTACTCCTAAGAGGCCATGTGGACTATGAGGTTCCACTCTACGACTGCCATAGCCAAATTTTATCATACCAGGGAATGAACTTGATGAAGTAGCTGTTGAGGCAATGCCAGTTCCAGCATCAAAGGTGGTAGGTAGAGTGGGTGTCATTGTTAAGTCCTCTGGTGCCTGTGTCACTATCTTCTTGATGTCACTGTGGTGGTTTGAATGAGCATGGCCCCTATAGGCTCATAGGGAGTGACGCTATTAGTAGGTGTGGTGTTGTGGGAGGAAGTGTGTCATTGTGGATGGGCTTTGAGGTTGCTCAAGTCAGGCCCAGTGTCACTTGATAGGGGATGTCCTTCTGTTGGCCAATAGAGGCGGGAAGATAGGTGGGATGGCAGAGAGGGGGTTTGAGAGACACCATGTTTCCGGCAAAGGAGTAACAGGGTGGGACCCTTCTCCAGTAAGCCAAGACCACATGGAAATACATAGATTTATAGAAATGGCTTAATAATTAAGGCAGAGCTAGCCAATAAGAAGCCCTAGCCATTGGCCAACAGTTTATAATAGTTAATAAGTCTTTGTGTGTTTATTTGAGGTAGAGAAGGGCGGTAGGACCTGGTGGAACAAGTAACTCCAGCAACAGTCACTCTCTCTTCTGCTGCCTGCTGATTCAGAAGGCTCCTTCTCCAGCACCATGCCTGCCTGCATGCTGCCATGCTTCCTGCCATGATGATAAGGAACTAAACTTCTGAACCTGTAAACCAGCACCAATGTAGTGTTTTCCTTTATAGGAGTTGCAGTGGCCATGGTGTCTCCCCATAGCAACAGAAACCCTAAGACAGTCATACTTGGCAGCTTTCTCCAGGTGGCAAGGCAGATCTGTGATGGACACATTGCAGGTGGAGACTGGCTCTGCCAGTGCATTGCCTCTTGTCTCTGGTCTGACTGTCTCTTAGTTTCGGCAGTGCCAATAGGTATAGGGATTGTGTTCTGGGCATTCAAACATCTACAGTCTAAGCGTGTCCTAGAATCATTTAGTATTTTTCTGTAACTGTCTTATTTAGCATAATGAACTCAAGATTTATCCATGTGAGGGCCAGTGAGATGGCTCAGTGGGTAAAAGTGCTTGCTGCCAAGCCTGACAGCCTGAGTCTGAGCCCCTGGAACCCATGATGGAAGGAGAAAACTAATTCTTGAAACTTGTCCCCTGACCCCCACATGCTTGCCAAGGCACACAAATGCCCACTTGTGCACTCCCCCCCCACATACACACATAATATACAGACATGTGTAGTTGCTTATTTTTTTTTTTTTAACTATTTGGAGAGCCTGCCACCCAGATCTCAAATAAATACACACGGAAGCTTATTCTTTCTTATGAATGCCCAGCCTTAGCTTGGCTAATTTCGAGCCAGCTTTTCTTGACTTATCCTGTCTACCTTTTGCCTCTGGGTTTTTACCTTTCTCTATTTCCAAATATCGTTTCTTTCCTTCTTGCTCCTTGCCTGGCTGTGTAGCTGGGTGGCTGGCCCCTTCTTTTCTCGTTCCCTGACCTTGCATCTCCCAGCTTTCTCCTATTTATTCTCTCTGCCTGCCAGCCCTACCTATCCTTTCTCCTGCCTAGCTATTGGCCGTTTAGCTCTTTATTAGACCAATCAGGTTTTAAATGAGCAAAGTAACACAGTTTCACAGAGTTAAACAAATGCAACATAAAAGAATGCAACACATCTTTGCTTCATTAAACAAATATTCCACAGAATAAGCAAATGTAACACATCTCAAACTAATGTTCTACAACAGACATGTGCATTCATATCATAGCATGTATCAGAAGATCCTTTGTAAGTCTGAACTTAATTTCATGATGTATATATCAAGCTCATATTTGGTTGTCCTTATATCTATAGATTGACTTTGGGTTATGTAACATTTTAGCTATTGTGAATAATGCTTTTTTTGAACATGGGTGTAGAAATACCTCTTTGAGACCAAAAAGCAGAATTGCTAGATTATCATTCTACTTTAGAACTCTATAGAAAAATCACCATGTTATCTATCCCCAGAAGGGCCTTACCATTTATAGTCCCACCAACAATATACAAGCATTGCAATTTTTCTCCCTCCCCTTTCTCTCAAACAAAGTTTACACGGCATCAGTTTGAATTTTTTAAATATTTTATTTATTTATTATGTATACAACATTCGGCTTCCATGTATATCTGTACACCAGAAGAGGGCACCAGATCTCATAACAGATGGTTGTGAGCCACCATGTGGTTGCTGGGAATTGAGCATCTCTGGAAGTGCTCTTGTTAGACCCTCAGAAAGCTGAGGCTTCCAGAATCTTAGCCCAGGACGGCGGCCACCCCAAACACAGAATGGAGGCGAAAGCTTGATGCAAATTGCATGAGGCTTTATTGTAGTTTAACGAACTAACCCCATGTTAGCTCGGGTCTTTCACCCACCCGCCATGGCAGATGGCGAGAAAAGACGGCTCCTTGGGTCTCCCAAAAGATCTTATAGGGCAGCGTAAGGGGAGTGTCTAGGGGTACGCACAGGCTTACGATTGGTGTGCCTCCAGGCTTGGAGGGCTTGCCCTGTGTTGATTGGTCAACTGGTTGTTATGGCTCATAGGCCCTCCCAGGGTGGTTGCTATGCTCTCTACGTCATTGTCGTGCGCTTGTCCGTAAAGCACACCCAGGGTCGTAAAGCATAGCGCCACCAGCTAACTTCCGATTGGCTCCTTGTCATGAGACAGGCATCTGACTTTCTAGTGACTAACTTCTGATGGGTTCCTTGTCACGAGACAGGCATCTGACCTCTACGTGACCAAGGCAGGTTTATGGCAAGCATGTGTTCGGCTGTAATGGCTGCCAAAAGGGAAGCCGGTTCCTTCACTCTTAACCTCTGAGCCATCGCTCCAGCCCCCGGTTTGAATTTTTATTTTAAGATCTGGATGTGGGTGCTGGAGAGATGGCTCAGAGGTTAAGAGCACTGGCTGCTCTTCCAGAGGTCCTGAGTTTAATTCCCAGAAAATACATGGTGGCTCACAACCATCTATAGTGGGATCTGATGAGCTCTTTTGGCATAAAGTTGTACACGCAGATAGAGCATTCATACATAAAACAAACAAACAAACAAATAAATCTTAAAAAGATCTGGATGTGATGACACTCGCCTTCAATCCCATGGTGACACTCACCTTCAATCCCAGCACTTGGGAAACAGATGCACTCAGGTCTCTGTGAGTTCAAGACCAGCTTGGTCCACACCAGTCAATGATGTACTTACCTAGACCCTGTCTCAAAAAAAAAAAAAAAAAAAAACACAAAAAAAAATAAGCAAACTTTTTATTTTAGTTATTACTACAGTGTGCGTGGGAAATGGTTGTATTCACAAGCCCGAGGTCAGAGGACAACTTCAGGTAGTCTGTTCTTGTCCACTACTATCTTGGTTCTGGGGATCAAACTCATGACATTAGGTTTGGTACCACAGTAATAGTTCCGGCTTCATAAAAAGAATTTGGAGAAAAAAAACCAACCAAGCAAACAAAGTATTTGGAAGTGTCTTCTCCTTGTCTGTTGTATAGAATAATCCGAGTAGTATTGGGGTTAGTTCTTTGGAGGTCTGGTAGAATTCTGTGCTGTATCCATTTGGCCCTGGGCCTTTCTCATTTGGGAAATTTAAAATTACTGCCTCTATTTTATTGGTTATTATGACTTCATTTTAATGATTCACTTCATTCTGATTTAATTTTGGTTGGTCATATATATCTAGAAATTAGTCCATTTCTTTTAGATTTTCTAGTTCAGTGGAATATAGGTTTTTAATTATCTCCACTTTTTCAGCCCTGGTTTTGATCAGGCTTCCAGGTGCCTTAAGTTACTAACATGAGATTCTCCCATCTTTAGAGGTAGCCAATGCTATCAACTGCCTCAGAGGACTGCCTTTTTGTTCCATAGATGTTTAGTGAAACTTGATGATGTACCGGAGGACTTGGGAAGCCAAGAACAAACAACACTCCAAAAGAGTAGATGAAAAGAAATAAAGTCAGGGATGAAATTAATAAAGTAGAAATGAAAAAGAAGAATACATGAGTTGGTTCTTTAAAAACATTAGCAAAGTTGACAAATCATTAGCCAAAATAATGAAAAGAGTGAGGCCCTGCACTAATACCTTCAGAGATGAAAGGGAAGCCTTGTGGTGTTACTGAAGAAATTCAGATACTAAGGGCTTACTTAGGGGTGGGTTCAAGATAGGCTTCCTCTGTGTGTCCTGACTGTCCTGGAACTCACTCTGTAGGCCAAGCTAGCCTCGAATTCAGAGATTTACCTACCTCTGCCTCCCAGTGCTGGGATTAAAGGCGTGTGCCATCACCACCACCTGGTGGCTAAGGCCATACTTCTAAAAATTACTCTTTTATGACTTTGTTGAAAACTGTTTCCCCTTCTTCTTCTTCTTCTTCTTCTTCTTCTTCTTCTTCTTCTTCTGCTTCTGCTTCTGCTTCTGCTTCTGCTTCTGCTTCTGCTTCTGCTTCTGCTTCTGCTTCTGCTTCTGCTTCTGCTTCTGCTTCTGCTTCTGCCTCTGCCTCTGCCTCTGCCTCTGCCTCTGCCTCTGCCTCTGCCTCTTCCTCTTCCTCTTCCTCTTCTTCTTCCTCTTCCTCTTCCTCTTCTTCTTCTTCTTCGTCTCTTTATAATACCCCAAAGTTCCCACATGTTCTCTTTGTGGGTTCTTAAAGATTGATCCTTTTCTTTTACTGTGTGATTCATTCTTGTACCTTGTCTTCCAGACCGGATAATCTTTCTTTCACTTAATCCAGTCTTTTGGTACATCTTTCTTTTGAGTTTTGTTTGACATCTAAGTTCTTCATCTAGAGTTTTATTTCAGTTTGACTTTCTTTCAGAAAGTATTATCTCTGTTAAATTCCATTATCATATCTTGAATTGTTTTTATTATTTATTTCATCCAACTATGTTTCTGTAGTCTTCAATCAGACATTTATTCGTGTTCTCTTTCAGTTCTGTGATGACCAGTTTTAAACTAAAGTCATCTGAAAAGAGTGACCCTCAGTTGAGAGAATGCCCCACCAGGTTGGCCTGTGGACAGCCCTACCTGGCATTGTCTTGACTGATGATTGATGTTGGAAGATCCAGCCCACTGTGGATGGTGCTGCCCCAGTTGGTGGTCCTGGGTACTGTAACAAAGTTACGAGGAGCAAGCAAGTAAGCAGCATGCCTCCATGGCCTCTGCATCAGTTCTTGTCCTTATTTCCCTGGATGACAGACTATGAGCTGTAAGATGAAATAAATGTTTTCCTCCCTAAGTTGACTTGGTCACGGTGTATTATCACAGCAACAGAAATCCTAAGACAAGTTCCTTGAACATTTGTATAATTGCTATTTTTAAATCATTGTCTTGTGCATTGGCTAAATAGTTTTTCTCAGGGGACGTTATGGTGTGGGAGGTGCTAATTTCTGGAGGAGAAATACTGTTTTAGTTATTCATGTTGTGTTTTTGTGACAGGGCCTAGCGATCTACAGTCAGGTCATTGGTGGTGTTTCTTGGCCTTCGTTGAGTGGGTGGTTAGATATTTGTTTGCTTTTACCCCAACCTGTCAGGTGTGGACCTACTGAATGGTGTTTGGGATTCAGTCTTGGGGCCACTCTGTGAATGTGCTTCTGTGGTTTCAGCTGAGCTGGACCCAGTGCAGCTTCTGAGTCAGGAGCAAGCCTGCCTCCTGTGATGATTCCTGCTGCTGACCTCCAGAAGTCCAGAGAACTCACTGGTTTCTACAGGCTGGGTGGCAGAGGCTGGGGTCCCATGAGAATAGGTGGTGCTCTGTGAAGGTAGGGCACAGGACACAGCTCTGTCCTAAGGTGGAGGTAGGTGGGGTCGGGGCCAGAATGGGGATCTGCTGGAGTTGTGGTCACAGGACTTCACACAGTCCTGAAGTGGCAGAGTGAGCAGGGTCCTCCGTGTACTTCTGAGGTCTTTCTGCTTAATTAATTTACTCATCTAGTGACTGATTTGGAGTGAGTGGGGTTTTATTATTTAATTTTTAGTTTTTTATATATTTTAGATATTAACCCCCTGCTAGGTGTATCATTGGAACCAATTTTCTCCCAGTCTTCTGTATGCTCTCTTCATTCTCCTAATTGTGTAGAGGTGTGTGTGTGTGTGTGTGGTGTGTGTGTGTGTGTGTGTGTGTGTGTGTGTGTGTGTGTGTGTGTGTGTGTGTGTGTGTGTGTGTGTGTGTGTGTGTGTGTGTGTGTGTGTGTGTGTGTGTGTGTGTGTGTGTGTGTGTGTGTGTGTGTGTGTGTGTGTGTGTGTGTGTGTGTGTGTGTGTGTGTGTGTGTGTGTGTGTGTGTGTGTGTGTGTGTGTGTGTGTGTGTGTGTGTGTGTGGTGTGTGTGTGTGGTGTGTGTGTGTGTGTGTGTGTGTGTGTGTGTGTGTGTGGTGTGTGTGTGTGTGTGTGTGTGCGCATGTGTGTACCTGTGTGCAAATGCAGGAATGTGTGTATGAAGTTGTGTGCAAATGCAGGAGTGTGAGGACCCACAAAGATAGCTCTGCTTCACCTTGGCTCAAGGTCAGAGAGTTCAAAACTGTCTTCCAAGGTTAAAGTCATAAAAGTCATAAAACCTAAAGGTCTAAGGCATGGCTACTGTAGGATGTTTGGATCTTGGTAGAGGATATCTTATCTAAATAACAACAGACTTGGTCTGAGATGTGGTTACTCTTGACCCTCAAGGCTGGATAATGGGAAATTGAATCTAAGGTGTGGTTACCAAATGTTTGGAGGATTAAGGGAAGAAAGACTGTTCCTTATACATGATAAAGAAGTCTTTTGCCATGTTCCCCTTTTGGTTAAAGTATTTAAGAATGGTGAAGAATAAACTTGGGGTGTTCAATATTCACTGGATTTCCCTCCCGACTCTGTCCTGTGTCTCTGTCTTTTTCTTAGCGTCTTTACCTGCTGTTTTTCAATCCACACTCCCCCTCTCAGGTACAAACAGGGCGAATCAGCTGGATCCAACCGAAGCCCCACAAAGATGAGCTACAACAGACTGGTGCCGAAACGTGGGGCTACTACACATGGGTTAAGACATGGGAATGTGTGTATACCCCTGTGAGCAAACGCAGGTTTGTGTGTTTATACCGCTGTGAGCAAACGCAGGTTTGTGTGTATACACCTGTGAGCAAACGCAGGTTTGTGTGTACACCTGTGAGCAAATGCAGGTTTGTGTGTGTACCCTGTGTGTGATTTCAGGCATGTGTGTACATACTGTGTGCAAGTGCAGGCCTATGTGTATACACCTGTGTGCAAGTGCAGGTATGTGTGTGTATACACCTGTGTGCAAGTGCAGGTATGTGAGTGTATACCCCTGTGAGCAAACACAGGTTTGTGTGTGTATACACCTGTGTGCAAGTGCAGGTATGTGTGTGTATACACCTGTGTGCAAGTGCAGGTATGTTTGTGCATACACCTGTGTGCAAGTGCAGGTATGTGTGTCTATATACCTGTGTGCAAATGCAGGTTTGTGTGTGTATACACCTATGTGCAAGTGCAGGTATGTGAGTGTATACACCTGTGTGCAAGTGCAGGTATGTGTGTTTACACCAGCGTGTGAACATAGGCATGTGTGTATACACCTGAGAGTGAAGGCAGGAGTGTGTGTATACATCTGAGTGTGAAGGCAGGCATGTGTGTGTACACCTGAGTGTGAAGGCAGGCATATGTGTGTATACACCTAGGTGTGAACACAGGCATGTGTGTGTGAAGCACCATGTGTGGAAATCAGATCACCTCAGGTGTTGGTCTTGCCTTCCACTTTGAGGCAGGGTTTCTTTATTGTTTTTCCACTGAATAGCTCCTGAGTTTCCCAGGGAGTTCTCTCTCTACTGCTTGACTCCATGCAGGATTCTGGGATTCAGGATGCTTACACTACTGGCTTTTATGTGGGTCCTGAAGATTCAAATAGAAATCCTCATGGTTGTGTGGCAAATACTTCTACCCACTAAGCCGTCCCCAGCCCATGCAGAGCTGCTTGGTTTGGTTTGGTTTGGTTTAGTTTTCAGGACACGGTTTCACAGTGTAGCCCTGACTGTCCTGGAACTCACTTTGTAGGCCAGGCTAGATTCAACTCAGAGATCAGCCTGCCTCCGCCTCTGCCTTCTGAGTGCTGGAATTAAAGGTGTGTGCCACCATGCCTGGCTTGAATTGATTTTTGTGGAAGATAAGAGATAGGAAACTTTATGTGTGTGTGTGTGTGTGTGTGTGTGTGTGTGTGTGTGTGTGTGTGTGTGTATGTGGCTCTAGAACATAGTCTGAAATCAGTCAGTGTGGTACTTCCTGTTCTTTCTGCTCAAGATTGCACTGTCTGCTCAGGATTTTCTGTGCTTCTGTATGAATTTTGGGATTGTTTTTCCTATTTCTGTGAAGAATATCATTAGAATCATGAAGGGGATTGCATTGAATCTATAGATTGCTTTCAGGAATACAGCCATTTTTATGACATTGATTCTGTGATCCATTAATATGGAAGGTCTTCAACTTCTTTAGTGTGAAAATTTTCGTTACAGAGGTTTTTCTACCTTCTTGGTTTATTTAGTCTCAGTTATTCCTAGGCATTTTGTTTTATTTTATTTATGAGGCTATTGCAAATGGAATTGTTTTTTTGATTTTGAGACAGGGTTTCTCTGGGTAACAGTCCTGGCTGTCCTAGAACTCACTCTGTAGACCAGGCTGGCCTCAAACTCAACAGGGATCTGCTTGCCTCGGCTTTCTGAGAGCTGAGATTAAAGGCGTGCGCCATCACATCTGGCTGTTTTCCTGAGTTCTTCCTCAGCATGTCTGCTATTGGTGTAAAGAAGAGTTACTGATTATTCTATGCTGTTGTTGTATCCTACTCTTCTGAAAAGGTTTACCAGATCTAAGTGTTTTCTAGTGGAGTTTTTAGGATCCATTACGATTGAATCATCTTGTGTAAGTAGAGGTAATTTTTTTCTTGTTTGTGTTCCTTTTGCTTTGTTGCTCTGGTTAAGAATTCAGCTACTATATTGAATAATAGTGAAGAGGTTGATAGCCTGTTTTGTTAATAATTTTAGAGGAGATACTTGTAATTTCCCCCATTTAGTATAATGTTGACTGTAGGTTTGAGTCTTCAGTGAAGACAGTAGAGGAGATGATTTATTGTGTACATAGCTAGTTCTAGTATGGGCAAGATGGGCCTCTCAGGAGGTCTCAGCAAATACATGGTGCCAGAAGATATAGACCCACAGACAGCAGGTGCAGCCCACAGCTGTATCTACACCCCTGCCTCCAGTGGTCTGTGCTACCCCCGTGGCCTCCTCAGACACACAGGGTTCTTATCTTACTCTGCCTCTGCCTCATCTTGCCCCTGTGCTTTGTGTGGCTCTCCCATTTGGCTCTTATGCAGAGGTTTCTAAGTGCTAAGGACTAGAATAGAGCAGTTTTTTTTTCTTTTTCTTTTTTCTTTTTTTTCTTTTTTTTCCGAGACAGGGTTTCTCTGTGGCTTTGGAAACTGTCCTGAAACTAGCTCTTGTAGACCAGGTTGGTCTCAAACTCACAGAGATCCGCCTACCTCTGCCTCCCGAGTGCTGGGATTAAAGGCGTGCGCCACCAACGCCCAGTGAATGCTTTTCCTTATGTATGTCTGTTCACTACTTGTGTACCTGGTCGCTGTGGAGGTCTGAAGAGAACATCAGATCCCCTGGGACAGGAGTTAGTTGCTGCTGACCACTGTGTGGGTGCTGGGAATCAAACCCAGGCCCTCTGCAAGAGCAACCAGTGCTCTTAATGGCTGAGTCACCTTTCCAGGCCCTGTGCCTTCTTTTTCTATTTCAGATATTACACTTTCTCTGAAGGAGTCCAGTTGGGCCTTTCATACTTTCACATACTCCTCTACCTTCTCCAATATATGAAACATAGTTACACTTAGTTTCCATGCTGGTCCTTTAACTCTCATTTCTAGATCAGCTTTCAGTGAGTTTTAAAAAGTGCTTTATGACTCTGAGTTGTGTTTCCTCTGAAAATTTATATAGCAATTCTTAGTTTGTGGCCTCTCAGCTCTGAACGTTCCCTGCATTGCTTGCTGACGCTAGTCTTTATCAGTGGAGGGCGCTAGGAGAAAGGGTTTCTTTTGGTTCTGTGTGTGTTGTTAATGCTGTCCTCTGATTCAGACTGGCATGTGGGGCCCGGGGTTGCCTTAGGCATGTTCCATATGACTCATTTGGCTTCTGGCTTCTGGTAAATTCTGAGTTTCGGAAACGCTGATCCTAGTGTGTAAGGACTAACCCGCATGAGGCTGGAGAGATTGCCCAGTGGTTAAGAGCACTGGCTCTTAGAGGACCTGGGTTCAATTCCCAGCACCCACATGGCAGCTCACAACTGTCTGTAACTCTACCTCCAGGGGATCTGACATCCTTGCACAGACATATATAGGGGCAAAATACTAATGCACACAAAGTAAAAAATATACAAATCATTAAAAAGAAAAAGAAAAGAAAAAAAAAAGAAGAAGAAGAACCAACCTGCCAAAGATGGAAGAGGTGGTTTCAGGACTGCACAAAGTCTTTTTTTCCCATTTAAAAAATTTTTGATTTCATTTTACATTCCAACCACAGTTCTCCTTCCCACACCTCCTCCCGCCACCCTTGCCTTCTCCTACCTCCCTCACCTTCCCCCTAGCCCACCCCCAGTCCACTCCTCCTCACAGGTAAGGGCTCCCATGAGGAGTCAATAAAGTCTGGTACAATAGTTTGGGGCAGGGCCAGGCTCCTTTCCTATGCATTGAGCTGAGCATATGGCTGAGCATAGCATCCCACCATAGGGAGTGGGCTCCAACAAGCTAGCTCATGTACCAGGTTTGTATCCTACTGCCAGGGGCCCCTCAGCTAGTCCAAGCTTCACAACTGTCTCCCACATACAGAGGGCCTAGCCTGGTGCCCTGAAGGACTGCAGAAAGTCTTATTTTATTTTATTGTTTTGAGCTCTAAATTTAGAGCTGTGGACAGCTTGATGCTCACTATGTGGACTGGACTGGCCTCAAACTTATGGAAATCCTCACCCTCTTAAGTGCTGGGATTATAGGTTTGTACCACCATATCCAGCTTACAAAGCCCAATTTATTGGAGACTTTAGTAAGCAGAAGTGTGCCCTGGATATTGGAAAGCTATTGGCAGGAAGAGGAGCTTATATGCCAAGCTAAACAAAGAAGCTGCAGCCAACTAAAACACTCTTGGTTTTCTCAAAGACTCTTGACATATTCAAAGGTCAGTTAAACAGTCCAGGGCCAGCTAGATGGTTCAGTGGGTAGACTTGTCACAGGTCTACCAACCTGATCCATTTCCTGGGAGGAGAAGAGAGAACCACTCCTGTGACTTGTACTGACACTCACATGTACAGTGAGGCATATCCATGCCTGTACCCATACATACCTTATACACACGATGATCATAACTAAACATTTAAAAATGTTTAAGGGGTTAAGAAATGATGCAGCAATGAAGAGAGCTTACTGCTTCCAGAGGGTCCAGATGTGGTTCCAGCCAAATATCCAGTGCTGACAACTGCTGTAATTCCAGTTCCAGGGGATCCGCTGCCTTCCTTTGGCCTCTGAAGGCATTTAAATGCACTGGTGTATGTGCCCATACAAACACATGCATATGCATCAAATAATAAAATAAATAAAGGTTAAGAAAAAAGAAGAAACAGTTTGGATGTTGGTGGATGGCCATCTTAACAACCTTGTTCATCCTGTAGAGGATAGACTGAGGGACAGGATCACACAGTAGGCATGATGAGAGTTACAGCCAAGATGTCTACAGCCATCTCATATTGGATTTCTATACGTAAACTTCTCCCCATACCAGGGTGTCTTTGTCTTTCCACCACTCCTATTAACAAACTTCTGACTAATTTTACTAGCATTTTTGTAGAGAGTTCATGGCCACCTGCCATCGCCTACAACCATCAAGGATCTTCATCATTCAGTGGGGAGCAATGTCATCCCCTTTGCCAAATCTGAATCCTTTCCTTGGCACCTGTCTCCATCCTGAGGTGTTCTGTGGAATTTTCTTTTGTTTTTGCCTAGTTTTCTGTTCACGTTTAATAGTCCTCTATATGAAGCCTCTGTTGTTTGAAAAACTTCGTGATTTCTGGGTTCCTGAGAGGACTCTTGCTAATGACCTGCTCCTCTTATTGGGTGTTAGAATTTTAAATTGTTGGTGACGAAGTTTGTTGTGTTCCCTTAAGCAGTGTTGGGTTTTGGCTTGGCAGGCAGTGTCCTTGATCTTCAGCAACTTGCTTCTAAGTTTACTCAGGTAGTGCAGAGCTGCCTTGAGTCTACAGTTAATTTACTGCATTTCTAAGGCGACACCCCTCTGGGTAGTCTTCTCACTATGTGTGAGTTGGTAAGGTGGCTTGTGGGTACCCAAACTGTATTTATCCTGCTTTGCTTTGACTCTGGAGACTGTTCATCTGTTGCTTTACAAAAACAAAACAAAACTCCCGTTTTTTGATGTTTGCCTCACTCTTGTGTGGTTTGACACAAGAGTGTTAACATGGTTAAGTGTTAACAAGGTTTAAGTCCCAGCTATAGGCTAAGGGAGCCTTATGTAGACCCTGACCCTGGAGCACTAAGCTCTGTGTACCAGCTTTCTCTCCAATACTTTGTTAATTGTAGCCACTCTAGTGCTCTGAACCCTGCCTCCTGAATTCAAGGGCCCCCCACTTCCCACACTGAAGTCTGGAACCTCCTTCCATCTGGAGCTGCTGACGTCAGGCTCACTCACAGAGCTCTCTGTCTACTCTGTTGAAAACTGCTGCATCATTTATGCCTCTGCTGTCCAGTGGTCCAGGATCTCATGGATGCAAACAGAACAAATGAGCCAGTGTGTCAGGATTGTGATAAAAATTAAAAAACAGGTAGTACCTATGGGCTAAGATAACTAATACTACTAACACTCCATTTTCTTCTTTCATAACCAGCCACCATGTAAATGGGAATTGTCAAGATGTCTAGAGAGTGGTGTGGCCTCCCTGCCAGCTCATCTTTCCAGCTTGCTGCTGCTGCCATTGATGAGCTGAGGAGCCTCTGGAGATTAACCCTTCCCCCGGGAGCCCAAGCAAGGGAAGGAGCTATTCTGATGAGTTCTTGAAGGCAGAGCTACTGCCTTGCCCCAGCAGCCCCACAGATCTACATGTCTGGCCAACTCTGGCTTTGGGTGGCCAGAAGACAAAAAGCTGGACCTACCCTAACTCCCAGGTACCCTTGCTGTTCCTGCCTAAGGTGGAGAAGTGCTAACCCCTGATGGGCAGCTATGCTTCCACACAAATCACAAAGTTGAGAGTACAGAATACCACGCTTGCAAGGTGAGTGGCCATGGATGCATGTCGAGATGATGGGAGAATAATGCTGCTCCTCGGAGCTGTGTGACTCCATCTGGAGGTTGACACGGGGCAGCTGCCTTTTCCATTTTCCTCTGGGGGTGCCTTCCCATTGCATAGCCGGAACTCTGTGCTTCAACTCCACTTGACCCCAAGAGTAGTACCCAGACCTGTGGCTGGAGCATAGAGCTATGTCTAGGCCAAGGGGCTCTATTTAGGCCACCTCAGTGATGGTTGGGAGTTGGGATAGCTTCCTGTTGCAAGCCCTGGGGGAGGCTATCATGTGGCCTTGTGAAATGCTGAATCTCCCACAAGCTTCCCCGGAAAACATGTCTTGTGTGCATGTCCCCAACCCAGAAAAAAGGTTAATTAAGAAAAGAGAACATGACAGCTCATGGACAAGGGGTATGAGAGAAGAACTCTGGGACCTGGGGAACCATGGTCTCCCCATACCTGAGGCTGGACTGCCTGTGCTGGGGCTACATTGCTTCTCTGTTTCAAAGAGCATAGAGTGGCTGGATGTGGTGGCAAATGCTTTTAATTCCAGCACTTAGGAGCCAGAGGCAGGTGGATTTTTGTGAGTTCAAGGCCAGCCTGCTCTACATAGCAAATTCCAGGCCATCCAGGTCTACATAGAGAAAACTTGTCTTTAAAAAACAACAAAACAAAGCTGGGTGGTGATGGTGGCTCATGCCTTTAATGCCAGCACTTGGGCAGTGAGTTCGAGGCCAGCCTGGTCTACAGAGCAAGTTCTAGGACAGGACCCTGTCTAGAAAAACAAAACAAAACACCCCAAAATGAAAACAACAAAACAAACAAAAAACAAGAGTGGAGACCAGAAGAGCTAAGGACAGGGCTAGTGTGGGTAAGTCTAAGATCAACTGCCTTTCCCAGGAAAGACTGAGTGCAGTTAGACAAAAAGTGGCATGCACTAGCCTGAGGGCAGTGGCTAGAACTGTGGTGGTTATTATTCAAAGAGGCACTGTCAGCACTGCCATCAGCCTCAGGGTTGCTGGCCAGTACCAGACTCAAGCTTAGGTGTAGGAAGCCTACCGCTCCACAGAGATGGGCACATGGCTCCTTGATGGGATCTGTTGCCCTACAGTTCTCTGCCATTTACCCAGGGGACCACATTAGGGTCTCCGCTTTCTCGAAGCATCTCCATCTGAGCATTGTCTAGGGGCCTCCTTCACCCTCTCTCATGTTATAACCATGCCTGGCTGTTCTGCAGTTACCCTGGGTTGCTTGTCCCCCACCTGGACTGCAGACACGGAAGCCTAAGAACAGAGGACTGAGCTGTCATGCCTCACGCCAGGTGCTTACACTGCCATCTGTGCCAGAGCATTGCCGTTTCACACAGGAAGGGTCTTCTGGCCCTCCCTCCACCCAGTGGGTTTTGGTGTTCTGTGGTGTTCCAGGTACATTACCCATGTCTCAGCTCTTGTGAGCTTAGATTACCCTGTCACAGTCACTGTCCCATAGCTGTGAAGAGACACCATGACTAAGACAATTATTATAAAATAAACCATTTAATTTAATTGGAGGTTTGGTTAGTTTTAGGGGTTGAGTCCCTCACTCATGGTGAGGAGCACAGCAGCACGCAGGCAGACATGGTCCTGAAGAAGCAGCCGAGAGCTACATCCTGACCTCAAAACACACCCCAGTGACACTTCCTCCAAGGCCACACTAACTCCAGCAAGGCCATACTTCCTAATCCTAATCCCTTCAAACAACTCTACTCCCTGATGGCTAGGCATTCAAATATATGACTCTATGGAGGCCATTCGTACTCTAACCACCACACTCCCTCTGAGGACAGGACTGGTCAGTCACAAGTGTGTGTGTCAGATGCCATTAGTGGAGAGAGAATAGAAGTGGGACAAGACATGCAATGTGACTTGGATGGTATAACATTAGCACCTAGACTACTATTGTACGCCTCAGAGGTACAGCTCTGTGTCATGTGCCCACTGGGAACACGAGCTCTCTTCTTGCCTGTGGACTTGGGCTGCAAGGGCACTGATTTCTGCAGCATTTTTCTCCATTTCCATGTTCCCTAAAAGCAGAGGGCAGAAAGATGGCAGTAGTAGTGGCAGAGCGGGTTGGGGGTGGGGGGAGGGCCTCAGCAGGGTCTGTCTGGGGTGCCATTGGTCTCACATGTCATACAGTTAGTTGAATTTGCTCACTGGTATGCTGGGCTCAGCATGACTGGCCAAGCGCAACCGTGCGGCAGCTGTGGGCTCAGCAAACCAGGTGCTGTTGTTCTGGGGAATTTTCCACTCTGGGTTAATGGCATCCCAGTGAGCAGGGCTGTTGAGTCCATACTGGGTCCTGGGCCAAGGGCAGCTTGCTGAACTGAGGAGTACCTGGGGCCTGCTCTGGGAACAAAGCAATGTCATGGCAAAGACATGGCTGCTGCCTTCGCCCCCCACCCCCCCTTTTTTTGTTGTTTTGTTTTTTTGGGACAGGATTTCTCTGTGGCTTTGGAGGCTGTTCTGAAACTAGCTCTTGTAGACCAGGCTAGTCTTGAACTCACAGAGATCCACCTGCCTCTGCCTCCCAAGTGCTGGGATAAAAGGCATGCGCCACCCCCCCCAGCTAATAATTTATTTAACTTTATTTTATATGCATTGGTGTAAATGTGTCAGATCTGGAGTTACATATAGTTGTGAGCTGCCATGTGGGTACTGGGAATTGAACTCAGGTCCTCTAGAAGAGCAGCTAGTGCTCTTAACCTCTGGGCCCTCTCTCCAGTCCCCCTGGATGCTATGTCTATGGGACCAGTGCACATTGACCCCGAGAAGTACTCAGTGGCTGAGAAGATGTGGCCCTGGGGCTATAGCAGCTACCAAACCCCTGGAAGCTTCTGGCCAGTGTCACCCAAGTGGCAGGTGCGATTTGGGTACCCCTATTGCTCTCTGCCGGGTTTCTCTTTGTCCCAAGACAAAAGACGCTTTTCAGGCAGCACTGGAAGGAGCAGAGTGGACGAGCTTGTTGCTCATCCATCTTGCAACTTTGTCTGTTGCAAGACTTCCACAGACAGGACAGGCATGGTCTCTGACTCAGGAAGCTGCTGTTCCCAAGAAGCTTGCTGGAAACAAGAGCAAACACTGCTGAGCAGCTTAAAATAAATAGTCGACACGGACGATGAGAAGATGGAAGTGGGGCTGTGTTGAGGATGGGGATGGGGACTGCAGGGAGAGTATAGTTTCTCTAGAAGAGGTCACATTTAAAGCAAAACTGGAATGACAAGAAAGGACCTAGCTCTCAAGGTTGACTGGAAGGCTTTGAGCTAGAATCCAGTAGGTTATGGTAAGCATTGGATTACATGGAAGGGACAATGAGAACCTGACAACAGATTTTAAGGCAGAGAATAATATGATCAAGCATCTGATTACAAATTTATGAGGTGTTCTGGGAGCCCTGTGGACTGTGGGCGGGTGCCTCTGGAGAAGCTGAGGGGGAGCAGGGACCTAGGATGGCCTCAGGGGTTGGGAAATCTTGATGGTGGAACCACCATGATTGATGGGCAGGGAGGGTGGGAGTACCACTTAGGGTCCATTATGATTGGAAGGGAAGGATGCCCATCAGAGGTTAGCGAGGCAACCCTATCCCAGGAAGGTCTGAGATGAGGTCCCTGCCTCAGGAAAGCCCAAGAGTAGTTCCCGAGCAGCCAACACTACCTCTAACCAATAGCTCTGAGTCTGGACTTGACAGCAGCTGATTAAGAAATTCCCTTCCAGGGCCGGAGAGATGGCTCAGAGGTTAAGAGCACTGACTGCTCTTCCAAAGGTCCTGAGTTCAATTCCCATCAACCTCATGGTGGCTCACAACCATCTGTAATGAGATCTGGTGCCCTCTTCTGGCCTGTAGGGACATATGCAGACAGAACACTGTATACAGAATAAATAAATCTTAAAAAGGAAAAGAAATTCCCTTCCCCTTGGTCCTCATCAGTTTGCACTACTCCCTGTCATCAAACTTACATTCCCTATGCCCAGACCCCACCTGCTTATCATTTGCCAGATTCTACCTCTCCATATCCAAGGAGCTCTCTATGATGAAAATCTCAAGGTTAAATAATTTTGAGTTTTCATTTTCAAGTCTATTTTTTGGAGGCCACAGTGTATCTGCTTGTATGACTCAATATTTTTCCCTTTTAAGGAAATAAAAAAATTATTTTGAATGAAATATGAGTGACCACATCCCAGGAACACAGATTCAGGTTCCTCAGGGTTTTTTGATTTATGAAATTTAAAAATTAGTTATGGAAAATTTCAATATATCCACACCATAGAAATGAAGGATAATTTGCATATCTATCACTCAGGGATACCCTGCCAACCTTATCCTGCCACACCGAAGCTCATGGAAAACTGTGTAACCCCAGTGCCATTAACCAAACCTGGAATTCATACACTTGTTCATCATTCACTAGGACCCATTCTTTTTTGTTTGTTTGGTTTTTTTTGTTTTTCGAGACAGAGTTTCTCTGTGGCTTTGGAGGCTGTCCTGGAACTAGCTCTTGTAGACCAGGCTGGTCTCGAACTCACAGAGATCCGCCTGCCTCTGCCTTCCAAGTGCTGGAATTAAAGGTGTGCGCCACCAATGCCTGGCTTTAGGACCCCATTCTTCGTCTTTATTTTTTCTTGTTTTCAAGACAGGGTTTGTCTGTTAATAGCCCTGGCTGTCCTGGCACTCACTCTGTAGACCAGGCTGGCCTCGAACTCACAGAGATCCATCTGCCTCTGCCTCCCACGTGCTGGGATTAAAGCATGCACTACCACTGCCTGGCCAGTCTCCATTCTTTTAAAATTTATAATTAATTTTGAATACAAGAGGGACTTAAATTTAGAACTACTTGTTGCCTCTTTTGTGTGTGTTGGGGATGCCTCCAATTTTGAACATGCTGGGCAAGTACTCTACCACTGAGCTAAGTTGTTTTGTTGTTGTTGTGTTTTTAAACATTTTAAGACAGAGTCTCACTAAGTCACTGAACTCAGTACGGCTCAAGCTGACCTGGAATTTGATACTCCCATGTCAACCTCCCGAGTAGCTGGGATTGTAAGCCTATACCTCCAGGTTTGTCACTTGTCTCAAGCAGTTTGTCAAATGTTTATAAGATCAACAGGATTTTTTTTTTACAGGATCTAAATGTCAACATCATAGTTATCAGTTTATTTCCAGTTTCTTTTTACTATGCTCTCTCATTTCTCTTTGATGAAATTTATTGGTGATACGTCCTTAGCGGGTGCTTTTCCCAATCTGGTTCAGCTGTGTGTCTTCACTCTGTTCCATCTCCTCTATTTGCTATAGACTGGCATTAGGTACAGGCACAGGTGTGTCCAGAATGCATCCTCTGGCCTGCATGCATCCCAGGGCATCTGTGGATGCAGCCCAACACATTTATAGACCTGTCATGTCAGTGTTACAAGGTTAGACACTCCTGATAGAGGTCAAGGTTGTCTGGACCCAAGTCATTCCTGCATGTCACTGTGTTCTTCAATAAGTAAGTGTGGATGGAATACTAGCTGCCTTCTGTGATGTAAGTGGCTCCTGACCCTTGGTCCTTAGTGGGTTCAAAGTCTTCTCCCTTCTTATCTCTTATCTGTGGGGAGACTTGCCCTATAGATAGCGGCACTCAGTGGCACCACTATGAAAATGGTAGGATCAGTTGCTGAGTCTTGGATCTTGGATCTTGCTTTGGAGAAATGTTCATTCTCTACCACCCCCCCCTTGAGTCAATTCTTTTCCAAACATTTATGTGTTTGGAAACAGATCTCTGGTTGGTATGGCAAGTGCTTTTCCCACTTCCCACTGCTGATCTTATGTCAGTGCAAACTCATGTATTAAATACAAGTAAAATGCTTATTATATGGCAACAGTTCTTAGGAACCGTTTATGATACAATTGAGAAATGAGTATCAAGGAAGGCAGGATATGTGACCCCAGTCCAGGCCATGCCTAGATCACTTAGGTCAAAGCTTCCCAGGATGCCTCAGCAGACAGCACATACTGTATATTCAGTAACAATACTTTAAGAGGCCCTTAGGTCAAAGGAAATCACTAACAGATGTATTTTTAAAGAGTCAGGCAACCCAAACAGTATTTATGGTACAATTTATAGTAAATATTTGGAAAAGTTAGCAAACATGAATTTTTATTATTATTGTTTTTGTTGTTGTTTTTTAAGACAGGATTTCTCCTGTAGCCCTGGTTGTCCTGGAACTCACTCTGTGGACCAGGCTGGCCTTGAACTCAGAGATGCACCTTCCCCTGAGTGCTGGGATTAAAGGAGAGTTCCACTACCATCTGGTGATAAACTCTATTTGTAATCATAATTATTCCTGGGATATATCTACTTGCCCGACACGTTGATACTACCATCCTTGTCTTGGTCTGCATCAATGTATTCAGTAACTGCCACAACTGAGACCTGCAGACTGACACAGAACACTAAAGGAAGGAGTAAAGCCCTTGAGCTCACTGGAGCTGCTTTGTGTTCCTTCTCTAGCAAGGGTCGTGCAGCACCGCTGTGGCTCAAAGCCTGACCTGGCCTGCCCCACTGGAGCTATTTGTTTTTGGTCACAGTGCTTAAGAGGATTTGTCCCATATCCTTTGACTTGGCTCATTCTTCAACAAACCATTGTTATTTGCTGTTTTCCCATTCAACATCAGTAACAAGAGTAACTTAAAAGAGAATATTGTAGATTAAGAGCTGACCTTCAAAAGCTCACCTGATCTGAAAGAGTTGCCAGCTTTCCTCATAGCCACTGGCTGTCAACACACTTCCTTGTTGATGGGACTGAATTTCCAGAAGCCCTAAGATGCTTCCACCTTCCATGGTGCCTATTCCTACATCTTCAAAGTGGGCTCTGGCATGGAGGAACGTACCCCATGTCTTCCTCCTGACACTGGGCATGGCAGACAGCATACAGATGTAAGAGCCTGTTTATCCGGGGGAGTTTCCACTTCCCTCATTTTGTCCTTCTAGTCCATCCCCAGGGACAAAGACAACCCACCTGGCCTACAGACCTATATACAAGAGAGAAAATAACTATTATGCATGCTGAGTTTTGAGGCCACTGACAGCTGTAGCTGACACAGAAGAACACAGGAGAGAAAGATAAGTGAGGATGTGTAACACCCCGGAGGCCTCTTTCCTTCTAAGAGGGGTAAACTCACATTTAACTAGCGTTATGTTCATTGACCCTCAAACCACAGAGCTGGCAGAGAAGCCCTTATCCCAAGTGAATGGTCCCTCTTCAAGCTCAGATGGACCCAAGCTGAGCTGCTAGGGAGCCCTGTAATGGGGGCCACCACATTCAGTTGGTGCCCAGGCCCACCTGTTGCTGCCTAAGTCCTAACCTTTCTGCTGCTGGAAAGATGGTAGGAGTACCTGGGAGCTCTCAGGAGCAGGGAGTGGGTGACAGGCTAGTCAGTACCCTAACCCTACCACATGCTGGGAACCAGAGGGGTGGGGCCCTATACTGAAAGCCACACCTGCCAGATTTTACTAGTCCAAGCTACCTTTCTGAACACATTGGCTACCCCCCAGGTCTGGTCCCATTCCTGCCATTGGTCTCTCAAATGTGTGAACAAAGTAGAAAAATATGAGTTGTGTTGAGTCACCAGGTGCCACAGCAGCCTTGCTGGGTGGGTGGGAACTGAGTGTTGGCACACTTAAGTCTGTTCAGCTTCAAGTTGAGAACTGAAGCACAGGCATGCATAGTTTTGAAGTTATGAATGGGGCTGGGTCATAGTTGGCTTCCCAGCTCTTCATAGCTAGCACATGCCTGCCTGTAATCTCAGCACAGGTCCCAGAATGTGCAAGGTGGAGGCAGGAGGATCAGAAGATGAAGACCATCTTGGGCTACATACACATCCTGAGCCACCCGAGACCCTGTTTCAACCAAAGATTGGTGATGGGGTTTCTGGCAGCTGCAGAGGCAGGTGGGTGACTCCATGTCTGAGACTGTCCACGTGAGAGACACAGGGGCAGACGTGCATCAGTGCCACTGGGACATTGGCCTCCTGGAGGCGTCTTTACCTTTGTACTCTTATTAATTCCTTCTAGGCCTGCATGCCAGGCACCCTGGCCAGCTGGCAGATCTGCTATGCTCTGCTGACCTTAACCTTTTCAACTCCTGCCCTCTAGACTACCCTGTTCCCTCTAGGCTCCCCAACCCTCCTGTAGCTACCCACTTCTCCCTGGGTACACAAGTTCTTCCTTCCAATGAAGGTTCTGTCCCTGTAACATGGTAGTGTCCTTGGAGAGCCAACCCCTCCTGCATGGAGCTTCTGATGGAGGGGTAACGATGGCATCCCAAAAGATGTCCACATCCTATTATTTGGCAAAAGAGAACTTTAGGGAGCTGGGAAGAAGGTTAAGTGGGCATGAGGACTGAGTCAGATCCATAGCACTCATGGAAGATTTGTGTGGCAGCATGTGCTAGCAATCACAGCACGAGGAGACAGATAGACAGCTAGGGGGATTCTGGTAGCTTGGGAGGTGAGGGGTTGGTCCTAAGCCACAGAGTGGAGCAGCTGCCTTGGGAATCCATGTACAACATGTCTGGAAGTCATTCTCTAGTTACAGACCAGACACAAATAGATAAGCCAGCACACCTACCGCCCATACCTGGTGGTGAAGACAGAATGGGCAAAGGGCACTATCAGGCACTTTATAACCATGCACAAACATTATCAGACACTGCTTTTACAGCTGCAAGGAGGCTGTCTGTCTGCTAAAGTCAGCACGTGCTGTTGGCTTGCCCAGGGCCCCAGTGGGATGGCCACATAGGCAACCCCATTGTTCTGTGCTCTCAGGTGAAGGGCACACACGTGCCCTGGAGAGGTCATAACTGCCTGAACCTTTAAAACTGGCAGGGCAGGGCAGGGCAGGCTGGCAATGCCTGAGCAGTGACCTGGAGTGCTAGCAGCTCCGCAACTGCACACTGCTTTTTGTTTTTTTCCTTCATACATTTTGTAAAAAGAATTTTCCTTTAAAAGTAAAAGGAGAAATTAGTATCAGAATATCCCAGGTCTTTGGCAGAAATCTCACCATCTTTGCCGGCATCTCCATATCAGGCTTGGTCATCTGTGGAGTAGGCTCTCTTGTTTATCAGCCAGTCCCAGAGTGGACTTGGGGACTCACCCCACCAACAGAGCAGATCTGTTCTGGTTAGTGCTATCTCCTGTGATTACACCCAGGACTGGCTTTCAGGTGAGTAAGAGAGGAAACCTAGGGTTTTTCCTGTGGTACAAGGTGCAGGGAAGGATTGATGTCTTCCAGTTGGTGTTTACACAGCATGAGAACAGGATGGCTTTGGAGGTTAAGATGAGGGTGGCAAGGTCACTGCTTCCTCCTCCTGACCACCCACAATCTCGCAGGATGCGATGCACAGGGCTAATGGGGGTGCTGTTCACCCTGGTCAGCCTGCTGCAGCTGGCTGTAGCTCTGAGAATCGCAGCCTTCAACATCCGGACTTTCGGGGAGACTAAGATGTCCAACGCCACCATCTCTAGATACATTGTGAAAGTAAGTGCAGGTGCCCATGCCTGAGAGCAGACAGACCCCAGGGAGAGGTGGACGCTTCCCCAAGGGCCACAGAAGCCAATGAAATTCAGGCCTTACCAGTACCTGGGTGATGTCAGGGTTGTCAGCCCAGGTCACTGTCACACTGCCCATGGCTGGCAGATATGTGACAGGCGTGTAAGCTACAGCTAGAACTGTGCCATGAACAGCAGCAGCAGCTCTGGCTGTCTGATGTCCACCCAGCCTGTCTTGCTAAGTTGTTGTGACCCTGCCCCCAGATCCTGAGTCGCTATGACATCGCTGTTGTCCAAGAAGTCAGAGACACCCACCTGGTGGCTGTTGGGAAGCTACTGGATGAACTCAATTGGTGGGTGATAGTGCTGGGGTCCTGGAGTGTGTATATTACTACCACTTACAGGGGAACAGCCTCATTCCCTCACTCCCTTTGTTCTCCATGGATGGGACCTTGCTACCAGCTGCCAGGAGGTTCCCTTTATGGTCTCAAAGGATCTTTGGATTCCTTTATCCAGGGACAAACCTGATACCTATCGCTATGTGGTCAGTAAGCCGCTGGGCCGCAACAGCTACAAGGAACAGTACCTTTTCTTGTACAGGTAAAGTCACGCGCTGTCAAAGTCTGAGAATACAAGCACAGGATGTAGACAGTACCCAAAATCTGTACTGCAGAGGCTGAGGGTGGTCTGGAAGCCCAGGGTATACCTCTTTCACTTGGGAGGCCCTTAAAGAGTACGGTAGCAATGTATACTACAGGGCAAGAGCAGAGGGCCACAGGATAAGGTAAAGGCCAGATGATGCCTCTCGCAGCTTGTAACAAGACAAGGACTTGGGTTAGCCTTGTTGTGTCATGGTGAGTAAGTATACACCTAGTCTCTCCTGCTCCCAGGACAGTAGCTTCTAGAAGGCTGGAGAGAGTGGCTCCCAGCCCTGAAGTAAATTCTGCCTGGTCTTTCCTTAGGCCTGACCAGGTGTCTGTTCAGGACAGCTATTACTATGATGATGGCTGTGAGCCCTGTGGGAATGACACCCTCAGCAGAGAGCCGGCCATTGTCAAGTTCTTTTCCCCATTCACGGGTGAGTGCTGCCACTTTCAGCCCTGCCCAGGCCAAGTCAGAGTCACAACTTGCAGCTCACACTCAGACCTCTAGAAGGCTGTGGCAGGGCTGCCTCAGCTCCCAGTGCTCTCAATTTGCATTCAATTACAAGGATGATGCCTATCCTCTGAGAGACTGTCACACACTCTATTGCTGCTCCACAGCTAAGCCAGGTCCTGCATGAGGGCCCCAGTATATCCTCAAGCCAGCTACAATCCAGGCTGGTCTCTAGATACCATGTCTGCTGTCTCCTCAGAGGTCAGAGAGTTTGCAATTGTGCCTCTGCACGCAGCCCCAACTGATGCTGTGACTGAGATTGATGCCCTCTATGACGTTTACCTGGATGTCCGACAAAAGTGGAACCTGGAGGTGAGACCATCCTAGGGACAGTGGGTTCTATTGGTCCTGTTTGTCACTGGACCAACAGGCATGTTTCCCCGTAGGATGTCATGTTGATGGGAGATTTCAATGCTGGCTGCAGCTATGTCAGTTCCTCCGAATGGTCTTCCATCCGCCTCCGGACAAGCCCTGTCTTCCAGTGGCTGATCCCTGACAGTGCGGACACTACTGTCACATCTACACACTGTGCCTATGACAGGTAAGCAGCCAGGATGTGCTTGGCCAACCTTAGAATCAATGGCCAACCAACCCTTCACTCCCTGTCTCCTATTCAAATGAGCAGAAACTTTGGCTCACAGGGTCCTAGTTTTCTTGTCAGAATGGCTGCTGGTGATAGGGTCCCATCTGGGTATCCCTCACATGCTAGTTCCCACCAGTGCAGGGCCCTCTCTTAATGCTCCTGGGTGGATCAAGTTTAGACCCCAGGGCCTGGAAACCGTTATCCAAGACTATGTGAAGCAGAGGGTGACGGAACCTTGTCCTTTGGCGTCCTGCAGGATCGTGGTTGCTGGAGCTCTGCTCCAGAGAGCTGTTGTTCCCAACTCTGTTGGTATCTTTGACTTTCAAGCAGCATACGGCCTTACCAAGCAGCTGGTATGTGTCCTTCCTTTATGTGGTTTAAGCAAACCGACACTGTGACTGTGACTGTCAGGACACATGAGATGCGGGTGGAGGTGGTTTAGGTCAGGAGCAGCAAGGATTCCCTGCCTGCTCACTCTTTCTGGGGTGGAGAAGTGTGCTCTGACCTCATGCCCTCCCCACCTCTGCAGGCTGAAGCCATCAGTGACCATTACCCAGTGGAGGTGACACTCAGGAAAACCTGATGTCATCAAGCAGCACAGCCATATGCACAGACATGTGTGGTGCTGCTGCGATCCATTGTCCCAGGACAGACAGAATGACTACCATATGGACTAAGAAATCCGGTTTAATTGAGGTAAATAAAGCTGAGCTCAAGCAGTGGCATTATCTGTATATCAAGTCCTTCCTCCCCAGGCAGCTCCATCTGTCACCTGAGAAGACCTGGGTTGCATACTAGGCGCAGTCTCTGGGCTGTCAATGTTTCTCTAGGGCCTTGACCAGAAGGTCGTTCAGGCGGCCAACCATGGGCCGGGGGTCATCAACGAGTCCTGCTGCTATCATGGCGTTCTCATAGATCTGAAACGTAGGAATGGGACAGTAAAATCAGGATGGGGGTTCAAGTCCAGCCTGACCTACATGTGACCCCTAGGAAGAGAGTAGCTTCCTACCCGCAAGGCAGACAAAGAAATGCAGTCAGTCCTCCTCACCTGATCCACCAGCAGCTGGGCCAGCTCCGGCTCCCGCTCTCTCAGCTGACTGAGCTTCTTTATTAGTGTGTGCCTGCATCACAGAAACAGAGAGGGAAATCAGCCCAAGTTGAGCATCACTAACTCAGGGATTCTGTTGTTATGATTATTGGAACGCTAAAAACTATAATGTGTCTAGACTGTCTAGCATAAAAAAATACCCAGATTCTAGAAGTTACCCAGACAACAATCACCATAAAAGTGCCAGCATCACCGGGTGGTGATGGTGGAACCTTTAATCCCAACACTTGGGAGGGAGAGGTGGGCAGATCAAGGCCAGCCTGGTCTACAGAGCTAGTTCCAGGACAGCCAGGACTACACAGTGAACCCTGTCTTGAAAAACAAAAACCCCAACTGACCACAAAGCCTAAACTATAGAGCTTTTTAGAAAGAATTGATTCCACAGAAACCCTAAAGTACTAAGATTTATAAATTTGATTGTAATAAAAATCAAGATCTTACTGTCATCAAAAGATACCTAAGACAACAGACATTTGAGTTGGAGAGCTGGCTCAGAGGTTAAGAGCACTGACTGTTCTTCCAGAGGTCCTGAGTTCAAGTCCCAGCAACCACATGGTGGCTCACAGCCATCTATAATGAGATCTGGTGCCCTCTTCTGGTGTCTAGGCATACATAGATGCAGAATTCTATACACCTAATTAATAAAAGACAACAGACATTTGAAATTAAAGCCAGGCACAGTGGTGTACACCTTAATGCTGGCACTTGTGACACAGAGGCTGGTAGAGCTCTGTGAGTTGGAGGCCAGCCTGGTCTACATAGCAAGCTCCAGGAAAGACATCACTACATGGTGAGACCCCCATCTCAAACAAACTAACTACAAATGAACACTAAAGAAGAGAACCCAGTAGGAGAGAAGTCTGAGAAGACAGGTTCTATGTCAGATCAATAAATGCAAGGTGTTCACCCCATCATGAACCTGGGAACTCTGTGGGAACAGGGTAAAGGCAGCTCACACTGCCTGGACCACCAAGGACCGTACAACCTAGAGAAGTGTGTGTTCATAACAACCCTGTTCCCAACAGCTCCAAACTGGAAGCCACACAAAATGTCTGTCAAACAAGTAAGCTGTTCTAAGGTGGTTTAACACAATGAATGTTACTGTTGAAAAAAGTACTCTGCCACGTATACCCATAACATTAAAAATGGCAACTGCTGCCAGGTAGTGGTGGTACACGCCTTTAATCCCAGCACTCGGGAGGCAGAGGCAGGCGGATCTCTGTGAGTTCAAGGCCACCTGGTCTACACAGTGAGTTCTAGGATAGCCAGGACTGTTACACAGAGAAATCCTGTCTTGGGGAAAAAAAAAATGGCAACTACCAAAAGTGGCTATAAGGGCACAGAGACGGCAAAAAATAAAACAAAAAACAGGCAAAGTGAGAAAATGTCAGTTTTGTAGTTTAACTCAAGGAAACAGAACTCTAGTAGGAAAATGGGAAACAAATTAGATCAGCAATGTTCTATTTAAACTTCCAGTGAGCACTTTTTAACTTCTGCTTAACTCCAAGGGCCTTCTCTTAGAGCCATCCTTATATGGCACACAAGCATAACATCCACGCTTTGTAAATGCTCTCCAGACAGAAGATCCTGGGCGCAAACAATCTGTAGGAGCCCTCGACAGCTGTGAGCTGGACCTGGGCATACCTGGGGTTGATCTCCAGAGTGGGTTGTAGCAGTTGAGCACGTTCCTCCTGGGTCTTGGCCAGCTGCTGCATTCGCAGGAAGTGGCGAGCAGCCCCCATCTCCAGCACCGTCACCATGGCAGGGTGGGTGTCCAGGCGGAAAGTCACCTGCAAGCAAGGCCCAGGATGAGGAAGAACCTAGTAGTGAGGGGCCCAGGGTTGACAGGGTCTGAAGTTAACCAGGCCATCAGGTACAAGGCAGACTGGCCCGATGGTGGTGGCACCTGCTTCTATATCAACTGCTCCAGTAATTTGTCCAGGTTGTGATAACAAAGATCACAGCTAGACATCTAAGGGGTATGGACTTGGACTGGCTCTGATCCTTCTCCCCAGTGGCTAGGAGACCAGAGCCTCAGCTGTCAAGTGAGGCCTCTTCATGACAGGAGGCACAAACACGAACCTTGTGTTCCAATGAGGCCCTCAGCAGGTAAGGTCAAGAGGAGACAGAGGCGGCTTTTTGGAAGCACCCGCCCTGAGACCTAAACCTCACTGGGGTCCAGAGACAGTAGACTGCCAGGCTTGAGAGTGACAGTGCCAGGTAAGACAAAGCTTTGACAGTGAGATGCTAGTGCCTAGTGGCGTTCCCACCCGGCTTCAGTGCCTTTCCATGGATCCCACTAGGCCAAGTATCTCAAGCTAGAACAGTCAGGCTCTGCAGTTCCCAGTATCTGCAGGGAGGCTTTACCTTCACGTTGGTGACACGAGAACCCAGTGCGTTTCTCATCCAAGCCATTAGCTCTTCTGTTTCCTTCTCAGGCAGGCATTCACCAGCTGTACAAGAGAAGTGAGTGAGCCCAGGGCCCACTAACCACTGTCTCACTCTGTGGGCTCCACTTAGCACATTCCTGAGCTATTGCTAGCTATATTACCTCACCAGAACCAGGGACAGAGGCTCTTGGAAATGCCTTTCACCTTGAACAAAACCTGTGGTCGTTTCTGTCCTCTGCAATTTTTTTAGGACTTTAAAAAGAAAAATCTGAATCCAACCATGGCAGTACGGACTGTAATCCCAGTACTCGGAGCAGTGAGATGGGAGGATAAGGAGTTCATGGCCAGCCTGGGCTATAACACCTATCTTTAAAAAAGGGGGTGGAGTGGGGTGGGAGCAATTCCACCTCTCTCCAAAAGTCTGGTCAATTGCAGGAACCTCCACAGGAGGAGCATCAGTAATGCATGGACCCT
Source organism: Cricetulus griseus (assembly GCF_003668045.3). NCBI lineage: Eukaryota > Metazoa > Chordata > Mammalia > Rodentia > Cricetidae > Cricetulus > Cricetulus griseus. The sequence goes on along the minus strand of NC_048600.1, from coordinate 42,611,363 downwards.
AGATGTTCCCACTGCTTGTTAGGATTTTCCCAAGCAGCTTCCTGCATGGGCTGGTGAACTAAAATTCAAGTGAGAAAGAGAATGCTGTGTTCATGGCAGGTCAAGATGGCCTTGGGGGATAAGTGACAGTTTCCTGCACAACATTCCCATGGGACCATTCCCCACAGAGATGGGAGTCAACCTGGAGATGTATCCTCAAACTTTTCCTCCTTATAGTGGTCAACGACGATGTCTGTCTCCACAGAGATCAGCTTCTTCTTGTCGAATTCCCTCAGGTGCAGCAAAGTAAGCTCATCAAATTGCTCGTAGCAGAAGAGTACCTGCGGGTGTCCAGGCCTATTAGCCCAAAGTGCACAGGGGATGCTACAGACACCGGGGTTCTGGGGCCTGAGACACAGCTCACCAGAGCTTCTAAGAGAGGCTCTTGCTGACTTGGTGACAGATACACACATTATTCATCTACCTAATGACAGGCACATCACAGACAGGGGACTGCCTTACACCACACAGCCCTCAAACACATTCAGTCATTTTCTCTTATGACGAGTTGGGAGTTAAGCCCTTCCCTTAGAGCTCAGACCCTCTAAGATACCATTCTTGGACTAGCTGCAGGCCGGAGTCCACCCACCTCTGTTTGTTTCTGCTTCATGGCCTCGTAGTACGGTGAATGCTCAGCCAGGTGACGGTTAGGGGCACACAGGTAATAGATGTTGCGGGTGCCAGCCTGCATTCGGCTGGCATAGTCTGATAGACTGGTCAGCTGCCCAGCAGGCAGGGCTGAGGACTCATACCGTAGCAGCTTCGCAATGTCCTCCTGCAGACATGGGTAGATCACTGCTTACCCCAGGGCCAAGATCTGAGCACCATCCCCAACTCTGATTTGTGGTAAAGCTTGCAGTTTTCTGGCTCCCTGGCCTGTCCCCCAGACATGATGATGTATTCAGAGTTTCAGACAGGCCCATGAGTCCCACTGAAGACACATATAAGACCATGGGAAAACTTTTTAACCTAGGTGGCCTAGGGCCTCCAGGAGAGCTGGGCAAACTATTTCAGGGTAGCCAGCCTTATTTATGGCAGACACTACACTGGGGCCTAGTAGCTTCTCTCTGTTCTCAGTGGCAACTGGACCCAGACAAAAATTTTACATTTCTCAGCCTCCTCAGAGCCAGGAGCTTTCATGGTACCAGTTCTGGAGTATATAGCAGAGAGAAAGGCCTTTAGGGAACAGGACACAGATAGGACCAATGCAGCCCACACAGGCTGTGCAGAACAGGAACAGCAATAAAGCAGGTCCCTGGAGCTGCCAGCTTGGATGCTACCATATCTAAGCCACTGACACCCCTGACCATCCCAGCACAAGAACTTGGGGAGATGGTGTGAAGAACAATTGAGAATAGATCCAAATGAACATGCTATGCCTTAGACACAAAGTAGACAGGGGCAGATAGAGATAGAGGTTTTCAGATCTGCCAAGGCAAGGTGTAGCCACACCCATATCATACAAACACAAAAGTGAACTCAGCATTTGGCAAAGGCCCTGGCCCAGCAGATGCTACTACATGCTGTTAGCTGGAGAAAGGCTCGGTGGTTACAGGCGCTTGTTGCACAATCTTCACAAGGGCTGGAATTTAGGTCTCAGCAGTCACACAATTAGGTGTCTCACACACCCATAGCCCCAGCTCCAAGTTGGGGCTTTCTGGCTTCCAACCAAGCTGAGAAAATACAAGTTCCCAGTTTAAGGAGATATAGTGCCTTAAAAAGCATAGATGGGGTGTCACAGAAGGCCACTGACACTCTGTGGCCTTTATGGGTGTACCTGCATACATGTATACACACACACAGGTGCGTACATAAATGAATAAATCTTGACAACTGGGATCAATGAGAGTGAAGGGTATCATACTGGGTCATAAATGCTCCCAAGGACTCATGAGCAATGATGCCCAAAGCAGCAGTATTCACAGCTGAGGCCTTGAGAGATGGCTGGATCACAAGGGCCCCAGCACACTCATGAGTTCATGACTAAATGGGGTCCAGCTGGAAGTCATTGGGAGTGTGCATTAAGGGTACATCTGCCCACAGCCCCTTCCTTTCTCGTCTGCTTCCTGTTTCCACATGCTCCTAAGGCTTCACAAAAGTCCTCAAACATCAAAGGCAAAGGGTCACTGGGTGAAAATAACTCTTCCCCTCTTCAAGCTGATCTCATTGGCTCTTTGTCACTGTGATGGACAGACAACAAACGGTATTGCTCAAACCTGCTGACAATCTGGTGGGAGACGGCCCAGAGAAGATCCATGGAGCCTGCCTTGGCACCTGCATACCAATGAGCTATGAATGGTCTTTAGGGTAGTGACATCCATGGATTTTTTGTTTGTTTGTTTGTTTTTTCAAGACAGGGTTTCTCCATAACTCTCCATCCCTGTTAGTTTCCCCTCACTGAGAAAAGACCTAAGAAAATCAACTTGAACAATTAACTGAGGGGAAGCACTCATTCTGAGTATGGGTGGCACAATCCCATAAATTGGGGGCCCAGGTAAAAATAAGAGAAAAATAAGATAGTCAGAAAACACAGGAATTCTCTATCTGGGCTCTGGACTCCAACCACCCCCTGCACCCACCCAACTGAAACCTCTGTAACCAAGAGCAGATTGAAGCTGCTTTCAGTTGCTTTTGTCAGGTATTCTGTCAGTCACTTGAATTTGACCAACACAGTTAAGAACATATACTATCTATCAGGAGACCCAGCCTAATGTTCCAAATGCTGACCCTTGGCAGCAGAGGGCAGGTGTCCATCTGCCTTAACACCACATTCAGTCCACAGCCCTGTGCAGTTTCCTCTGGAACAGGGATGAGGTTGACCGATAGGACCAGAAATCAGCCTACCTTGATGTTTTGCTCTGCAGTGGTCACAATGCCCTCCCTCATGAACAAGCCATAATCTTCAAAAAATTTGGCGTATTTTTCAGCATCTTTTTTACTCTGGTCAAGGAAGAACTTGATCAGTCTCTGCTGTAGAACATCCCGGAGTTTCCTACAGAACAGAAGTTACTGACTGTAAACAGGGCTTTCTGTGAAGTACCAGGGCCATGGGTGCATGAGAAATGCACACCACACCAGAAACTGAAGAACAGGCATAGCAGCACACCTGGAGTCAAATGGAAACTATAGAATAAAAGGGACCCTGCACTGCCCCCAAATGAGAAACACCCTACAAGAAGATGACAGTATAAACTTCGAGAGGACAACCAGTAGCGGACATCTTGAGAAGGTGTCTGTCTACCCTGAGCACCGGCAGGGATCACGCATCAGAAATAAGGAGAGTGACTTCCACTGTAGAACATAACAAAACCATTATGAACAGGCTCAGGGTTAAAATGAAGCATGCAGTGCTGAAGCCACCAGAAACTGCCGTCTAACCATCCTAGAGAGAGGAAGGAATGTCTGTGTTAGAAAACAAGCCAGGCAGTGACACACGCCTTTGATCCCAGGGCTCAGGAGGCAGAGGCAGGTGGATCTCTGTGAGTTTGAGGCCAGCCTGGTCTCCAGAGTGAGTCCTACCTAGGACAGCCAGGGCTATACAGAGAAACCCTGTCTCAAAAAACAAAACAAAAAAAAAAAAAAACAAAAAAAACAAAAACAAAAACAAAAAAACAAAACCAAAACAAACCCAGGAGAAGCCTAATAGGGATAAGTTACAGCACAGTATGTATGCACGCAAAGGCTGAACATACACTGCAGAGCTCCTTGTATTTAGGTCAGTACTGTATGTATTATACACCCATAACCTGGGACATACTGAGTAGATTACACATAACCTGTGTAATCTGGCAAAGTTACAACATTATTCTGCAACCAGGACATTTTTACTGCATTATCACATAAAGCCCTAAAGCAGTTTTATATACGGGGTCAGGGTCAAGTGCACAGGAGTGGGCTTTAGTAAGGGATGGTTACTGTCTTAGTTAGGTTTTCTATGGCTGTGATAAAACAGAGCCATGAACCCCAGTGCCTGGTGTGCCGGGCCAGCACAAGGGGCACAGTGAGGCTTGTTGAAGGGAGAGGAATTAGCAGAAAGGCAGTTCCAAACCAGAATAATATAAGAATGCAATACACCCGACAGGAACAGAGTGTTCCCTGAATAAATTGGGCAATCAGGCCACAGTCCATATAAGTGATAACATTTTTTTTTAAGATTTTATTTATCTATTATGTATACAACATTCTGCTTCCATGCATATCTGCACACCAGAAGAGGGCACCAGGTCTCATAATGGATGGTTGTGAGCCACCATGTGGTTGCTGGGAATTGAACTCAGGACCTCTGAAAGAGCAGTCAGTGCTCTTAACCTCTGAGCCATCTCTCCAGCCCCAAGTGATAACATTTTTAAATACTATGGAATACTATAGAAAGGGGTTGTCTAGCATGTATGAATCTCTCAGTTCAATCCTAATACCACTTTAGAAAAATTCATAAATAAGTGAAATACTGAAAATTTGTTGAAGATTTATACTGACAATCTTCTAAATAAGAAAGTACCCTGGATTTGGGAAAGTAGCTCAGTGAGAGAATACTTGCCTGGCAATAACCAGTCCTGTAAAAATGAGCAAACTAACAAACAAACAAAAACAAAAACCCCAGCTGGTAGTGGTGGCGCACACCTTTAGTTTCAGCATTCAGGAGGCAGAGGCAAGCGGATGTCTGTGAGTTTGAAGCCAGCCTGGTCTACAAAGCTACACAAAGAAACCCTGTCTCGAAAAAACAAAACAAAACAAACAAAAAAAGAAACCCCAAAACAAAAACCCAACAATAAAGTGTGCATATATGTACAAACTAACATACCTACCACTTCATATGATACTCACTGAGAGAGAGCAAGAGTCATCAAACATAGAGAAACTACAAAGATATCCCTTTACCCCAGAGAACATCACAAATCAAGGGACAAGTCAAAATCCTGCCCCACCCACAGGAGCAACCTCTTTCTTTCCTGAAAGTACCCCACATTTCCAAATGCAGGGCCACTCTACAGAATACTGGCCTGATACCACAAGAAACCCTCTGGGGAGAGCAAGTGACTGAGACTTATTTCCCTGGGCTTGACATGACCATTGCCACCAGGAGCAAAGCGGCAGTCAGCAGCTGTGGCAGTGCAAAGACTAATGTACAACAGACAGCTCCCCGCCGTGGTTACTGCTCCTTTTCCAGGAGAGAGGGTAACAAGACTTTCTCAGGACAGAAGCCAACCCTCCCTTGAGATTCCAACCATTGTCCTGCCACAGCCACATACAGGCTGAGGAAAGTTGACTGGAGTGCACTTGAGTCGCCATGCTCCTATGATAAGGTGACCCAATTTTCCCCACTAAGCAGAACCCAACAGTCTCTATTTTCCTTGTCGGCTCCCTGTCTAATCCACCATTTTTTATGTCTCCCAGGAGATTTAACATCACACAAACCTGCTTGCTCACAACCTGAGGGTTGAAAACTGTAGACCCAGCAGGGCTTGAGGACAGACAACAGCAAGGACAGAGCAATGCCAACAGCTGGTTCTAAGGTTCTACTGAGTAGAAAGAAGTCTTTGTAGATTGGAGACACCCCAGTACACAGAGGAAAATGGCATCAGGAAGACAACTCTGCCGGAGAGGGTCCAGAGCAGAAATGCTTTAGCCTACTCCCTGGCTCTGATTGGTTTTACATTCTGGCTAAGGCGACTGCTTCTGTATGAGATGAGTTCAGACCACCCAGCCTGACAAGACACGGTTCATGGTGGAGGATGAACATGACTGCTCAGTCAGACTAGGGACACTGAAGCACAGCCACTTCACTTCCATACAAGAATCAGGCCTGATGTCCTAGTTTCAGAAGAGCTTCCCAGATCCAAATCAGCTCTATGCTTGGTTCTAGGGTCACCCTTGTCTCATCCAACTCTGACACATTGTGACTAGAATCGCTCCAGCTATGGCCATACCTAGGCTGGATGCAGGGGTTGGGCCACAGTTGGTACCAGTAATTCATCAAAGATAGCCCACAACCCTCTTCATCAGTGGAGAGCAAGGCAGCACCCATCCTTAGGAGCTTCCGCATACTCAGAGCCTGTGCCTATACGAGCACCTTCACTGCCAGCAATGGAAAAGCACCATTGTGGGGTCTGGAGCTGCCCTGCACTGTGGGCACACATTCTGCAGTCTGGGGTTAGCAGCATCAGAGAGGGCTGAGAAAAAGGACCAAGTTCTTTCTTCATTCATTGTACAGTTGTATTTAATGGGAAAAGTAACTTGTGTTCCACCCTAAGAGCCTGGAATATATACTACTGTGCAGTTGTTACAAGTGCTCCCCAAAACATTACTGGGAGTGCCTGTGACCAAAGGGAACAAGCTGAGGCACCCGTCAGTACAGCTCAGCTTGGCCCAGGCATAGCTCCACTGTTTCTAGGCTCAACCTCAGTAGTGGCCCAGGCAATCTCAAATTCTTCCTGACAACAGTTGCTCAACAGTAAACCTCAGAGGTCAGGACACATAGAAGGGCAGAAGGGATCCTGCCCTCAGGCCTCTCTTTGCCCTTTGTTCTTGGCTCCTGGAAGCTACACCTAGGGCAGAAGGGTAGAACCAGTAAAGGACAGCCCTCATGAGAATGCCATGCCAGTCGCCAGCAAGGCTTACCGGATGAGTGCGCTCTCCTGCAGGAGTTCTCGGCTGAGGTTCAGGGGAATGTCCTCACTGTCCACCACACCTGAGGAGACAAGGAACATCAGAGCCCTGTACCAATGGGACCTCAACATTACCTGAGGTCTTCACATTCTGAACTGACTTCTCATTTCCTGGCCTCATGCGAGCCATGGGTGGTAAAAGAGGGGCAGGAAGAGCAGGGGAACACTGCTTCTCAGTCCTGCTCACGGGTGGTGGGCAGTTCAGCAGTCCCAGGGTAAAACTGTCTCAGGGCAGGACTGGGCCGTGCTGGGGGTGGTGCCTGTTGGGGCACACAGCAAACACATCCTGGCATTCAACTAGTGTGTAATCTCAGAACTCGGGAGACTGAGGCCTGGGCTACATGTAAGAAAAAGTTTCTAACTGTAATGTGGATAGTGTTGGTCTCTGTGATATGAAAGTGAATGCTGAATTCTGTACTGAACTATAATCTCAGGTCCACCATAACTCAGGCGTAAATCTGAAATTCAAGCCAAATTTCTAAGCATGAAAGAACTCAATGTCCCTCCGCCGACAGGATCAGACAGGACAACCAGGCTGTTTCCGGGGGAGCCTGCCCTCCCTGCCTACTCCATGCTGAGTCCTGCCGGGTGAGGATGGTTTGAGAGGCAGCAAATGCAAATGCAGGGGGTAGCATGAGGACATAGAACCATGATACTTAAGAACACTGGGTCACTGTCCACACCAGAATTTGGGTGGCAGCAACAGTACCTCGAACGAAGCGCAGCCACTTGGGCAGGATATCTGTAGCCTTGGTCTGGATAAGGACCTTGCGGCTATACAGTGCCACGCTGGAGCCCAGCTCCCTGCTCACGTCAAACATGGATGGTTTCTGGAAGAAAGGAAAGAATATGATCAGGTGGTAACACTAGAATCCTCCAGATAAAGGGAAGGTAGGACTGAGGACAGCGTGGTAGAGAGCCAACACCTCTCTAGGCCCAAGTGAGAGGAAGAGCGTGCCTATTCCTCACCTGTGTCAGCTCTGCTAGAATCTGTAGGGGCTCTGGAGGGATGGGGCACCCTCCCCAAGCTGCACCCAACAGAGGATACTGAACAAGTCTTTTATGTCCCCAAACAGTCACATGTTACTAGGAGTCAGAAACAGCAAACCAGCCAAAGTCAGCATGCATTTCCCCACCACCATTGCAAGATGGGGCCTGGCCATGGTTTTTACATTTTAAAAATGATTGTGGGAAAACATGAAAATCTCCTGACACATGAAGACATGGAGTTGAAACTTGGGCATTATAGGCCTGCAGCCTCACTGGTCCACTGAAGCACCAACTGTGAGTTGGCAACGCTCACACTGGGATCACAAAGCCAAAACCCTGCTGACCCTTAGAAAAAACCCACTCTGCCTCAGCACTGGCTGCAGTTGTGGTGTGAGCTGATCTAGGAAGTCCCACTGAGCATTCAGCATTCCTGACATCCATGGATGTCAAGGGTCTTGCCCGAAAACCTCACTCACAGTTAGGGAGGGCCAGGGCCAGCCCAGCCCTTTTCCAGAGAGCATTAGGATCTGAACGCTGCCCAGGGACCATCAAGGGAAGGCAGGGGAGTAGAACTTGACTAGGCTTCTGCACTGCAGACTTGGCAGAGCGGTTGTTGCAAACCAGGGAGGCAGAGGGGAAGTGGGAGCAGCAGTGGCCTGCAGAAGCCTCAACTGTGCAAAATGGCAAATATACACTAGCAAGTCTATGCAGCTCTTCTGCAGGAACGACCTGGGCACCGTGAGTTAGTCAGTCCTGGACCCAAGGCTATGCTGTGAACAGCCAAGCACCTCACCGTCTCTGGCACATAGAAGATGCTGCGGATGTTGAGTGGTGCGTCCGTCTTGTAGTGCAAAGTGAAGCGGGGTTTGTCATAAGCCTGAGCAACGTAACGGTAGAATTCCTTATGCTGCAACTCGCTTATGTCTTTTGGGTCCATCATCCAGATGGCCTGAAGATTGATATCAAAGGAAGGTGTCATGTTCAAAACATGTTTCTCAGTGAGTGCACAGGCCTGGGATAAGACGCACAGACAGTCCAGCAGGGATTAGGAAGCCCCCACACTGGTGCAGGCTGATGGTGACATAGGGAATGAGATACACAAGGCTCTGGAGCAAGAGCCCCTCCCTGTGACACCAGGCTGGGAAGGACTAACCAGGGGACCAGACATAAGTATACTCAGCAGAGACAACAAGCAAGCTGATAACAGGAGATCTATCCATGAGATGGAATACTACTCAGTCACAAAAAGGAACAAGGCTATGCCTGCCACAACATAACTCCACTGATATACAATGCCCAAATTAGGCAAATGCAGACAAAGTTGATTGTGGCTGTAAGGAAGGTCTGGGCATAAGAACTGCTAGTGGGGACAGGCCTGCTTTCCAGATGCTAGACGTGTTCTAAAACCAGCTGTGAAGGTATAACTAGCTGTACAAAACAAGTACCACTCACTAAATGCACAAAGTGTGTATGTGTGTGTTGGGGGCACTTTGTGATATTTGACATGCCTCAAGAAAAACTGCCTGTACCCCTAGCTCCTATCAATCCTGTGATTGTAAGAAATGTCCCCCTATTTCATCTCTCCCTCTACATTCTTGAGAGGGTTTCTGCTGCTGCCTGAGCCTCACAGGCAGCCCAGGGCCTCACCTGCAAAGTGTTAATCCGCCTTCCATTAAGGTACAAGGGGAAGCTGACAAAGTTACTGTACTTTGTCACCACATCTGGAGGAGAAAGAAACACAATGAAGACCATCAACTCTCCAGTGAGGTCTTGCCTGTTCTGTACAAGGCAGGTAGATACAAACCTTTAGACAGGCACAGACCCCTAAGGTCAACATTCACCATGGGAACAGGGAGCCACCTGGTGGCAAAGGATCTGCTCAGAGCTCTCAAGAGCTCTCAGAGTCAAACAGTGGCTGTAAGTACTCACTTCTCCCAAGCTCTCAGAAGGCCTAGCTTTAGAAGGCTCTGCCCAGAAAGCAGCAGAGTCCCAAGATCTCAGGGCATGACAGACAATCCCACCAGGAAATGACAGAGGGATACATAGCCCTGTCATCAAGATGGCTGAAACAGGGCGGGTAGGAGCTTGTTTTCCACAGCTGTGGCAGCTGAGTAGGAGGCTGAGTCCTCTCCTGACCCATTAGTGCTAAGTAAGCCATACCCCTCACCCAGGCATGTCTGCCTTGCAGGTCTGGCTGTCCTTACCTTGTACCCGGGACTCGTTAGCAAAATCCTTGCAGTCTGACTTGAGGTGGATGATTATTTTGGTCCCAGGTCTAACTCCTGAAGCTTCGGCGATTTCAAACACTCCAGAACTAAAACATGAAGGAGAGCAAAGTTATCTCCACAGCTTGCTGCAGACCAAGCCCTGTGTGGCAGATTCAATTACACCCTTGGGATTTTTCACAAGTGGAGCCCACATTTGAGTGTGGAAAAGGCTTTCCTTTTTTATACAGAATCTTGCTAAGTTGCCCAAGCTGGACTCAAACTCATGATCCTCCTGCATTAGCATCCTGCATGCTGGGGTTACAGGTCTGCACTACCACATCCAGCTCTCTAGCTTCTGACTCTGGCAAAATCCCTGTCACTGAACAGACATCAGGGTCAAGGACAGCTGCAAATTGTTACAGGGTATGAGTGCTGGTACTCCCCTGTCATCCAATCACCCTTTATGAGAACCTCCTGGGCATGTGACTGAAAAGTAGGCCTAACTCAGCAGAGGATTCTGGGAAAGGGATGATTCCATGTGGCAAGGGGACACCCCCAAGGTGAGCAGAAATCATTTCAGAAATGCAAGTGGAGGGAATGTCCCCTATTCTGCCCCAACCCTTCCCTGCTAACATTCACTATGAACTACTCTCAGGGAATTTGCTGAAATACAAACTAAAGAAGGGTGTGTACAGATGGAATTAAAAACATCTAATTCAGGGCAATCCATTTTAGAGTCCCCTGCAGGGAGCTCTTACTCTACTTCTCAATAAATCCTTGCTAGTTTGCCCTTAAACAAGCAAACAACAAAAACCCACGTGACCCAGAAAGACAAATGTCTTCTGTTTTGTCTCATTTGTGGATATTAGATTTGAATCTTCAGTGTGTGCTCATTCTGGAACACCCACAAGGTCAGGAAATTAGTAAGGAGCCATAGGCATGGTAGACAACAAAGGAGGGAAACAAAACATAGTGGCATAAAGGGTTAAATGGGAAGGGGAAGAAAGGAGGGTAGAGGAGGGGATACAGGGAGATATAACTAACTCTAAGGGCATTTCAAAAAGTCCTATGGACATCTACTACTTACAGATACTTCCTAAAATACACATACATACATGTAAAAAAAGCTTAAACACATTTACCCTATAATGAGGCAACAATGTCCCTACTTAATACACAGGGTAACAAAACGCCCAGTGCCAGGAATAGGTTACTTCTTCTGGAGCTAGTGAGGTTCCACAGACTCCCTCTTCACTCCACCAAATATTACGTTACTGCCAATGCTCTTGGTTACCCTTCAAAGTTTACAGTAGGATCTTACTGCTGAAGACACCACATGATGCTTGATTTCCCATGCTCTGTGACTCCTTATGTGGTGTCTTCAGCAGTAAGATCCTGCTTGTGGAACAAGATGTTATCTCTCAGCTATTCCTGCCACCATGCCTATGCTCCACTATCATGGACTTGAACTCTCTAAAACCATCAGCCTAAATACAGGCTTTCTTTTATACACTGCCTTGGTTGTGATGACTGTCACAGCAATACAAAACAGTAGATGGCGATTAACACAGAGACCCACAACTGTTCAAAGAGCAGAGAACAGGAGACTGCAGAACGCTTAGCCATAAACTGGACATCTACATCACATCTCTTCCTCCTAAGGCTCAAGGGTCACTGTTGAGAGGACGGAAAGACTGGAAGAACCACAGGCAGTTACATATGAATCCACAGAGGATGAGACAGCAGGCACAAGACCGACAGAAGCTGGAGCCAGACAAAATCCCAGCTTGGGGCAGGGTGGGAACTAGCTTAAGGAGCTATTTGAAATTGAGAGCTGCTCAGAAGGGGAAAAATCACTTTTAAGGTCATCTGGCAGGTTGACCACTATGATGGCATCCAAGAATATATGAGCAGCACAAACTGAACTTGATGTGTTAAAAAAAAATGAGAACACAAAGTTGGATGGGCTGGGATAGGTGTGGGTGAATATGACCAAAATACACTGTATGAAATTCTCAAAGAACTAATAAATATTGAGAAAATCAGAAATCAAGTTTTGAAAAACAAAAGCAAGCTTCAGTTTGGTTGAGGCACTATTCTCTTCAAACACAGTCTGAATTTATTTCACTGTATCACCTTGTCAGACATCACCCCCAAGTGTATATGGGAAAAGAAAACTATCTAAGCGGACACTGTTCTTGGGAACAGAAGAGGGCAATGAGGTCAGCTCTGTCTTGGGAAAGGCCCCCAATGAGCTGGGTAGGTGACTGTGTCAACATCAGAAAGCAGAAAGGTCAGGAGGGAAAGGGGGGCAGCACCAAGGCCAGGGAAGGCTGGGTGCAGGCAAGGGCACCATAGGAAGGCCTGTTTTTTCACTGAACTACCAAGAGCCTAACCCAAACAGGACAGCACCACAGGGCACAGTGACCCATGCCCGAGGCTACTTGGCTTCCCAAAGCAGGTTTCATATAAACAGCCCACAGACTGTACGATTTTATCTTAAGAAACTTCCAACTCTCTCTCTCTTTTTAAAAAATCTAATGATTCTTTTTTTTTTTTTTTTAAGATTTTTATTTACTTATTATGTATACAGTCTTCTGCCTGCATGCCAACAGAGGGCGCCAGATCTCATTCAAGGTGGTTGTGAGCCACCATGTGGTTGCTGGGAATTGAACTCAGGACCTTCTGGAAGAACAGTCAGTGCTCTTAACCGCTGAGCCATCTCTCCAGCCCAAACTTCTAACTGTTGCTGGATGCAGTGGCCTACATCTGTGATCCAAATACTCAGAGCTATGGCAAGAAGACTGTTGTGGGTTCAGGGTCAACCTAAGCTACACAAGGCATTCCATGATAACTTGTGCTAAATATAAAGATCCTGTCTCAACACCCGAGTCAACTCTGCAAACTTCCAGGAAATCTCTAGTTTGCCTGCCAGATGACATTAGACTCTTAAGTGCCATGAGGGAAAGAGACATTGCCCATGTGAACTAGACCCCTTCTTACTTACCCATCTGAAAGCCACTGGTAACCTGGGCTGTCTGGGGCTGCCGAGCGGGAATAGACTTCAACTTTGTCAGCCACCATGAAGGCTGAATAGAAACCCACTCCAAACTGGCCAATGATCTTGCTGCTGGTCTCTGCCTGGTTCTGCAGTGCTTCCAGGAAGGCCTGTGGTGGCAAAGACTGTTCAGACAGGCTGTGCTGTGCCCGGCACGCTCCTCTAGCATGTCAAGAACATAGTTAGCAAGCACACTGACACCTCTCTACCACACTATATTCTCATAAATGACTAAGTCAACAGAAGCTGGAACAAGTTGCCCAAAGCCATCCAGCTGGGCCCAGGCAGGTACAGGGCTGTACCCTATTTATATTGCTCATTGCCAACAACTTCAGAAAGGAGAAGAGGCAACTTGATCTTGTGGGTCAGAAGGCCCAGAGGAGTTGCTACAGTTGTCTTGTGTGTTATATCTCCTGGGCTTTAAACCTTGTGTACAAACCTGGAACCACTGTTCCTTGGTGCCCAGGACCAGGGTAGAAGATCCATGGATGCTAAGCATCTTCTCTAAAGTAGTTTCTATATAACCTACACTCTCCACCACATACTGAAGACCAGCCCTGCTCACAGTACCCAGAGTATAAATAGTCAGAGTGTACTGTTTAAAGAATAAGTGTGCTCAGGACAGGTACCACTTTTTAAAAACACTTTCACTTTGGGGTCCCATAGACTTAGAAGATGAATACATGCTTCTGCAAAACATCCCAGTGCCTGGTTGGCTATTCTCACATTGCCATTCCACTGCTCTGGCCTAAGCTGGCTGTCTAGCACATCTTGCAAAGATCTGTCTTCTATATACATGCAACACAGCAGCTTCTGGCACATCTTGCCAGTGCAACCAATGAGCTGACTTTACATCTCATTTTGTTTTAATTCACAGCTGGTCTCTGAGATACTGCAGACTACCTTACACAAAAACTCAATAGGGAACTTCATGGGCAGAAGTAATAATTCAGAAATTTTTAAAAGAAGAAATTCCTGTGAGACTTATTTGTCTTAGTCATGGTGCCACTTATACAAACAGAAAAACCACACAGGATGCAGAGAGCAGTGTAGACCATATGCCTCTGCTGGGGATCCCAGGACAAAGACATTTTGTCTTCCCAGCACAGCCTCCATCACACTGGGAATAAAATGATGACTAACAGCTGGCTGTCCTTGGAACCACTGCATGTGTAGGCAGAGTGGCCCAAGATCATTCTTCAAAGCAATGCTGCTTGGGAGAAGTGTCCATCTCTGCTGACTGTCTGGGTCAGGCCTTGTAGCTCAGAGGGTGGCTGAGGGCTAATTTGAAGACAAGTGTCAGGAAATGGAATGGCTCCTCCTGGACTTAGACAGGCAGGCTTCAAAGTGTTTGTTCACTATGCTGCAGCTCTGAGCAAAGTGTTCGTTCAACCTCTGCAATAAAATGAGACCACTAACAGAAAACTCTCAATGGTTCCACAGTGCCCACCCTGGAGGGGAGGGACAATGCTCTAGGCTATACCCACCTTTGACCCCGATCTGGCGATTGTTCCTAGGTTAGACACCAGCTCCTCCTGTGTCATCCCAATGCCAGTGTCCTGAAGAGAGAGATACTATTACACACAGCCCCTGTGTAGCTAGGCCAAAGCACATGGACAGTACCATATATACTGATAGATAGCCTCCATGACAATGGCTAGGCAGGGCTGAGGAAGTATACTATAAGCTTATCGGAGTCCAGTCCTGTCAGTTTACAGTATCAGAGAACACCTGAAGGGTCAGGACTCAACACTGAAAACATCCCAGGCCCAGGGTGCAGCTCAGTAGCTTAGCTCATTTGTGGAGGGCCTGGGTTTCATCCTCAGCCCTCAAACATAAAACCAATCCTGAGAAGAAGGAACAGAGTCAGCAAGTCAGTAGGTAAACATCCAGTTCTCATCACTGAGGAACACCCTGGCCACACCCATGCCAGGCTCTGATCCATCCTCTAGTGGCTCTTCTGGCCCAGAACAATAGTGAGGGTCCTCTGGGGGCAGTTTAATCCTGCAAGCAGGAAGGACTTCCTGCAGGTCCCTGGTCAGTGTATTCCTGGAGCAGCTGCAAGTCTCATGTGGGGCCACAGTTCTTATCCTCCTACAGCAAGCCTTTGCTAGATCCTGTGTCCTCCAAGGGATGGTGCCAGCAGCATTCGAAGGTGAGTAGGTCATGGGAACTCTTCCCTTAACCCCAGATCAGTGCCCACAATAAATAAATAAATAAACAAATAAATGTGAAAGTAAAAGTCAGGTGTGGTGATTGACACCTGTAATGTCAGTATTTGGAAGGAGGAGGCAGAGGATTGATGCATGTTTGAGGCCAGCTTGGGATTTTGATGGATAATCTGGATGTCAGCAGATAGAGACTGGGAACATGTTCTCAGTGGAAAGAACAACATTGGCAAAGTCCTAGAGAAGAGCACAGTTAAGCATCGTGGCATGCTCAAGGTCAGGTTCCACCCCTGGGAACACATAGACACACACCAAACTCACACTCAAAAAAAAAGAGGCCTAAGGAGCCTACGCACATGGTATCTTAGGCTGTGATGAAACACCACAACCAAAAGGAACTTGGAGAGCGAAGGGTTTATTTCACTCACAGTTCCATATAACAACAGTTCATCATCAAAAGCTGTGAGAGCAGGAACTCAAGCCAGGCAGGAACTTGGAGGTAGGAGCTAATGCAGAGGCCATAGAGGGGTTGCTCATCATGGCTTGCTCAGCCTCATTTTTTACAGAATCCAGGACAACCTGCCTGGGGTGGTCCCACTCACAATGGGCTGAGCCCTGCCTCATCAATCACTAATTAAGAAAATTAAATCCAAGAACACATCAGAAAAATCATCCACCAGGATCAAGCAGGCTTCATCCCAGGGATGCAGGGATGGTTCAACATACAAAAATCCATCAATGCAATCCACCATATAAACAAATTGAAAAAGAAAAACCACATGATCATGTCACTAGATGCTGAAAAAGCCTTTGACAAAATCCACCATCCCTTCATGATAAAGATCTTGAAGAGAACAGGAATAACAGGAACATACCTAAACATGATAAAAGCAATATACAGCAAACCAACAGCCAACATCAAACTAAATGGAAACTCAAAGCAATTCCTCTAAAATCAGGAATAAGACAAGGCTGACCACTCTCTCCATATCTCTTCAATATTGTACTTGAAGTTCTAGCTAGAGCAATAAGACAAGAAAAGCAGATCAAAGGGATACAAATTGGAAAGGAAGAAGTCAAACTTTCACTATTTGCAGATGATAGTTTACATAAGTGACCCGAAAAACTCTACCAGGGAACTCGTACAGCTGATAAACACCTTCAGGAAAGTGGCAGGATACAAAAGTAACTCAAAAAAATCAGTAGCCCTACTATATATGGATGATAAACAGAATAAGAAAGAAATCAGAGAAACATCACCCTTCACAATATCCACAAACAACATAAAATATCTTGGGGTAATGCTAACCAAAAAAGTGAAAGACCTGTACAGTAAGAACTCTGAGTCTTTAAAGAAAGAAATTAAACAAGATACCAGAAAATGGGAAGATCTCCCATGCGCTTGTATAGCTAGGATCAACATAGTAAAAATGGCAATCTTGCCAAAAGCAATCTACAGATTCAATGCGACCCCCATCAAAATCTCAACACAGTTCGTCACAGACCTTGAAAGAACAATACTCAACTTTATATAGAAAAACAAAAAACCTAGGATAGCCAAAACAACCCTGTACAATAAAGGAAATTCTGGAGGCATTACCATCCCTGACTTCAAGCTCTATTACAGAGCCATAGTCCTGAAACCAGCTTGGTATTGGCACAAAAGTAGACAGACCAATGGAATCAAATTAAAAACCCTGATGATATTAACCCACATACCTACAAACACCTGATTTTTGACAAAGAAGCTAAATTTATACAATGGAAAAAAAGAAAGCATCTTCAACAAATGGTGCTGGCATAACTGATTTGGACATGTAGAAGATTGCAGACAGAACCATATTTATCACCATGCACAAAACTTAAGACCAAATGGATCAAAGACCTCAACATCAATTAATCCACATTGAACCTCTCAGAAAAGTAAGTGGGAGGTACCCTTGAACGAATTTGTACAGGAGATCGCTTCCTGAACATAATACCAGTAGCAGACATTGAGACCGACAATTAATAAATGGGACCTCCTGAAACTGAGAAGTTTCTGTAAGGCAAAGGACACAGTCAATAAGACACAA
This sequence comes from Cricetulus griseus, assembly GCF_003668045.3. Lineage (NCBI taxonomy): Eukaryota > Metazoa > Chordata > Mammalia > Rodentia > Cricetidae > Cricetulus > Cricetulus griseus. The sequence continues at coordinate 42,594,161 of NC_048600.1, read as the reverse complement.
AGGGCAGCCCACAGAATGGGAAAAGATCTTCACCAACCCCACATCCGACAGAGGGCTCATTTTCAAAATATACAATGAACTCAAGAAGCTAGCCACCAAACACAACAAGCAATGAAATTAAAAAGTGGGGTGCAGAATTAGATAGAGAATTTTCATCAGAGGAATCTAAAATGGCTGAAAGACACTTAAGAAAGTTCTCAACATCCTTAGCCATCAGAAAAATGCAACTCAAAATAATTTCCTTCTCTTCTGCCAGTGCCTCTAAGCTTCCTAAGGTGGGTGAGTGAATGAAAGCAAAAGTCCTCAGATTGGAAGAACGGTCAGTACATCACTTGGGTCCAGCCATAACTGCAATGCAGGCCTCCTTGAGTCTGTTCAGCCTGGTTGTTTCTTGAGGATGAGCTCAGTAATGCTAGAAAAGAAGTACCTGGATGGTGATGGTGCCCTTCTCAGCATCAGTCTGAAGATGAATCTCCATCTCTGGCAGTACCTGGCCTTCAGACACCAGCTTGTGCCGCAGTTTCTCCAAGGCATCACTGGCATTGGAGATGAGCTCTCGAATAAACACCTGGGAATGTGAGCAAGGGGCAGGAAGACGAATGGCAGTTACTGCTGAGACTACAGTGGCTGCAGTCAAGGACCTGCATACAATACCCAGTCTTCCACAGTGAAGCCTGAAATGGACTTACACAGGATGGTAAACATTCTCCAAATATCTGTCTCTCTTACTCTATGAGAGAGACACTGGTAAGCCAGGTCCAGGGGCAGAGGCTTGTAGTCTCAACTTCTTAGGAGGCCGAGACAGAAGACTGTGAGTTCCATACATGAATGCAAAGAAGCCTGGGTAATTTAGCAAGTCCCTCCCTCCCCCAAAGGAGGTGAGGCTGGGAATGCAAGCAGAATATTTGCCTAATGCACACAAGTGCCTGTCTTTAATCCTTGCCACCATGGAAACAAAAACTGCGGCTTCATTTCATCTCATGAGGACCAAACTCTAGAGCCTCGATCTTCCATAGAAAAGGAGGTCAGAGCCAAGAAATCCTCTCATGGTGTGAAAGCGCCTTGATTCCTCACAGAGCAAACAGGAGATGAGGAGGCGGATAACATGAGATCAACAAGAGCGCTTCCTGAAGATCCTTTAATTCTGTAAAATGGGTGCTATTCTACTTCAAAACCTTAGCATTAGTACCACCGAGCAAGGAACATTTTCCCCTTTTCAGGTTTTTCTTTTTTTTGCTAGAATTACAAGCATGTAAAAGCACTCTGCTGGTAGTAATTTCTTGACCTTTTCTAAGTCTTGTCATTCCTATATGGATTTCGTTTTGTTGTTGCCACTGTTTTCGAGACAAAGTCTCTGAGTAGCCCAGGCTGACCTCAAACTCATAATTCCTTTGTCTTACTCCCCGAAGCATTAGACTACAGGCCTGATTCTCAGCACCCAAAAATGAGCGTTAATCTCCTGAAAAAGAACCTCTAAACTTAAATGCAGGGACACATGTCTGTAATCCTAGCACTCAGAGCTGGACGTGGGGGAAGCAAAGTTCAAGGGTGGGAGAGAGGCCATCTTCCAGGAATTTTCCAAATGGCAAACACAAAGGAAAAGAGAAGCACCAGATACATGTACTCTAGGCCTTTTAGAAAACATGGGCTGTTCTTTGGCCACACACATGCAAGTGTACAAAAACGGTGCTACTGTTGACATCAGGAGATAGTCACTGTTCAAAAAGGAATGCCCCATAAATGTTTACTGTGGCAAAGCCAGAGTCTTACAATGTCACCTAGCATGCTGTTGGCATTGTTGTAAACAGGTACGGACAAGCTTGCGGTCAAGAGAGCCTATGTGCATACTGAACACGCTAAGCCTTCAGAGAGCTGAGGCGGCTTCCAGACATAGGCGATGGAAAATGATCAAAGAGAAAGGCACCTAGGTTGAACTGAAGTGCCCGCTTACTACACCCAGACAAGCAAAGACTAACAGGAGAAGCCTGAGCTGCCAGGGCCTGTAAAACTCCCTGAGCTCCCAACGCTGCCCCTCCTCCCCCCTTGCTCAAAAGCCAGGGGTCCTGAGTATCTGGAGCCCTAATGGACATTCCAGGTCAGGCTTAAAGTGCAAAACCAAATGAAATCCCTACTCTGTATTAAAAAAACAAAACAAAACAAAACAAACAAAAAACTTCCAGGTTAGGCTAGTAAGATAGCTAAGTAGGTAAAGGCACTTTCTGCCAAGCCTGATGACCTGAGTATGATCCCAGGACCCACACAGTAGAAGGAAAGAATCCACTGGCCACTTCATGAATACTACTGAGCATACATACACCAAATAAATAAATGCAAGAAAAAAACTAAGTGAAAGGCCATCGTCCCCTGTCTTGGAAAAAAGAAATAAAGTTCTAAGCTGGGTGTTGGTGGCACTTGGGAGGCAGAGAAAGGCAGATCTCTGTGAGTCTGAGGCCAGCCTGGTCTACAGAGTGAGTTCCAGGACAGGCTCCAAAGCTACAGAGAAATTCTGCCTCAAAACAAAACAAAACAAACAAACAAACAAAAAAATAAAAAGAAAAAAGAAACGGAAATGCAAATAACATGGAGCAGTTTGTAAAAAATAGAAAAACAAAGTTCTTTCATAGCCCTCTCTGGTCTATACCACCCAGGCACAGGCCTCCAAGTACAGTGGAAGTAGATAAACACAGGGCTTCACAACACAGCAACAGTCCCACAGAAACAGATCCAAGTAGATGTCTATGCCAATATTTGGGAGATTTAAAAATTATCAGCAAAATTTAATTAACTCCCAAAGCTGATCTGGCCCAAAGAACCATCTGGATACACTTATCTATGAACCAACATAGAACTCCTCTCCTTTAGTGGATCCAGAGTGGGGCCTGTCCTCAGCCCAGGTCTTGCACCTTCTGGCAGCAAGCATAGGACTTGGATTTGGCACTCTCCTAGGATGGCGTGGAAGCAGCTTTGCCAGACCCTTGACTAGCTTGAGGAGTGATTCACATACATCTTACCTCTTTTTCTGAGTACAAGGAACGGGCCACAATGTCCAAAAGTTTCTTTGTCTCTGCCTGAAACTCATGTTTGGAGACAGAACCTGGTAATGAATCATAGACACAACCAATAAAATTGCATTTCCATTTTTGTGGAAGAATATGCTACTATGTACCTTTTGAAAGAATGTTTAAGGTTCTGACTTTTAAACACAGAGGAATCTCTAAAGAGAAATTGACACTTAAACACTCTCTCAGAACAAAGAACCATGTGGAAAGTAAGTAAGGGTCCAGTAACTATTGAGGCTGAGTTCCCAGAGTGTGTGGCTGGGAGACTCAGGCTGGCCTTAACTACCGGGTTCTACAGTGTATTCTCCAAAAGAATGTACTCTAATAAATTACTCAAAAAGCAAAACTATAAGAAAGCCTCATTTGTCAACATCAACAGTTCTGTCCTTGTTTCCACCAAAATCCCTGGAGCTGGCACTTGGGCCTGAAAATAGCCTTCATGTCCTGTGTCACCTGGGGCAGAGTTCCCTTTCAGAGATTACTACCAGATGTGTCTTTAATCTCCTGTTGGCAGCTTCTTCAGATGACCACTGGAGGGAGCAAGCAACAGTTGCAGATGAAAGGCAGGAGTTGGAGGAACTGAGATGGTGGACACTTCCTAGAAGACCTAAGTCTCTAGGCTTACCCTGCACAGCCTCAGTGCTGTTGATGATGGAGTGCAGGGCCTCTTCCTTCTTGTCCTCTGCTGCCTGTGTGCTGTACAACTGTCCTGTAGAGATCCGTGAAGCCAGGCATTGTATGCGGCCCTTAACCTGGACTGTGGTCCTCTGAAGATGCAGAACGGGCTTTCCTGAAAAGAAAAATTGTGAAATGGATGGGAATTACTATTTGAAGCAGACGTCCTACCTCATGCACACTGTGCCTATGTATTGGAGACTAAAGTGGATCTAAGCCCAATCACTGCTTGTGAGGATGAAGGCACGGCTGCTGGAGCAGGAAGTCTCAGCGGCCTTCCCTCACATGCTATCAAAGGCATTTTACCAAAAGGCACCTGATTGCTCTATGGTTAGCCAGGAGGGGATTCAGAATTACTTTTGTAACTTCCTGGCAAGCCTGGTGGATCCTGAAACCTCTGGCATAGAACTAGGTATGAGGGGTATCCATCATCCGGAGCCTTCATGGCCACAAAAACCTAGCCAATGCTGTATTTCAGGCAGAGCCATGGACCTAGCCTACACCTCTCAGCAGCCGCAAGGGCCAGCAGGCAGGGTATTGGCATTGCGTAGTAGACAATTAACAAGTAAACGTTTCAGGGATACACAGTCAGTCCTCAAGACAGTCTGTGAACATCTAGACTGAAAGAAGGACCCTCCTGTTGGCTACTGCTCACCTTTAATTTCTAATACAGAGAAGGAATAAAGAATATACAGAAATGAGTAGAGCCAGTAAGATGGCTCAGTAGGTAAAGATGCTTGCAACCAAGCCTAATGACCTGAATTCAATCCCCAGAATCTACACAATGGAATAAGAGAACCAACTCCTGGAGTTGTCCTCTGACTACTCACATGTGTGCAAAACACACAGATGCCCACACATACACACAAATGTAATTTTTTTATTATTTTAAATAATGAGTGTGTGTGTGTGTGTGTGTGTGTGTGTGTGTGTTGGGGGGGGGTGTCTCTCTGAAACACCATGGCCGGCAAAGTAAGGATCTGTGAGGGGCAAGAAAGCAATCTAGTTCAATACAACTTAGTAGCTGATGCTGTTTCAAACTTCTGGAGTCTGACACTGGGCAGTCTACTGTAGGCGTGTTTTAAGTACAGTACAATTTGGGGAAAGGTTTCTGCTGAAACACAAGGAAGCATAATTAGATCAAAACTCTTCTCAAAGTACATGTTCCTTTTTCCATGGAGATGTGTTCTAGAGAGAGGCAACACGTTACCTTAAGGGCCTGGGGAGGATCTGATGTGGTCTGTCACACAGATAGTGTAGTGTGTCACTTGGGCTATTAGCCACCTTCGGTCCTGCTTGTGGGAGCTTGGCATGACCTGGCCCTACAGATAGTGCAGACCCCAGGGCTTTCAACCACCTCCATTCCCAGCCTTTTGGGTGGGAAAACAGGAAAGACAACACCACATGTTTAACATTTTGAGTTTCCCTAGTGCTATCTGTGAGCACAAGGACCTCTGCAGTCCCAACATCTGTGTGTGAGTTATGTACACATGAGTGTACGTGCCCAGAGGCCAAACAAAGGTGGAGTTACAGGTAGGTGTACTAGGAACTAAACTCAGGTCCTTTGCAAGAGCATTAAACATTCTTAACTGCTGAACCATCTCTAAATACACTTTTTTTTTGTATCCTAGAGCCACAGTAATGTGAACAAGTTATTGTGCCAATAAACACAGTAAAGCACAGCAGCCAAGGAGTCTCACACCTCACTGAAAGATGACTGCAGTGACTTGTGAGGCTGTGCATATAAACTTCACTCAGCGTGGTAGTTTCAATGAAAATAGCCCCTTAGGCCCCTAGAGGCTGGCACTGTTGGGGGTTGTGGCTTTGTGGGAAGAAGCATGTCACTGGGGGTGGGCTTTGAGGTTTCAGAAGCTCAAGCCAAGCCTAGTGTGTCTCACTGTCTTCCCACTGCCTGCTGATCCAGAGGTAGAACTCTCAGCTACCCTCCAGCACCATGTTTGCCTGCATGCCACCAGACCTAATTAAACGCTTTCCTTTATAAGAGTTGCTGTGGTCATGGTGTCTCTTCACAGCAAAAGAAACCTAAGACACTTGGGAAGAGTGGGCTTTGTTGAATCCTTCTCTGAAGAATCTCTACAGAGATGTGATGCTGGAAACCTCTAAGAACCTCACTGCTATAGGCTATAAATAGGAAGACCACAATATTGAAGAACATTGTCAAAGTCAATGTCAAAGACATGCAAGGTATATCATCTGTCACTCAGGATACAGACCATGTGAGTGAGCATAAGAGATATGAAAGAAAAGACAAGAAACAAAAAACTACCCCGTCTCCCACAATAGTTACAAGATATGTAGTAGTCTCTACTGTGGGTAGACTTGGTGAATGTGATACGAGTTTGCAAGTAATTAGTTTTCTAGTATGATTTTAAAAAGTTTTTGAAGATGGCCATAATGTGTAAAGGCCTGAACCAGAAAATGTCATTTTTACTGCAGGTGACAAAGCTGACCTCCACAAGGACTGCACACACACATGCTCAGCTTGGTAAATCTATTCACCAGCCCCAGTTGTCAAGTCTGAAACTGAGGTCAAGCACACTGTGAATGAGTCTGGGTTCTCAAAGCTGGCAGCAGAAGTGGGAAGGGCTAGGACCTGCAGCACTGCCCTGGAGTGAAGGCACCACTTGGCCATGAGACAGACCGGAAGCAAAAAGCCAACACAAAAGTGTGTGTGTGCACCTGTGCAAGTGCACCTCACATCCATATGCACTTTCTAAACCCGACTACTGACTGATAACACCCTGGGAGCAACAAGCACCATCAGGCTGGGGCCTTCTTAAACTGTTTTAACAGTCATTCTGGAAAGCCCCTTTCTTAGAAATACACTGGTCTTGGGCAAAGTGGAATTACTCTGCCATCTCCCAATAAAAGGAAAAAGTTTACCTGTGTGGTAAACACACAGGTGACCCTGGAACTCTGTGGTTTCAGACAGTAATGAAGAACTCAGCAATGAGGGGTGAGTCAGGACAACATGTCCAACTTGAGGGGACTTTCAGTGGTAGAACCTGAGATGGTCTGAGGTAACAGTAAAATCTCAGGTAAAATGATAACAATAACTACTATAGACTTCAGTCTAGCAAATAATAATCTATAATTTGATGACAGGGGAGAAAGGATAACCCCCTTTTTTATAGGAAAATTGTCGTGGAACAATGGAAAACAAATAGAAAAATCATAATACTCATCTGTGACAGATAGAAATTACTGACAGATGTCAACAAACAACAACTACACAATATTCATGTATTCTGAAAAAAAATTTGCTGATTTCAAAGAGAAATTCAGTAACTTTTAACTGACTCCCACATCAGGAGACCTGCCAACACCATGATGCAACATACTATCCTTTCAGTATTGTTTTGCTAAAATTGCATCTCCATCTAATCATAAGAAAACATTAGCTAATCCGTAAACAGAGAGACATCCTAGAAGACCCCTGGCTGGAATCCCTCTCAAGGGTTGCAATCCAGACAGACAGACTGACTTAGGGAAGCTCAGAGATGACAGAAGACAGAGGAGATACAACGAATATCAGAAATATAGGATCAAGAGTTCAAGGAACAGCCTGAGCTTCATGAGACCCTGTCTCAAAAAAGATTTGAGTGGGTCGGCAAGATGGCTTAATGTATACCACACAAGCCTGGTGACCTAAGTTTGACCCCTGCAACCCACATAAACATGGGAGAAAACTGTTCTCTCTAAAGTTCTTCTCTGACCTCTGCTCATACAATAATAATAAATAATTTGAATGGTGCATGGTTGTAATACTAACATTTGGAGAGCTAACACAGAAGGACCCTAAGTTTGAGGCCAGCCTGAACTACATTAGGGAAACAGTCCCAAAATAGAAAACAAAACAAAACAAAACAAAAAACCAAGCTCCATCTACAGCCTGTAGATCAGATGTGCACTCAGCTGCTGCTTCAGTGCCTGCCTACCTGGAACCATGCCCCCACCATGATGGTTATAGACTAACCCTCTGTAACTGAGCCAAAAATTTGTCCATCATCTCTGTGAAGGGAACTAATGGACAACTGAACATACTTCCTACTGCTAGTGTGGGTGACATGGCAATGCCAAGTTAAAACAACCCAGAACTAAGAAAAAGGTCCATCCAGCTGTGGCAATTTGACAGCAAAAGTCGTATAGTAGAAGAGATGGGGTATGCCTTTATTTTTAAGATAAAAGCAGAGGATACCGTAAACAATATAGACAAGTTGAAAAATTCTGTCATCATAGGTCCAGCTGCAAAGGAGTGTGCAGACTTCTGGCCCAGAATTACATCCAATACAGGCAGCATTGCGTGATTTTACAGTGTATTTTGTAAAATATATCCATTAAGAAATCTTTTCTCAAAAAAAAAAAAGAAAAAAGAAAAAAGAAAAAAAAAGAAGGGAGGAGGGCAACCCAGATTTGATTTCAAGTTAGCTGAACTTTCTGTGACTTGAAGAATAAACTAACAATTCAATAGAGTATCTGAACAAGACACTAAACACATTATCTGCACAATATTGGTCTTCATGTTTCCCCCACACCTTAAAGGAAAAGCCACAAACCCTAAAGGCAGGCCACAATCTCCTGTTAAAGTACTGGGTAGCTTGGAGCTCAGAGTAGCTCTGATAACATGACTCTGACATTGCAGACGTGTACATACACAATCACACACTTGTAGCTAGTGTCCACGATGTTTGCCCTAGCTACAACCACATCTCTCTTTCCACATGAATTGCTTCAAGACCTGGCTCAAGGCCTCTTATGTTGTCCTGCCAGGGCTCCTTTTGCCCACTGTTGACAGTAATCTCTCCCTATTATGAATTCACCACTCATTTTCTATGGTGCTCATTTAAAATTATTGTGGTGTGCTGGTTTGGGCATTCCTTCTATTAATTTGTTATCTCACTAAATTAAAACAGGGACTCGGTTTTATTTCCTGTATCAAATTCGCACAAGCCAAAACATCTATTACAAAAGCAGATCTTTCTCCAGCCTGAGACTATAAATCCCTGCAGTCACTGAGTTCCAGCCGAAGCAGTTTTTCGTCCAGGGATATAGGACACCCTGCAGAGGCTGTTCAGCCCAGCTTTCAAGGGAAAAAAAGTCACTTGACTACAGGAGCCACTCAAGTGAGCTAGAAGAGAAAACACATGAGCTATGTATGGGCTTCTCCTTCCAAAGGTCACCCACCTTTCCTATAGACCTGTAACTGTTTTTACAAGAGCTCTGCTTCATAATGGCACCTCAGAGGTGAACAGTGTTCTAAGTTGTGAGATATGCTGGCTGTTTTTCTGGAACTACAAATCTCAATTAGATCATCTCTATGACACAGGTGAGAACTAGTTTACATGGAGTGCTACTTGCTGTCTGGCTGAGTTGTATCTTACCATGACAAATTTATTATAGATAACAACAGTGAACTTAGAATCACCATCAAAGACAGAATTTAGGAACACTGGAGAGACAACCAACCTACCAACTAACAGCAGTGGGTTCTGGAGGGCTGATACATCAGAGAAGGAGCCAACACAACATGGAAGCAGACTGAAATCAGAACTTTAATGAAGTCACTAAATTGCCCATAGAAAATGTATAATTAATACATATATACATACATACATATATATATTTATTTATTTTCCTCCACTGGAGACCCAAAGAGAATTAGTGCCACCACAGGAAGCCAGAAAGTGAAAGGGAATCTGAGTCAGTGAAAAGGAGCATCACGTTTCTCAGATAAGCTTCCGAGAGACTCTAGAATCAGCTTTTGTTAACAGACTGGGTGGACTAGCCAAAGCTGAGAAGGTGTTTGCAGAACATGATGCAAGATACAAAGAGGAAATCATAGAGAAGATACCAACCAACTGTTAAACAAGTAAAAACAGTCTTTCACAGGTATCCATGTAGATACAAATCACAGAAGGTATCCTCTACAGTGTCCTCTTTTTAGTATTCTTGGTAGTGCTGGGGACCAATTCGGGGCCTGTGCAAGCCAAGCACAAACTCTATGTCAGTGTTACACCATAGTCCTTAGAGCACTGGTTTTTCTGTTTGTTTTTAAGACACATTCAAATGCTGGAGAAGATACTATGGAACAGACAGTTTTGCTATTAGAGGACATATACATAGACAAAAAGTATTTGAGCTCTAGGCACTGTGGCACATGCTTATAATGCCACCACTCTGGGAGGCGGAGGCGGAGGCATCTCTGTGAGTTTGGGGCCAGCCTGGTCTATGTAGCAAGTTCCAGGCCAGCCAGACAACATCGTGGAAACCCATCTCAAAAACAAATGAATAAATAAATCGAGATGCAGTTTGGCAAAATCAGCTAACAAACAGGCACCCTGAAACATCAATCCTGAAACTGAATATATGTTCCTAAAGATTTAAGCACTCACTTAACTTTTACCACACTGTTGTGTTCAACAGAGCATTTAGTAGAGGATGAACACTAGAGAACTCCGAACGCCACTGTACAGGTATATGCTAGTATGAAAAGTTGTGTAAAGAATGCTGGGAACTTTGAAGAATATTCTTCAGCAGAGTTTATACTTGACTTGGGCCCTTTTATGTAAAAATAGCTGTAAATACATATAGCTTGTGTGTATATAACGCTAATGCCTTCACCGTTACTTGAGTGCGGGGCCGGAAAGGACAGATTAGGGTCCTTCTCTCTCTCTCTTTCCATTTCTTGTTATCTTTTAATCCAGGCCCTAGGGATGCAGGGACCAACCACCCGGAGTTCACTGACTTTCTGTAGTCCGGGGTGCGACTGGTTTTGTTCGCCGTTTCTACCTCAGGACTTGAGCTCTGCGGGAATTGAGCGTGTGCACAGCTGCGCGCAGCGAACGAGTGAACCCAGGCGCGGGGGACCGCAATCAGGAAAGCCAGGGACTGACCAGACCACGCTGGGGGTGCCCGCGATTCGTCTCCCTAGAAGCGACCGCACTTCCCTGCCCCCGGCCCAACGTGGAAGCCCCGGTGCTGTGCGGCCTCCCACCTCAGACGCCGCCTCTGCGCTCCTGCACGGCGCTCACCTCGTCGGACGCCCGCTAGCGCGGGAGCACGCAGTGTAGTCTGCAGCCCGCGACCCCACAGCAGCACAGCCCGCAGCTCGCGCGCCATGCCTCGGTCCCAAGAGCCGCAAACAGCCAAGAGGTGCGAGGGGGGCCTTCCACGTGGCGGCGCAATGACGTAATAGCAAGCGACAGGCTAGGGCTGCCCAAGGCTCTGCCTGCGCGGGAACAGGAACGGAGCAAACCGCAGTGCAGGGGCCCAAGGACCAGACTTTTTGACCTCGGATGTCACTGACAAGGTCGTGGAGTGTGTCGGGGTTGTGCCCCTGGGGCTGCGGCTGCGGCTGCGCCTAGGCGGGAGCACCTCATTCTAGAGATACCCAGGCTGCAGTGTGGACGCGCAGACCTACCCCCACCTCACACCCACCCCCCGCCGCCCCATGTGTTTCTATGCGTTTGGGCCACTGGCAGAGTCTCCTACAGCAATGGCAAAAGCTACAGTGACAGAGATTTTAGGTCTGACTGTTAGTCACAAAAAAACGTGAACTCAGTAACCAACACCTCCAGAAACTGTACTTACCCGTTTATTGTGACTTTCTCCCTACTGGAAGTTTGTTTGGGGATCCAGGCCATAAATCTGGTCTCTAATGCCTGATTCAAATTCTCTAGCCACTTTGTAAAACAGATTGCTTGTTTTGGTCCTACCCTCAGAGTAAGTTCCAGATGGTTCCTTTGTGACAGGTTCTCACTTGCTAAATATATTTTGCTATGATCAAATTTTACAGAAACGTTAACGTGTTTGCTTAGCTTGCTACCAGACACTAGTCCCAACTGCTGGAACAAAACCAGTTACTTAAGATTTGTAAATGGCCGGGGGTTGGTGGTGCACACCTTTAATCCCAGCATTAGGGAGGCAGAGGCAGGCGGATCTCTGTGAGTTTGAGGCCAGCCTGGTCTACAGAGCGAGTTCCAGACAGACTCCAAAACAAAACAGAGAAACCCTGTCTCGAAAAACCAAAAAAAGAAAACAACAAAAAACAACAAAAATAACCAACAAAAAAACCAAAACAAAACCCAGCGCAATTACCTCTTGGATAGACTTGAAATTTTGGCAGAGGGCATGTTTAGTAATGCTTCTAGGTTGACTGTGTTAAGGATAGTTCCCACATTCTTGACTTCATAGACAGAAAACAGAAAAAAAAAATGGGCAGATCTAGGACGCCAGAGATGACTAAGTCTGTAAGTACTTGATGCCCTGGTGTCCACAGGAAAATGACAGGGTAATGTGTGCCTGTAATCTCCTCAGTGCTAGAGAAAGAGAAGAGAATCCTCGGGTCTTGCTCAGCAACTAATCTACCTAAATCTGTTAGCCCCAGTTCCAGTAAAAAGACCGTTTCAAAATGTAAGGATGAGAGTAGCAGAGGAAGACAAATTTCATTGAGCACCTGGATGCCTAACAACTATCCCCTCTCTCCAGCCAGCTCCGTTTCTGGGGGGCCCATATCCTTCACAACCAACCCCACTTCCTCATTAGAGTCCTTTCCTAGATCCTTCCAATTGGTTTCTAGCCTCTGCCTCTAGCCCCCCCAGGCATCATCACCTCCTCTACCCAGCCTGGGTCCCAGTCATGTCACCACACAGAATAGCTTCCCTGGATATGACTCCTAGAGGAATTAAGAAGCCTCATGTTTCATTCCTTTAACTCTTCATTTTGAAATCCTCTCTTCTGTCAGAGCTGACAGAACATATAAGGAACAGCAGATCTGGCTGAATGTTTAGAAAGGTGAAGTGACATCTGGCAAAAAAAAGGGGAACCTGGGCTTTAGTTAAGGATGTAGATATAGGCTCTGTCCATTGTAAACCACCTACATTCCAGGTAAAGCAACCCTAGGCCCTCCTGTCCGTTCCAAGGAAACCAAAGTTTGGATCTATGTATCTATGTATTTACCAAGGGCAAGGAACAACAGGAAATGACTCCCCACAAACTTTGAGGGCCTTCTGTACACCCTAGCCCAAACTACAGTGGTTGCCTAACAGCGGTCCATTTCAGACCTCGTGACATTTGCCCCTTGTCCAGCCTGGTTCCACTTTCCAGCTTTGGGACTTTTAGTAACTTCTTTTAATGTTCACTCCAGGAACGAACACGCAAAATTTTCTTGTCTTAGTGGCCCCTATCTGTACCAACATGAGGTGTCCTGGGCAGTATCAGAGATAGTAAGAGTCCTGGCTTTTTGACCTCGGAGAAAATACCCACGAGATGTCAGTCCTCCTTTGCACACAGCAGACTTTTCAAGGACCTTGTGTTCAGATTCTCACTCGAGCTTAGAACTCTCCATATCATTCTCCCCATAGAATCCTTTTATCTGAATTTCACGTTAACCTACATGTATTGAAAATGTCAGCCTGCAGGTTTCCTTGTGACAAGAGCCATGGAATACAAGATGAAAGGCCTTAATGGCCATCTCAGTTTCAAGCCTCTAGTAGGAATTTTGTAGAATGGACAGTGTGGTCCACCAAGGGGCTCAATTCTGTGGATACTAGGCTCATCTGACTCCCTCTGAATTTTTTAGTTGAAAAGTGAATTATCAAAGATTTCTAACAAGTCCTCTATAAACTGATGTGAGCATGAAGAAAACATGGTTTTAGGCAATTTAGATCAGCTGCAGACCCAACCACCAAAACTCCTTGGGAGTTTGAGTTCTGCACCATTTCTTCAGTATGTTATCATTGACAGTTCCCCACCCTGCACCTACATGAACAATGCAGGTAAAACACCCAATACCCATCAAGCTCTTGTGTATCATCAGTCCCAGATGGGCAGACTTATTCCTACATTCCCCAGGCTTGCTACAGTGTCTGAGCACTGAACTGCTTCCCAATATACTATCCTGTATTGTTATTTCCTGGCATCATGGTGGCTACCAACACACAATCACCTTAATGAGAAATATTGTCCTTTTGTTTTAAAACAGCAGCTTATTTTGTCATGCAGCACTAAAAATGTTGATTCAAATGCAACCTTTGCTCCTCCCCTCTTTGAGACAGGACATAACACTGGCTGTTCATTAATTCCCTATGAGGATCTCTGGGTTTGATGTCTTCCAGATTCTTCTTGTTCTAGCTCTTCTGGGATTAAAGGCATGGGCTACCATGCCCAGCTGGCCCCATTTAATGGAAATCAAAAGGAAGTTACATGTCTTCACCCCAATTGTGCAGAACAGTATGTTATCTGTGGACATGACATCCAGTTCTTAAATGCTAGAGTTTCTAAGAGAATCAAATGCATGCAGGGTTGACACCAGACATCTTCAGTAGTTCAGTGATCCACAGGTGAACTAATGCTAAGGGGATCATTAGCCAATCGGAACCACCTTTGAATCCAAGCAGTTTTACCAGCTTTTATTATAAACACCAGCACATTTCAAGTTCCCTCTTTTTGATCACAAATATAGGACTTTTTTCTTCTCCTCTTAAGTATACAGCATGAGACACAGTGTCTGGGCACTCCAGCTCTTACAGAAATTTCCTTAGGACAAACTTAGGGATATTATCCACAGCCCACACCCTCAGCCACATCCGACATCCAGATGGACAACTGCACAGGATGCAGACTCCAAGGAGGTTGGTACATAGCTTTGAACTTCAGGATAACTGAAAAGGATGTCCCCATTGCCCACATGAAAAGGCTGCACAATGCCAAGTGCCACCTTCTGAGTGGGGCTGAGCAGCTCTTCTGAGGCTCCAGTTCCTCTTGTTTGAACACATGGCTTGGGGCTTCCCAACTGGCAGCAAAGGGCATTCTGAAGAGAGCCGAGAATGTGCAAGGACCCATCAAATTGAGCAAGGACGGAGCATCACCTCTGGAGGACTTGGGACAGGGCTTAGTTGGGGATGTTAGATGATGGTCTATTCCTTACCTGGTCTTATCCACAGTATTAAAATCCAAGATTCAAAATTCTACATTCAAAACTCTAATCTTGAAAGGCTTCCTCAAATTTAGATTTCCAAGTATCAAGAATTTTGAAAATACTTCTGTGAACTTAAAAGGCCAAAAGGAAGGCTATTTGGGTCATGATTTCTAAATTTAGCTGCCCCCCACCCCCATCTAGACCACCTTTTTGTTGGAAGACAGGTATTTAAAAAAAAAAAAAAGTTCCCTGGGAGCAGTAGGCTAGGGGTTTAGTTCCCCTGTCAGTGGTCCTCCTATTGGATGTGACATTTACAGTATTCAGGAGCTACCATCCCCTGCTCAGGAAGGGCACCTGTAACTGGACTTCATGAGTGGGTAAGACCATGAAGCAGCAGCCCCCAGGGTGGCACCAGGCCTGCAAAACCCAAATGAGGCCACGTGGGGCAGGCTGATGGAGGTAAGCTCCCTGTTGAACTTTAGGGGAGGGGAGGTCAGGAACCACCTCAAGTCCCTGGAGCACCCTTTGCATTGATTGTGGGATCTGGGTAGAGAAAGGGGGGCTGTCTGAAAAAAAGAGGGGGGGGGCAGGAGCCCTCCCCACAGGGGCAGCTGGCCAACAAGGAGGACAAAGAGTGGGCTGGAGGCAAAGTGCTGTTTCTGACCCAGTGGTGATTGTCCCTCTTGGCATGGGTGACATTCACCTGTGAGTACTGAATATGCAAGGCAATGCTGAGCTGCCTCCTCTCTGCACAGACTCCCCCCACCCATTGGTGGCCACAAGCCTGGGATATTCCCAGCTGCCACCCACACTGCAACCATGACTGCAGCCCCGACCTCTCCACTCTGAGCGAACAATCAGAACCATGTCTTACAAAGAACAGACTCCAAAAATATATATAAATAAATAAAAACCTTAAACATTCTTACAGGGATCTTAAAGAACAGAATACATGTTAAAAACTTCAGTAATTTATATCAATTTTAAGCGATACTTTATATACAATGGGGAAAAAAACACATGCATAGTCCAAATACAATGTTGAAAACAGCATTTTCATAACAAAAAAACCCCCGAACACTAAGTGTTAATACCATGTACATGAATTCAAGAAGGACCACCCTTTTTGTCTGTTGCACACAGTTTATTTAACAATATGATATAAGAAATGAGTTGGTATGTTACCATTCTATACAGTGATTGAATCTTCTTGAATTTTCTTATTTATAGTAATTATAGCGCTTGCATGATTTACACTAGAATTGCTTTTCCTCATTTCAAGTTTCACAAGAAGAAAGAAAAGAATGCTTCTTCTCTAATAACATTAGCATGGTCTAAGAGAGTGATCATCCCTATTTTTGTCTAAAACCAGTTTTATCAGAGAAACAAAGCAACAATTTCTACATCTGCAAGACAAGAGGTTGGCTTAAGCCAGCATGTATAGATAAATGTGTGTGGGTGTGTACATGTGTGCACGCCGGAGTCAATTCCTATTGTCCAGGGGTAATACTTGGAGATGCCCACAGAGTTCACTATAGAAAAAAATCTTCCCGCAACATCAGCTCGTTATCGGGACACATTATAAGATGCATTATTTCTGGAACCAGTTTCTGAGTATTATTTTTCTTTTCACTTTTAAACATAAATGTTTAAGTCTTGAAAATACAAATAAAAAATATGAATATAATGAACTTGTTTTTCCCATTAAAAAAAGGCATGAGTCACCAGCAATGACGACAAAAAGAATCCAAACAACCCCCCACCCCCCAAAACAAAACAGAAAAAAAAGAGAAAAAAGCTGAGAGAGAAAGAGAGACCGACCAGATATTTAAATCAACTGGTTTTTAACAAAAAATATATTCTTTGTATTGTTTTAGACATCAATCCACCCTTCCATGCTTGGGAGTCACAGTCCATCTAGGCGTAATAAAAAGAGCCCAGACGCCTGGATTTTCAGTACAAAAAGTCCAAGAACATGAAAGGGGAGGGGGGAAAAACAAAACAAAACAAAACAAAAAAAAAAAAAAAAAGAAAAAAAAAAGAAAAGAAAAAAAGAAAAAAGAAAACAAAAAACCCCCAAAAAATAATAAAATAAAATAAAATCCCAAAACAAAAAACCAAACACCCAATGCTCTCATAATGCTACAAACCCTCCACAAATTTTTCTAGTGTGTCTCCCGTGGTATCACCAACCAGGGACAGTTCACTGGACAGCGCGCTCCTGTTGGGGGTATTCAGCTGGGGGAGCATTGCACTCTGTTCGGGGTTCCCCAGGTGTCCCTGATCCATGGAGCTGGCCATGGTGACTGCGAGTCCGGGGTGGGGGGAGCCAGTCTGGGGTGAAACATGGTGTGGTGAAGGCTGGGGCTGTATCCGTGGTGATGGGCTGGAATGTGGAGGCTGGGATTGGGGCCGTGGAGACTGGACAGGGGCTGGAGACCGCACCTGGTTACTAAGGGATGTGGCGATCTGCTGGCCGGGGAGATGCGAGGCCTGTGGCTGTCCTGAGAGCATGTGCTGCTGGGGGCTCATGGGGTTCGGCTGGCCTGGGGACCCAATCTGCTGCTTCATCTGCTGCTGCTGCAGAATCCGCTGCTGTAGGGCCTGCTGAATGCTGGGGGTGCTGTCTGCCCCCAGCCCAGGCTGCCCCATTTGGCCAAGTTGTCCCATTGGAGCAGCCATCTGGCCCATGGAGCTACCCTGGATGGGGAGGTGCTGTTGCATACGTTGCTGCTGCATGGCTGGGGCGTAGCCTCCAGGTCCTTGTGGCTGCTGGAACTGGCCATGTCCTGCCATGCCCCCGGCCATGCTGGCACTGCTTTGTTGCTGCTGTTGCTGCTGTTGCTGCTGCTGCTGTTGGTGCTGTAGCAGCTGTCTCCTAACCATTTCTCGGTACTGTGGATTCATGTTTGCCATGTTGGGGTTGTGTCCAGGGTTCATGATGTTCAGAGCCTGTCCCTGGGGATTCAGGCCTCCCATCGCCTGTTGCTGTGGAGGCACACCAGGCCGTGGCACACCAGCTTGCATTGCATTCAGGTTCTGCAGGCTGGGCTGCTGGTGCATGCCGGGCTGGGGCTGCATACCAGGCTGGGACTGAAGTCCAGGCTGGGGCTGCATGCCAGGCTGATTGGCCACATACTTGGCTGTGCGCTGTTTAATGAAAGCTGCCATTAGCTGTGGGTTTGATTTGAGGATGTTCAGCACCTGCTGCTGCTGCTGAGGGGAGCTGGGCGACTTCAGGGTCCGAAGCAGGTCTTGCAGGGCACTTGGCGAGATGCTCCTTGGTGGCTGCACATTGGGCATCCGTGGCCCAGCCACTGCTGCCTGGGCCTGCATAGACATCACAGGCCTGGGCATGCCTGGCATTGGCTGCTGCTGGGGGATGGGTGCCTGCTGCCATTGCCCAGGTGGCATGCTAGACATGACAGGCCCACTGACTTGGTTGGGACGGGGCACATTCAGGCCCACAGGGGCCATCTGGCTCCCTGGGGTTCCCATACCTGCACGCCCTGGGGGCATGCCATTGTTGATGTTTGCTCGGTACAGATGCTGCTGCTGCTGGGCCTCACGTTCAATTTGCCTTGCTGCTTCTACTGCCGCAGGTGGGGGCTGGGCAGGAGGTGGGGGAGCTGGCACCTGGTTGGTAGGCTTCCCAGCAGACACTATCGTTGGGGGCTGAGTCCGGGCTACATTAGGGAAGCCAGCTGGTGACATGTTTACAGGTGAAGGCTGAGGCTGGGCAGGGGGCTGTGGTGTTTGGGGTGTGCTGGGCTGCTGTGTGGGGGTCCCAGGTGGTGCTGAGGTAGGAGAAGGCAAACTCTGCTGAGGCACATTGCGGGTGTTCATGGTGGCCATTCGACGGCGCATGAGCTGGGCCTGCTGCAGGCGATGCTGGATCTGCTGCTGGCGGAGCTTGTGTTTGATGTTGAGGCAGAAGGGCACAGGGCATTTATTTTCTTGGCAGTGTTTGGCGTGGTAGCAGCAAAGAGCAATGAGCTGCTTGCATACGGGGCATCCTCCATTAGTCTTGCGTTTACAACCCTTGGTGTGCTGCACTACTCGTTTCATCTTCTGGCAAGATGGCAGAGAGCAGTTGGCATTGCGACACTGGCAGGCATGGACCAGGGACTGGATGCAGCGTTGGATGCTGAGACGCCGGGACTCCTGGGGGCTCTTGGACTGTGGCTCACCTTGACTGCTGCCCTCATCGTCTAGGCCCAGTCCCCACTTCACCATTTTATGGGTGTGGCTCTTTGTGTTGTAGCAATTGATACAAAGGTCATAGTCCTGTAGAGAAGCAAAAGGGACAGACCAACATCAGCATAGGCCTAGAATGAGCAGACACCCTTGGGCAGGGGAAATAGTTAGGCCTGAGGCTTGAGCAGTTATTAATGATACCCTTCCTTCTTTACTTCATGTGCTTTGGGAAAAGCATCAAGACCTCCCCTTGAGACTTAACAGCAAGAACTAAGAATACCATGGCCATTTATTCCAAGTACTACCAGAGGATATGAGACACTATCCCTGGGAGAAATGAATCAAATGATCCTTCCCCAAAACAGATAGCCCAAGTGGCTGAGAGATACTTGAACTTAGAAACTAAAAAGGAAGCATTAAATCTGAAGAAGGATGGGGGCTTGGGAGATAGTTCAGCGGGTAAGAGGATTGGATGGTCAAACATGAGGACCCGAATTTGGATCCTCAGCATTCACACAAAAATCCAGTGCTTGTATCGCAGCACCAGGCAGGAAAGAGGTAAGAGGACTGCTGGGGCTTGTGGGTCACCAGTCTAGCTAAGGTTCAGTGACAGATGTTTTCTAAGGTTATGAAGTAAAGAGTTACAGAACAACTCTCCTCTGGCCTCTGTATGTACACACAAAAATAGTTTCCCTACACACATACCACCCACATCCACACATAAATCTAGAAAGAAAACACAAAATCCTACACTTTGTGAAATAGAAAGAAGACAGAGAAGCCTGGAGAAAGCTAGAGGAAAATAAGAATTTAAAGGTAAGAAAGAAGGAAGGGCTAGGCAGCCTTTGTTTTGCCCAGGACAAGCTCTGCATGGCTGAAGACAAGCTACCCATGGGGCAGGAGACAGTGAGCCTGCCAGTGGCATACTCGACCATCAAGTCTTCTGATCACATGCTGATCATGCCACTGGACCTCATCAAAGGTGCCAACCTGCAAACAGGGCAAAATGTGTCCCTAATCCCTTAGCAAGGCTAGGAAGAGATAAATACACCAGGATCCCTGTAGAACCAAAGTGTCTCGGAGTGTCTTTCTACAGTCAGGATGCCTCAGTACATGGACTGTAGCTGTAGCAGACAAGAGCACAGGTAAGAGGACAACAAGGGTGTCACTCATGCCTGGTTCCCCATGGTGAGAGACACAGTACAATGTTGTGCACAGATGTTAACACCTGCACCCAATGCTGCAGAGGACAATGCTAGAATACTACCTATGGGGGAAGGCCAGGAGGGAGGTGATGGGACTTACCTCACACACAGTGCAGTGCCAGCGTGTCTCTACATGGTGTTTGCACTCATTGCAGGTATAGACAAAGCGGTCCTGGCCCTGTGTGTGCAGTTCCACCAGCATGCACAGAGTGGACCATTTGGAGCGGCGTAAGGAAGAGAACTCCCAGTGCTTGTCTCTAGCCAGGGTGAGGAAGGCATCACGCCCATCCATGAGGTCACAGCTGAGCAGGGGGTCAGGGTCCACGATGGGGGGCTGAGTGCTGATAACAGGCCCAGCATGCAGATGAATCACAAAGAAGACCTGAAAGGAGGAGCCGCATTAACCCCACAGAGAGGCAGACTGTGCCAAGGGCTGGGCCACATATTCCTATGTAATAGGAGGCTAACCACACGCAGGGCCTGCTTGAGGCCCCGGTTTCCTGGGATGGAACATAACTGATGACAAGCCACACAATATATTAACAAACTACTGTTCCACCTTCTATAAAAGATTTCTACCAAAGATTTGCTTCTACCAAAGATTTGCACAGGAGGCCTGGTGCCTGCTGTTCCTCTCGGTTCTGAGTATTCCCAGAACCTCCCATAAGACTATGCCACTACCTCCTTATGTTTCTCCATGGTGGCATACAGCTTCTGGGACAGGTCGTTGGACACATTGGGCATGCTGGGCTTCTTCTTGTTGGCTCGGCTAATGCTGCTTTTGTTTTTGTTGGTTTTTTTATTGTTCTTTTTCTTGGCATTCTTGCTGTCACCTTGACTGCCCTGTAATGACATGCAAAACTGTCACAACAACATCCATTTCCTGGCTGTAGAGACCCCATATGTACCTGGGCTGCATGCTGCCACTAGACTGGCACCTTGTATGTCCTGTTATTCAGAATCTAAGCTTAGATTCTAAGAGGAAGTTTTCTTACCACTCCTCATAATTCCCTAGACAGGAGTGCCATGTTGTTCCATCCTGTATGCTCAGCACCTGCTTCTTTGTCTTGGGTAGGCCTGCTCATCTGTATGAATTTTCAAAAGACTGGGGGAAGTTTCAAATGGTGGGCAGCACCAAGAGAAGCATGCACACTCAGCTGACTTTTCAGGTCCCACTCAACACTTGCACTAGGTAGAACATATCTAAGCTTTCCTTGCAACCCGTTGTTACTACTTTGCTGAGGTCTAACAGGGATACACTCCCCAATTCAAGTGCTCCAATGAGCCTAATATATGAAAATAACTTAGAGTATTAACCACTTAGAAAACAACATAAAAAAAGGTAATTAGAGCCGGGTGTTGGTGGCGCATGCCTTTAATCTCAGCACTCGGGAAGCAGGTGGATCTCTGTGAGTTTGAGACCAGTCTGGTCTACAAGAGCTAGTTCCAGGACGGGCTCCAAAGCCACAGAGAAACCCTATCTCCAAAGACCAAAAAAAACAAACAAACAAACAAAAAAAACAAACAAACAAACAAACAAACAAACAAACAAACAAAAACAAAAATACAAAAGAAACAAACAAAAAAAACCCACTCATTTGATCTGACCAAGAGAACTTCTTTATCCTGTAGTACTGCTGTGCTGTGCACCAGTGACTCCCACAGATGGACCCACAATCCACTTCCTCAAATGATGCCATCACTGCTGTCCTTTACAAGCTCAGACAAATGGTTCTGAGTCAGGCTACCTTTACTCTGGGGCCTGGCATGGCCAGTGGCCTCCTGGTCACTTGGTCTCCACTGCAATGTACTCTGAGTCAGCCATTTTGAATATGGCCTCTCTTCTCCAGTTTCCTTGGGAACTGTTTTGCAGTAGGGTAAGAAATCAAACCATAGTAAAAACTAGCCAGGTTACTGAGAGGGTCAAAGGACAGACCAATTTGTAGAGGCTCCAGTGAGAGAAAGTCAGACAATAGGGACAATTTGGGAGTTTTTGGGAACCGCCAGGACACAAACTCTTGTTTGACCCTGGTATGTGCTTTCTCTGTTAAAGCTGTCCTTTTGAAGACATAGCTCAACATGCACAGTGCTTGGCACATTGTAACCATTCAACGAATCATATGTGCCCTGAGCATGCATGCTGATGCGAGGCTTCAGGTGTTGCTACATGCTGCCAGCACCTCCAAACCCAATGGGGCCCAATCTCGGCCACTTCCTTTGGAGCAACACAAGCCACTCTTTGCTTCTCTCTCATCAAAGTGAGTTCCAGCTATACACATGCCACAAACACTCTCCACAGAAGTCACTGCACACATCTAGAGAACCTATAACTATAACCAATATAAGCCACTGTCAGCTCTACCTGGCAATAACACAATGCCTTGTGACCTTCAATATAAAATATTTCTTCCTCGTCGTGGAAGACTCCATCCCCTGTAACTCAAGTGGGATTCCAGCTCCTATGTCAGTTTCCAAAGCTACCCTCAGTCCTCCTGCTGTCTTCTATACCTTAAAATCCTTTCTTCTCAGAGTTGCCCCATCACCTGAAAACACACGATGCAGCTCTCCAGGCACTTCCTGTTTCTCCTAGTATAAAATACCTCTTAGGGAAGGGACATGGTCTTGTTTAGTTTACTCTGCACTCCTGGTACACAGGGGTAATAAACAGTGAACAGGTTGAGAGCCAAAAAAAAACCCCCCAAAAAACAAAAAACCAAACCAAACCAAACCAAAACAACAATAACAAAAAACAAACAAAAAAACAAACCGCAAAATGAGTAGTTGCCACAATATGCAGTCCAAGGCTTGGAACTTCAGTTTATCTGGGAAGTAACTTTCATCCATCTCCATGTAGTGTCCTGGCTCCAACAGAGCACCACCTTCCCTCCACTCTCTATGTCTAACCATGGTACCCCATAGGAGTATCTCTTGTATAGAGACCCCATACCCACTTACTGCTGTTGATGGTGATGCCCTACATGCATATGAGAACATCCACAGAAAGAACCCAACAGAAATGTAGTTTCCAGCCTGCCATTCTGGTGGCACAGCTCTAGTGGGGGCAGTACCTCAGGGGTTTCACTAGCTGCAGTACTCTCTTCTTTTTTCCTCTCTTCTTCTTCTTGTTCTAGCTCCTTAATGCTTTCTTCCAACACATTAGGCCAGAAATCTCCCTCAAAATAGGGCAACTCCTTGGCACTCGTGAGCCTGTCTTCATTTGCTTGTTTGAAGATGTCCTAGGAGAAAGCAGAACAGAGGTGAGGTGAAGTCCTGTACACTACTGGGGATCTCACACACAAACCAGACATCAACTGACTGAAAGGCCAAATGCTCTGACCAACTGAAAAGTTGTTTCTGTAGTTTCATCAGATGCTTGAGGCTCTGGTTTCTATGTCTTGTAATTGATCATAGTCATAAAGCACATGAGTGCCAGAGGAAATACACAAAACATGTTAGCCAGCTGCAACAAAGCAAACGCCTTCCTTCAACAGTAGTACCTTATAGTCATTAATGATCCTCTCTGCAAATGCCTTGTCCAGCATCTTCTTGTACCACTCCTGTAGTCTTTTGGGTTTGGGGATTTTCTGATCAGGTGGGTGGCAATGAAAGATGTAGTCATCTCCTTCACTTGGGGGACAGGCCCAGATGTGTCCTGTCACATACCTATAAGACATATATGAAACAAGCCAGACAGAAGTGTCAATTACTCTGATCTACTTGTGAGGCAACTGCAGCTTAAGAATAGGAACTAAAGCAAGGACACAAATTAAAATGAGGGAAGATGAAAATGAAAGAAATGAATATAATCCTGCTTGTGTAGGTCTTAGAAAACATGTGGGCTCCAACACACGTGTGTATAAACATTACCTTCATCATTTACAAATTTAACCCAAGATTCGGCATTGAGCACTTTATTCTAGTACACGCATGGAGCTGAGCCTTCCAGGGAACATTATAGAGATGTGAAGCACTAGCTTCTTGCCTGCTTCCTCCTGTTCACTGGAAAGGCAGCTCAGGCAAGTAATTCTCTATAGAGGATTCATGTCAAGTAATCTTATTCTCTCTGTTCAAGACACTTCAGCAAATTTTTTTTTTTTTTAGGTTTCAGAAAGCAATGTGACAGGTATGGTATATAAACACATAGTATAAGAGAAAAAAGACGCAAAGTGTATGTTCAGTGAATCCCAATGAAAGACCAGAAAAGACAAATGTATACAGAAAGTAGATTAGTGGCTGTCTGAGGGCTGAAGCAGGACAGGGAGTAGTAGCGGGGGCACAGGGCTCTGGTGAAGGAGTGAGAGTGTGCAGAGACTGACTTATGGGAATGGTTACACCAGTCAATAATGTTAAAAATAACTGACTCCAAAACCTGAAATAGGCAAAAACATGTTATGTAGATTTTGCCTCAATGAAGTGAAAGAGAATGAAAAGCAAGCTAACACAAAGGTAGATACTGCTCTTTGGGGTCAGACATGTGGGAGGCTCAGCAGACTTCTGAACCCATCTCAATATATTAGAGTAAAAACACATAAAACTAAGAGAGAAAAACTTACTATTTCACAAAATAGACAAAACGTTTTTATTGATTCTGAATAATTGAGACTCACCCCAATTTCTTCACATACTCTAGATATCCAATGAGGATCTCATGGTAAACAGCTGTCCGGAGGCAGCGGGGCCGGAAGAAATGAATACTGTCCAGATAAGATATGTACACACGCCTGCAGGGGTGGGTGGGTGGGGTGTCATTTGTCTTTTTAATTCAGGGTATGCCTCAAGCTTGAAAGCAAACACTAACATCCAAAAGCCCCCAGAAATAGGTTTTGACAGCAGTCACACAGGCCATCTAATAAGATGTGAAAAACCCTTATCACAGTTCCAGCTGAAAACTAACTAAAGTAACAGAAATAATTTTCTACTGTCCAACAAAAGAAATGGAAACTTTACCCAGGGGAGCAATTTGGGAGAAGCCACTTCTTTTCCCCTCTCACTCAAAATCCAGACTAAACAAATTAACTGGAGATGCTTGGTTTGAACAAGGGCATCCAGCTGTTGCTACCTTGGCTTCCCAGTGACCATCTTGATGAGCCAAAACAAAACTAGGGCCATACACAAGCATGTCACACTACTACCAAGACCCTTTGTTTCCTGACAGTTTATAGGAAAACAAAACTAATTGGTTTAGTCAGGAAACTGTGACTATTTTCATCTAGTACTGAAGCACACAGCTCTAATACACCTGAGCCTCAATCTGTTACTATCCAACATGGGACTAAAAGACACATTTGGAAGTAAGAAGGAAGACTACCTTGTATTTGGCGGGGGGCAATCAGAGCCATACTCTTGCACATGCATCCCAAAAAAGCAAACATCGACTCCATCAATCTCCTCGAAAGCAAAGAGTGCTTTGGTTCGATACGGGAAAGATTCTGACATTTCTCCAGAATCCACAAACCTGAAACAAAAACCAAAGCCTGTTCTGTGTAGAAGATGCAGGGCAACAATAGCCAGAACATTTGCAGGGCTATGATGTAGTAGTTCTTGTTTTTTTTTTTAGACAGAGTTTCTTTGTAGGTTTGGAGACTATCCTGGAACTTTGTAGACCAGGCTGGTCTCGAACTCACAGAGATCCGCCTGCCTCTGCCTCCTGAGTACTGGGATTAAAGGTGTGCGCCATCCACCGCGCAGCTGCTGTAGCTCTTCCTGATCCTGTTTCTTAGGCAAGAAAGCCATCTCTGATAATAAATTGGAATTCAGAAAAGAAGGTCTCGTGCTAGTTACCACAAGCCTCAGCATTAAGGACATTACACTTGAAGCCCTACAGAGACAGGAGTGGGACTACTCCACAGTTTAGGGCAGAAGAAAAAACACAAACCTTGACTTCATCCCTGGCTTGACCTCCACCGTCTTGTCTGAGCTGGCCACCACTCTGACAAAAACCTCCCCAGCCTCAGGGTGATTCTGGCGCCGCAAAAACTTATTCACACGGTCTTCCAAGTGGTTTCCCAATCGTGTGGTCTGAAGCCCTAAAAAGTTCAGAATGAACGGAGTTAGGCTACTGCTTCACTCTGCTATTTTTCTTCTTTTTTAAAAAAATTTATTTTTATTTTATGTGCTTTGGTAAAACGCCTGCATGTATGTCTGTGTGAGGGTGTCAGATCTTGGGAGTTAGACGGCTGTGAGCTGCAATGTGGGTGCTGGAAATTGAACCCTAGTCCTTGGGAAGAGCAGCCAGTGCTCTTAACCATGGAGTCATTTCTCCAGTGCCCTCACTTTGCTATTTTCAAGGACTAATGAATGCTCTCTTAAGTACAGAAGAGCTCCATCCTGTGACATGAGTGTCTTATGAAGGAAAGCAGATATGGGGCCTTAGGCACTTTGCTTCTTGTCGGCTATTTATCTGTTCACATGTTTTTGCCCATTTCTAACAGTAAGGGACAGGAGAGACAAAAAGATGGCCTGAATCTGACAGGACCAAGGACAAGAATCTTGTCCTTTACCTCAGTCTTGGCTAGCTGAGTGGCAGCCTGTGGGACGACCCTTGCGCCCTGGAGCTATGCTGAGCAGAAGTCTCCTGTGTGGAGGGCTATGGCTATCTCAATGGTGCCAACAGGCAGACTACTTACTGCTCCTGTACTACACTTCCTCAAGTGTACCTAATACTTGAGGTAATAGCAACAAGGAACATGGTACACCCTTGGCCCAATCAATGACTAAGTTTCCTTCCACTTAGCTCAGTTGCTGGTGGACTGAAACTGTTAACGGAGCTTAGAACACCCAAGGACCAAGTCATCAAGCATCAGTCAAGGAATGCTTGCTGCCTTCTGAGTACAGTGCTCACCTAGGAGGCAGAGCAGGCAAGACATTAGCCTCAGGCAACCTCATCTTGGTGATGAGGCCATGTGACCACTGTGACCAAAGCTACCAGGAATAAACATCAGTATAGAGAATTGCTTTCCAGGGAAAGAGGACTAGCACATGAAAGTTATAAAAGATTCATTGATTATAATAATGAATGGGTTTTGGAAGTATGGTGCTGGGGAACTGAACCCAGGATTCAACATATACTAAGTAGAGACACTCTACCTCCGTCCCCTGTATCAGATGATGGACTCTCCTGCTTCCTTTTGTAAAAAGGCAGGGTATCTCTCACTATGTAGCCGAGGCTGGCATTATAGGCATGAGCCACCATAACCAGCTTAAGATGATAAAATTTTAGATAAGTTTTCTTCTTCATTGACTTTTTTTTGTTTTTGTTTTCTTTCTTTCTTTTTTTTTGTTTTTTGTTTTTTTTGTTTTTGTTTTTTTTTTTTGTTTTGTTTTTTGTTTTTTGTTTTTCAAGACAGGGTTTCTCTGTACTGCTTTGGAGCCTGTGCTGGAACTCATGCTGTAGACCAGGCTGGCTTAGAACTCACAGAACACCACCAACACCCGGCCTTCATTGACTTTTAAATATTTTCTACATTCATGAAAATTGCTTATAAAAATAAATCTAGGGGACCAGAAAGATGGTCCAGTGGTTAAGAGCACCTATTCTAGCAAAGAACCTGTGTTCAATCCCAGCATCATTATCAGGTACCCCACAGCCACCTCAAACTCTAGGTCTAGGAAATCTCTAGCTTTGGTTTTTTGCTTTGCTTATGTCTAGGAAATCTAACAACCTCTCCTGGCTTTCATGGACACTATACACACTTGATGTACATACAAACAAGCAGGAACAAACATATACACACAAATTTAAATATAAATTAATATTTTAGAAGTAAATCTACTTAAAGTCCTAGAAGATTCCTTACTAATGTCTCCAGAGGTATCTAGAGAATTTATAATTCATGTAAATTTCATTTTCTGTAATAAATACACCAAGAGTGGTGCTTTGAAAGTATATTAAGATCTGTCTAAAAGGGTGGTTTAAAAAGAAAACAAAATCCAATAGCAAAAGAAAAAATATCCACAGATTTGTAAAATTAAAAGTAAGGTGTGGATTTGAGATCTGTTTTACACTTCAGTGGCATCACACTTCATAAGCTTGGTCGGGCTGAGCTCTGTGCCCAGCAATCTTCAGGGCTAAGTAACTGTTCTAAAAAGCACAGCTATAGGCACAAAGGGTTTCATAAGACCACCAATCTCCCATGCACTGTGGGACTTGCCAGCCTTGCCCCCAGGAGACAGCCCCGAAAGCCTGTGACGGCACCTTTTCTGCACAGGGCTCGTGGTTCTGAGCTACTAGAGAGGTATCTGCTAAAAAATGGTCTCAGTTCTGAAATTTACTTTTCCTTTTTTCTTTTTTTTCCCTATTTTTCTTTTTGGGTTTTTTGAGACAGGGTTTCTCTGTGTAGCCCTTAGCTGTCTTGAAACTCCCTCTGTAGACTTAGGTTGGCCTTGAACTCACAAGAGATCCACCTACCTCTGCCTCTATAATTGCCCACCTAAAGCTTTTTCTTCTCAAATTTACTTTCTAAGCTTTCTAAACTGTTACAGAAAACATGATCAGATCATAAAAGGATCAAACTGAGTTACTCCAAAGAAAAAAGCATAAAAAAAGGACTTACGCATGAAAACCACTGAGCTCTAAAACATTACAGTGACAGGTAACAACAACAACAACAAAAAAATAAGAGAGAGAGAGAGAGAGAGAGAGAGAGAGAGAGAGAGAGAGAGAGAGAGAGAGAGAGAGAGAGAGAGAGAGAGAAGAGAAACTACAGCAGTTGCAAGTACACAATCCAGGACACAGAAATCTTCAACAAACTTACTCTTAGCACTGAATTTGTTTTCTTTCCGAGGTCTGCCAGTTTTCTTC
The DNA here is from genome assembly GCF_003668045.3 of Cricetulus griseus. Classification (NCBI taxonomy): domain Eukaryota; kingdom Metazoa; phylum Chordata; class Mammalia; order Rodentia; family Cricetidae; genus Cricetulus; species Cricetulus griseus. The sequence goes on along the minus strand of NC_048600.1, from coordinate 42,565,286 downwards.
AAGCAGTTGTCACACACAAAACTGTACAACAAATAATGGGTGTGATCAGATTATAATCAACACTGAATGTTGCCAAACCAGTGAATTGGAGCACTGGAATACTATGTTGGAAGTTTAAATCACATCATTGTGAGGAGACAGACGGCTTTGATTCTACAATTTGTAAAGCACACAAACAGAAGATTTAAATTTAGAACCAACTGCCACCTCCCTTAATTGCTGAATTTTGCTGACAAGGAACAAGACTCAGCACCACAGCCACCCCCCCATGACTTGTGCACAGCTCCCCCTTCCCAGAGATCACAGCTTATCACTCACCCTGAAGGCCAAATGATGTCATAGTGTAGAACGCAAATCTGATGCATCTTCCGGCCACACTCTTTGCAGTCAACAAAACTGGGAGATAAGAAAGCACAATTATACACCCAAAGTCACACATCAACAGTTTTTGGCGGGAGCTTGAGTATATGGGCACACACTGTTGTCTGAGCTGTTTTTTAAGAGCTCTGATATCCAAGCATGTGCTGACTAATTCAGAAGTGTTTTACATGCTTACCTATGTTAATTTTCTTATCCAAGACACAGGACTCTACTCCTGCTTTTGTCCCCCCTTTTGAGTAAATGAGGTCTGGCCATGCAGTCCAGCCTGGCCTTGAACACATGATCCATGATCCTTCTTTGGTCTGCTGAGTGCTAAAATTAGAAGCCTGCACTGCCATTTCTGGATTTTCTCTCCTTTTTTGTACACTGTGCCATTTTCTTTTCTCCCCATTTCCTTTTGCAAACACAATGTCTCTCTCTCTCTCTCTCTCTCTCTCTCTCTCTCTCTCTCTCTCTCTCTCTCTCTCTCTCTCTGTGTGTGTGTGTGTGTGTGTGTAGGGCATATATGCACAAATGCAGGTGTATGTACAGAGGTAAGAAGACAGCTTTGTGGAGTCACTTCTCTCCTTCTACCTTTATTTGGATTCTTGGGAATAAAATCATATTGGCTTGTTTCCTCAGCAAGTGCCTTTACCACTGAGCAATCTTACTAGCCTATGAAACTTTAAAAAAAATTACTATGATAAGCTGAGTGGTGGTGGTGCATGCCTTTAATCCTAGCACTGGGGAGGCAGAGCCAGGCAGATCTCTGAGTTTGAGGCCAGCCTGGTCTACAAAGTGAATTCCAAGGCAGCCATTCTTGCATTCTGGGTTTTACACAGAGAAACCTTTTCTCAAAAAAAAAAAAAAAAAAAAAAGAGAGAGAGAGAGAGAGAGAAAGAAAAGAAAAACACCAAAACAACAACAAAAAAGTAAAAAGAAAAAAATTACCATGATAAAGGTAAATTCCATAGTCCAGTAATTCTAATGTTACTGTGCACTTTCAGGACCCATTCTTTATGTAATTTTCGTGTACTTAAATGGGCTCAGGAAACAGAATAGTAGTTTCAGTTTTATAAATACTCGCTCCTAATTTTCTGATTTTCCTCACCCTACCCTCCCAAGGCTACAAAAAGCAAAGTAGCTAGATGAAAGCAGCCTTACAGTCCCAAGGAACAGGAAACACCTGCTCCAAGTTAGTGACAGTTAGTCCAAGGCATCAATGGTAACAGAAAGTGGACAGGCTTCCCTGAATATACACTCAGTCTCCTAGAACTACTTCCACACTGCTCAGTTCAGCTATAGCCACTTACAAATGCATTTTATTACCAAGAGACTACTGGAATAGGAATTCTCAATACCAAGATATCCAGTGGTCAAACCTTTAGCTTTTTAGTTTACTGTGTCACTGCTACCAAAATCCACATTCCAGGAAAATTGAAGGCACCAAAAAGCATCCCAGTTTCCTGGGAGAGCCAAGCCCTTGATAATGACTGGCTGCTTCTTGTCCCATCATCCTGCTGCCACACCTGCTATATAAACATTCAGCCAGGGTATGTCCTAATCAGCCTACCTGCTGCTGTTCTCTTTAGAGAGGACACACGTGTAACATTGTGAAATGGGGAGTATGACTTGGTTTGGGCTACTAATTAATAGCCATGGTGGAGGTTCCCTCCCCACACTCTACCTGGTCATTTATGGCCTGCACTGCATTCTTCCAATGTTCATCCCATAATATCTGTACCTACAATCTCTGAAGTGTGCTTGGTTGGCCTCTGCTGAAATGAAAGGTCAAAACAGTGTAATTCCCACAATCTCTCTAAAGAGAACTTGTTCAGTTTTTCCCTCCATTGCCAGGAAAGGAAATATCAAGTATGTGCCTGTGATCCATTCCCCTTACTATGAAGCTTTCCACCTCACAGTATGGCCCCTCTTTTACCTCCAACAGTCCTACTTTAGTTGAGCCCTGACTTCCTGCCTAGGTTCTACCTAAATCTCGCAGGAGTTCCTAGAGATACTAAAGACTGAAATCATATGACTCATGTTCTCCACTCAAGGGTCTCGGTCTCTCTGTTTTCTTTATGAATATGATCTCACTAAATAGCCCAGCTGGCCTTGAGTTAGTTATCGTGCCCCAGCTTCTCAACTATTGGGAATTTAGGGGAGTACCATCACACCCTGCTGCAGAGGTTCACTTTCTACACTAGACTCAAAGTTGCTCTTCAAAACTTACCCAGCCGGGTAGTGGTGGTACCCACCTTCATTCCCAGCATTTTGGAGGCAGAGGCATCAGATCTCTGTGAGTTTGAGGCCAGACTGGTCTATAGAGTGAGTTCCAGGACAGCCAGAGCTGTTACACAGAGAAACCCTCCAAAAACAAAACAAAACAAAACAAAAAACCCCCAAAAAACAAACAAACTTACCCAGTATAGATTGAATGGTATAAATGTCAAACAGGTTAAATTTATTAAATGTCCCTGCTACTACATCACATGGGAGTGGACCTTTACTCTCTGGCCTGACTGGCCAATCATTCCCATGATGTGTTTTGAGTATCTTGTGTTCTTTCCTTCCTTTATGCTCAAAATGTTATGTCCCTCTCTCCAACACATGCTTTTTGATAAGATTCACCAACTCTAAGAAGCCCACCCCAATGGTAATGCTGTTGTGCTCATGCTAAAAGCTCTCACCTATGGAACCATGCACACCGTGCCTCCTACTGCCTGCACTCATCTGCTGCTGCAAAAAAAAATCCCTTAAAACCCACAGAAGGGAGCTGGAGAGATGGCTCAGTAATGAAGAACACTGGACCTGAGTACACCTCCCAACAAACATGGCAATTCAGTCATTTATAACTCTAGTTTAGGAAGATCTAACCTATTCTGGCCTCTGGGTTATCAGGCACACATGTCCTGTATATAGATACATTTAGGCAAACTCTGATACATATAAATAAAACAGAGGAGGGGGGACAGACGGATGGATGGACAGACGGACATATGTACCAGCATTCATTATTTAATGTAATCCTGTCCCTAGGTATCAGATAGGACAGAAGAAGTAACTTTCCCAAAGAAAAGCTGGATCTCCAAATGTTACCTGGGAGGGAAGTCAGTATCTTCCATTATAGCAGTTTACCTCTCTGAAACTAGGATATTTGGGGCCAAGAGATCAAAGCAAAACTGAGAGACCCGTCCTAAGCTTTAAAAGCCAACTTTGAAATTGAAGCATTCTCAAGAACAAGGGCAGTGTTAAGAACCACACTATATTTGACAGAACAGATTTTTTTAAAAAGTGGTTTTTAAGATGTTTTCATTTTAGACTCTCTCTGGGAAAATATCAGCACTTCAAGCAACTGCCTGTATTCTTCGTAGAATCATACTTAACAGTCCTTAAAGATGCCATGACCAAACTTTAGAGAAGTTCCAATGGCACCGAAATACCACAGTCATGTGTCTTCCCTCCCTCCTTCCTTCCTTCCTTCCTTCCTTCCTTCCTTCCTTCCTTCCTTCCTTCCTTCCTTCCTTCCTTCCTTCCTTCCTTCCCTTGGCTTTTCAAGGCAGGGTTTCTCAGTGTGGCCCTGGCTGTTTTAGAACTCCCTCTGTGGGGCACCACCACTGCCAGGCTCATCCACATGTTTATGGACATGAGTATTCTATCTACAAGTGTGCTTTTATGCTAAAGAGGGCATCAGACCCACTATACATGCTATGAGCAACCTCATGGTTGCTGAGAACTGAACTTGGGACCTCTGGAAAAGCAGTGCTCTTAACTACTGAGCCGCCTTTCCAGCCCTTTACCCATATAATTTTATCACTATTAACATCCAGTAACTGGAGAATGTGTTACAAAGACCTTTATTTTGAGTTTAGATAACTTCCCATAAGAAACACTTTTATTATTCTCCTATAATCTAATCACAAGAAATAAATTCCCCCATCTAAAAATCTAAGAAAAAAGAGCCATGTATAGTGACATACACCTTTAACACCAGCACTTGGGAGGCAGAGGTAGGCAGGTGTCTGTGAGTTTAGGACAGCCAGGTCTACACAGAGAGAACCTGTTTCAAAAACAAACGAACAAAGAAAAGAAAGGAAGGAAGGGAGGAAAAGAAAGTTACACATATATATGTATGTATATATACTCACGGTTCAGGATCTAAGGTATCATTTTTCTTCTTTTCAAACTGATCCTTGGAAATCGTCCTTATTTAAAAGAAAAAAAAAATAATCGACTCACATATACTTCTCTACCAATTTTTTTCTTAAAATATTGTCCCAAACTACTATAAATAAATATGTTTGCCTTTATAAGACTTAATTCAGATTATGATGGCAAAATTGTGTTGAGATTTAAATATGTTTATTTTCAGTCAAGTTCATATGGTGAATAGCTACTGAACTGGACATTGTTTAAGATCAGAGCTGAATGCCAACACATCCTCAATGAAAGGTGAGAATCCACCAAGGATTCCCACTGTGGAAGGCTGGAGTATTTGGGTTTCAATCCATGCATATGTGAATTACTTCTAACACATAGAATTATATAACTTTTTGTTACGGTTTCTTTAAAGAAAAGAAAAAAAAGCACTTACATATTGTGTGTGTGAGAGAGCATGTGTGGAAACATATGTCACAGTGCTCCTGTGGAGACCAGAGCACAACTCTATCAAGTTGTTTCTCTCCTTCCACCTTCATGTGGGTTGCCAGGTTTGCAATGAAAGTGCCTGTACCTATCGATCCATTTCACTGGTCCCTTTCTGTATCTTTTGTTTTTAATCTAAGTGACATACAAAAACTTTAAAAAGCTGCACATATTAATGGTATACCACATATCTGATCCTTGCGCACACTGCATAATGCTTAAACTAGGCTAACCATACTAACCACCTCCAACACTTACCTTTTGGAGGGGGGTACAAAAAAAACTTTCAAAATCCTTCCTTCTAGCTTTTTGTAAAGTACAGTATATAATTGTTATTGACAGTCACCATACTGTGAAAGAGCAACCCACATTTGCTGATATCTAACTGAACCTTAGCATTTATTGATTAGCTTCTTCTATCCCTGTGCCCTACAAGTCAATGATTAACTTCAATTAGATCAAAGAGTTAAGATGACAAGGGTAATAAAATCATTTCTGGAGCACGACTTTCCTGCCTGTGAGACGTAGTAACTCTGGGGCCAGAAGCATGGAAGACTGAGGGACTCGGTGTGCAGAAAGGGAAACAGGCTAGGGAAGATGTGCAGGTCAGCACGCCTTTGGGCATTTTACAAATATAAATGAACTAAGTACCTATTGTGATTTTCATTTCTCCTGCTGTGGTCTGGTTATGCTGCCACTCAAAAGGAACTTCATCAGAAGACAAGCAGGGATATGCAGGAATAAATTAACAGGCATGCTGGACCCAGCTGGGGAGCAAGAGTCAGACCACCAGCAAGAAATGATTGATATTTTTATGTTATATTGGAATGTGGATAGAGGATTGGAATCTAACCTTTAGAAGCTCAGTCACTTAAAAGATAAAGGTTGAAAAGGTAAAGATTTTTGTTGTTAAATTTATAGAAAAATTATTTTATTTATTTTTATGTGCACTAGTATATTGTCTGCATGTATGTCTGTGTGAGGGTGTTGATGCCCTGGAACTGGAGTTACAGATAGTTGTAAACTTCCACGTAGGTGCTGGGAATTGAACCCAGGCATTCTGGAAGAGCAGACAGTGTTCTTAAACTCTGAGCCACCTTTCCAGGCTCCCCAAACTCATCTCTGTAAGTCATAACCTTAAGCTTTCACTCCTTCCCAAAGTCTCATGGATAGTTCATAATGTAAAATCCAGCTTGTTTTTTTTTAAAGGGCGGTTCTGTTGGTGTTGATATGTACACAAAGCTCATTTTCTGTGGATAAGGCTATCTGGCTTCTTAGGTGTAAATGAAGTTAGAATTTTCAATTGAAAATTTACCCACCACCACCACGAAGAAAGCTATTTGTTAGTGAAATGTACAAGGTCAAGAATTGAATGATTCCTGTCTGGAATGGAATAACATGGAGAACTAGTGTTGCTATTTGGGTGACACCTATATCTTTAAGTATAAATATCTATGTCCGTGCAACCATGTTTCCATTAAATGTGGGTATAGTTAATATGTGAAGAAAAAACACAAATTGCACAAAACTCAAAATGGCACATTCTGGATTCTTCTTTAGTGATGAACTCAAGGAAGTATGGCAAGATTGTACTTACGTCTGAGGTTGGGAAGGGTCGTCACCCAGGGTCACATTCTCGCCCTGGATCTCTGTGAAACACTTCTCACAGAAATGATACCTGTCAGCAAGAAGGCCATACTTGGGTGAACTGGTCCATCACAACATACAGCCACCCAAGCAACGAAGCCACCAATCAGAGCAGGGCAGAGCACCACGACGAAGGGGGGGCGTTGTTGGTTGATTGATGGGTCAGTGAGGACAATGAAAGGAACAGGGGGGTAGGTGGGGAAGGGCAGAATTAGAGAACAGGGAAGGGAACAAATAGCACAGACACAGAGGTAAGACGCAAACACCAGACAACACAAAGCAGAAAGCCAAGGCAAAGCATTGATTAGCATTCGGTCTCATTGCACGCATCATAGGCCATCATCACTAACAACGACAGGTTTGGTCCGGCTCCAAGATGCAAATGCTTTCAAGGAGTTAATACTAGGATTGCATGGAGCCTAAATTTAGAAATCTGAATTTTGTTATAAAATCAAATATTGAGCCAGGATTTAAAATAGAAAATTTTACTTTGAACAACAGTATAAGAAAAAAGCCTTTAAAAAGCAAGTTAAACTGGAATAGCTTCATTTTCAAAATGGAAATTTTATGCTTGATAGCATCAGAGGTTTTTATTTCCAGTGTTAAGCCAGATCTTCCAATGTGTGACAATGCTGAGCACCCAGAAACATTTTTTGTTGTTGCTGTTTATTCGTTATTTTCTCAAGTTAATCACTGTTAATAATAATTGTGTTATAATACAAATGAAACCAAATCCATATTCTAGACAAACACTTAACGGAAATGCAGTCAGGGTCAAAGACTTTCCAGCCATTTATTAATAAGAATATTCAGAGAAAAGTTGTGATATATTGTATAAACAATACAATATATGCAAACCCACAAACAATTTTTGAAGCTTTGGTTCACTTCTAAGCTGTGATTTGAATTTTGGTACTGGGACCAATCATTCATGAGATACAAGGTGAATGACTGTTCTGACTTGGTATCAACCCAAGTTAAGCAAATTTAGAGAGTTAATCTTTAAGTAGCACAATCTGCATTTGAAAAATTATTCATCATCCCAATTTCTTGTGTGATAATAATAGAGAGCCTGGGCTCATGCTGTTAAGTGACAACAATTAAAATAAAGACTATTAAATGTTTGGAAAGGACACGAATGAGAAGTTAACAAAAAGGCGGATTCTGCATAAAACAAGATGAGCACACAAAAATACTATAAAATAAACAAGCTGAATGGAGATAAATTACACAGGCAAATAGATGAGCATAAGCTAGCAGCAGCAGTACAATAAAATGCGGTTTAGTGCTCAAAACTACATCTACAAGATACCAAGAAGGATTAGTATTAGGGACACTGATGAGACTTGGGACACGGGCTGAACCCCAGTGCAGAGGAAGAGGTAGTAACTATGCTCTCACTCACTTGCTCACTCATCACTCACTCCCATGCTCATTCATTCACTCACACAGCTACAGAATGAGACATGAGGCATAAGGAAAGGCCCCCACAAGTCCCAGTTTTCATCTTCATTAGAACATTGAGCATTTTGTCCACAGATTTCACTAAATGACACATACAACCAATTTAAAGCATCAAACTTCATTCAAAGCATTCGTAACATTTCCAGTTTATCCAATTTTTCACATTCTGTTGATAAACAGGGCAAATTCACTGTAGATGATGACTAGACTAATAATAGTTTCTTGCCAGGACAAGAATAAAAATTGACTACAAACAGTTTTGAATGAACCATAGTAATGCCCTTGCCTTTCACTATTTTGTCAATAATTCTTATAGAGACTTAAAAAAACAATCTTCCACATACAGCAGGGCATGGCACAAGCAGACATACCCTCAAGACAAGAACATACACAACTGGGGGCCAGCAAGAACTGCTATACAATTTTAAATAAAACCACCACAATCACAAGTGAGTCTCAGTGACTTTAAGAACTTCGAAAAACTCAGCATTTTCAGTCAGTATTAAAGCCTCACAACATGCAGGACATATGTTTCTAGTGGCGGGGACTAATGCACTGGCAGTGAAAATTACAGACAATCAAGCTGTTCATTAAAAAGGTGAGAGGACAGGGCCCATAACCTCACTTCATCAACCTTCACTGAGATGAAGACACTGATGAAACAAGTCAAGTCCTCGATAACAGACGTGATGTAGACGATCTTACTATGACAAACTCTACATTTATTCTCCCTAAAAATAAAGGTTCAGAAGTTCACTTCTTCACCCTTAACAGCCTGGATAACATTTTGTCTTGTGTGAAGGAAGTAGTGTGATGAATATGGAACTGTGAAGGAGAAATACTTCATGTAATCTGATGATAGTGCAAATCTGGGTTGCTAAGTTAGTACATGTAACTATATGATTTAGCTGTTTAATGCATGATCTTTTCAAATGCAGATTGTTTTAAGTACTCTATCAGCATTTACAAACTGAGATATCAATAGATAAATTCTACATTATCTTCAGATAATTATTGGAAAAGCTGTAACACTTTCCTAAAAGTGAGTTACATTCAAATTTTAAACGTGTAGAAACAAGTGAAAATGTAAGCACACACTAACATAAACATTAAAAATTTCACTTGTTTAAATGGCCTGTAGAATGTTTTACTGATTTAAGGGAGAACAACTATATATTGAAACACAATAGTGTTCATAGTCAATTTAAAAACAAAAGATAAACAATCAAATGTTTATTGTTGAATTTGGCGACTGCTTTCTTAGGATTACAGGGTATTAATAATCAATTCATATGCTTTTCTAAGAACAGAGGGTACAAAGCTTCTGAATTTATCAGACATAGGATACAACTCCTATACTTTGATTTTAATTCAAGAAAAATCACTTTTGTTTAGTGGAGTTTTACACAAAAATAAAATTGGGCATTTCAGGACTTCCAGAGTAGACCTGGTGTTTGTCCTCTATCACTAAACTTTCCTGACCTACCAGTTTAAGTTATCTTTAATTACTCTCAGTGGATGGGCCCAGATCTGTGTGAGTGATCACAAGCAGAGTCCCTAAGCACCCAGGAACAATGCAAAGGTCCAAACACTTAAGAGACAGTGGGCAGTATCATGTTTTCCTACCTGACCAAAATTGTGTATCAGGCACAGTATTTTTTTTAAGGCATAATTAATATTAATCCATACAATCTTGTAACTCTAGAAGTCAGGTGCTGTGGCAAGCAGATCAAGTTTGAGGCCAGTTGCGCTACAGTGAGACCCTGTCTCAACAACAACAACAACAACAAACAACAACAACAACGCAAAAAAAACCAACCAACCAAAAACCAAACCAAACCAAACCAAAACCAACCAGCCAAATAAACAAACTTACAACTTTATATAGATCACAATGGTATTCAAAGTACATTTCTATGCATTATTCCATTTAAGTCAGGACAAGAGCCTGTTAGGGAAGATACTATTGGGTCTGTACCTAAGGCAAGGTTAAGTTTCATACAAAATGAGATGTGCTAAGAGTGAAAGGGCTAAAAGAATAAATGGAGGGGACAACTCCTGCATAATACATGGTCACTCTGAGAGGATCCCACTATGAGGGTCTATCCTTTCAATTTTGTCTTACAATATTTCTACTGAAAGGTTGAGGGTAACAGACAGAGCATAATCATTGTCCTGGATTCTATCGATAGCACTAACAGCAGCAAACAGTATCACAGATCACAAAACCAAACACCTTGACAACCCCCGCCATCACAAATCCCTTCTATTTAAGAGAATGGGAGTGTTTAGATAGAAATTAAACTATGATGTTGTTTTTAGCAAGACAGGTTGTTCAGGCTGCACTTCTACTAAGAGATGACCCTAAGCCAGGGTAAAGAACAGTAGACTGATCGCACAAGGCTCAGGAGGCTTCCTTTTTGATTTTTTTTAAAAATGTATTTATTTGTGTGCACATACATGCGTGTGGAGATCAGATGGCAACTTGAGGGAGCCAGTAGTCTTCTTTTATCATGTAGACCCAGAGATCAAACTCTGGTCATCAAGCTGACAACAAATGCCATCTTGTCAGCCATCAAGTTCTTCTTATGGAAAAAAAATAGCATTTGTATAGGAGCTCTTATGAAGATAGTTATATTTTCTTTTAAAATTATAAGTATAACTAAAAAAAAAATACTTAAGAAAAAAATTTCAAAATTCCAAATTTGTCAGGCCTATGTAAATGTACCCCTGAACAAGTCAACAGCCCTGCTTTGACTTTATTATGGCCCAAATAAGAAAATGTCTAACTATTTCAAGCACCAAACCCTGATGAAAACCCTCAGGCCTAAGACAGAGAACAAGTGCAAAGCTTGTTGGTCACACAGAGGCTCTTGCTGCTGGCTCACTTACACTGACTTTAGTGTAAGTCATAGTTTCAAGGTCTCATAACACAACTGACAAAAGGGAATTTAATTTTTACTTCATCTTAGCAAAAAAGCAAGTAAGCATTTAGGAATTTAATTTTCAAAACAAGTCTCAAACTATAAAAGTTATTTGTGTATTATGCATTTGCTGTAGAATAAAATGCAAGTTTCTATTTTCTGAATAGAATCTTAAAAGTCATTCAGGCTTTTCAAAGGTTAGTCTCAACTTTGGTCTCTTGGCTACAGTGTCATATTTCAGGTAATTACTATTGAGCTACAACTCAACTCAGGGTAATATGATTTTTTATTATAAAAACATGCTGCTACTTTTTTTTTTTTGAGACAGGGTCTCTCTACATAACTCTGGCTGTCCTGGAACTCACCTTGTAGACCAGGTTGGCCTCAAACTGAGAGACCTGCCCACCTCTGCCTTCAAGTGATAGGATTAAAAGTCTGTGCTACCACGGTCAGCATATGTTATGTTTTAAAATCAGGAGACCAAGGAGCTACCTGACCAACCAAGAGGTACAGAAATTTTGGTACCTTTAATAGGAATTCGGGACATAAATAACATGTCCAGGCTATGATCAAATGCACAATCCTTGTCTTAACACCTTCCTTTGCTCTGGAATACAGGGACCTGCATGGTGCTTACCTATTCTGATAGCTGTAGTAGGCTGCATCGCGAGGAATTGTGCACAGCTGCTTCCCATAACAGCACAAAGTCTGTGGGGAAAACTCATACTGCAAAAACAAGGAGAAAATACTAAACATATATTCTATTACCACCCTCAAGTATTCTAGCATGCTATGAAGTCACACGGAGTTGTTAAGTTACTAACTAGAACACAAGGTAAAATTCTAACAATGTTCATAGCTACTTCAAGACACTTTTGAACTTAATATGACAAAATTGGAATATCTTTGGTTTCACATATTTCACACAGATACAATGGGCACAGGGCAGTGAGAAAGGCCTGCCAGTGAGTACCTCTCACTTTGACCATGGCATCATGTCAAACTACACTATACCCTAGAGCTTCTGAGCACATGTGTATAGTCAGAATCTTAGCGTAACACCACTTTGGCCAGATTAACCAGAAAAGTTTGTTTCCCAGAAATATATACCTTTCGTCCACAGCAATATCCGAGAGACTGCATAACAGGGTCAATTTCTTGCTCAAAGACTTCTGCAAGTTTACTGCAAAATTTATACACCCGGGATGTCTTTCGATTATATAGCCAAGCATTGTTGAACATAAGCCAGACATCATCCACATACTGCCAGGGTTCTTGGTACTGCCCTGTATCCAGCTTCCGTTTGATGGTAGAAAGGTCCATAGGATTCTTCACAATATCAAAATAATCCTAAAAATAAGTCAAATCTGTGAGTGAATCCCCTAAGTTGTACAATAAAAGGATCAGACATTCTGTTCCCAAGAATGAGAAATGGAAGTAAAAAGAAAATAATCCCAAATATTTCTCTGATTTGACTCACTCAATATGGTAACTGGTATGTGCAAGTGTGATTAAATTACTGCAAAGGCAAAGTTAAAAAAACAAAATTCAAGGGATTATTAGAACATAACTTTAATGAAAAAGAGGATTTTAATTTACTGAATAAAACTGGTGAATAAATTCATCAGAAAATGTATACTTCTACAGATTCCCTTTGGTTTATATAAACAACATGCAATTTAATGATTAACACAAACACCAACCTCAAAAGATATGGCCTTTCCAAGTCTCTCAGGGATATCAAATGGGCATTTAAATTTTTAAATTTTTTTTTTTTTTTTTGCTTTTTCGAGACAGGGTTTCTCTGTGGCTTTGGAGGCTGTCCTGGAACTAGCTCTTGTAGACAAGGCTGGTCTCGAACTCAGAGAGATCCACCTGCCTCTGCCTCACGAGTGCTGGGATTAAAGGTGTGCGCCACCAACGCCTGGCTGGCATTTTAATTTTTTAAGCCAATTTTACATACACTTGTACACAAAGCCTCAAATATAAAGGGGCTCTGTGCTAAAGCAAGTGGGCTGAGCACCAAATGCTTCTGTTCCACCAATAACTGCTGACAGACACAATTTTTATATTAGCGGAAATCCTCAAAGCAAGGTAATAACCGATTTTAAGAGATGAAACAACAGATACCCAAAGTTATAACCCATCTTTCATATTAACTTACTGGGATTCCTAGGAGCTGGGGATCTACAGGTTGCCGAAAAGGTAAAGACTCTGGGTCCTGTCTGTAGAGTGCTTCTAGAGTTGGCATAAGTGCCTGGCGTAGCTCCTCGGGTTTAAAGACTAGAGGGAGAAAACATCAGGAAGAGAAATTACATAATGGGTGCTCAGACACATCTAATATCACATCCAAGCTACAAGTCCAGTAGCTTCTACTTCCCAGCCACAATTCTTTCCAACATTCACCATAGTAAGAACCCTTGAACTAGAGGTCCAAGTTGGGGTTTCTGAACATAGTAAAGTGGCCTTTAAATATGACACTCAGACCATGAGACAAAATACAGCATGTAGGAGTTTGTTTTAATAAAAATTCCCAATCTTCAAATATTGCTGTTAATTTTCAATTCTGCTACCCTGATGAAACTGGGCAGTAAATAAAGCCATTTCATTGCAGGGGCCTTTTATGAATTCTCTGGTGATGCTTTTCTATCCTTGGCTTAGTTAAATTCAACTCACTTGAAATAAACTATCTGTTGCACCCTCATATACAAATGTAAAAAATAACTACAAAAACAGTAAATTTCTAAAAGTTCCATAGTGTTTCTCCAACATTTGTCAGTGCCCACTGCCCTCACCTCTTAGCCATCACAATTCCTACTACCTATTCTGTTTATTGCCATTGTGCCTTTAATTCCAGGGCAAGAGGACTGACTGCTTTGAGTTCCAGGCCAGCTTGGGCTATGGAGCCAGACCCTGTCTCAAAGGAAGTAGCCAGCCCCCCAAAAAACCAAACAAACAAACAACAAAAAACTAAAAGTAAATAAATAAAATGGCTGTCAAATACTTTCAAGACAGGCCAGTCTTAAGAAGAAAATAAGAAATCCTACTCTAATCCTTAGGGTGGAGGTCAGTGTGTCATAACCCTTGGCTTTTCTTCCACAAAGAAACCTGAACAGACAAAAGTGTATCAAAACAGATCTGATGACTGGTGTTACAAATGATCCAAACTTTGTGGGTCTTTTTTTGTATTTTACTGTCTGTGGTGTCAAATGCCTTTAATACTAGCATTTGTTTTCGGGTGTGTGTGGGAGGGAGGGGGGATGGGAGAGCAAATGGATCTCTGTGAATTTTAAGGTTGGTTCCAAGCCAGGCTATACCAACCAAGCATAGTGAGATAAAGTAACAGTTGTGCCATGGCATATATCTGCTGTCACTTCTGTTAGGGGGTCTAACTTGGATTTTACCTGTTTATTTTTTCACATGAAAGTTTAAAGGTTAAGAAAGAAATTCAACTTAACATCCTTACTTTAAGCATGTCAACAGATGCACCAAGGTTCACCATAATTTATCCCCGCTAGAGCAGGGAAACATCAGGTCTCCTGAGCACCTTGTGACAGACACTGCCTTTTCTGCAGGACACCTGACTACTCTGGCCCTTGTAGTACTGGCTCAGGGTCTAGATGAGCAGAGAAGACTCCCTATTATAACATCTCCAGGACTCAGCAACACAAAGATCCACTCAAGCATACAGACATATTCCTAGTAGCCTTGTAAATAAATGAACATTCTTGCTTTATTTCTGCTAACTTCATTCTTCTGCTTATAAAACAGTTACAAAGGAGCATCTGGTTGGTTTTTTTTTTTTTTTTTTGGGTATGTGTTTTTATCTTCTGAGACAGGGACTCAGTATGCATAGGTTAGAATTGACTACATAGCCCAGGTTGGCTTTGAACTCATTATTCTACTGCCAGTCTCTGCAAATGCCAGGATTATGGGCTTGTGCCACAATGCCTAACTATATCCGGTATCCTAGAGAAATATGGTGTTTCATGTGTTTGTTTCAGGTGTTGTGTGTGTATGTGTGTGCATGTGGAGGACCAAAGCTGATTTCTTGATTGTTCTTCACCTTATTCATCACATTAGGATCTCTTTACGCAGAGCTTGTAGGAAAGGCTAGTCTAGCCAGCTAGCATGTTCCAGGAAACCCCTTGTCTCTTCTATTTCCTGAGCACTAGAATCATAAGTAAGCTAGCACAGCTTCTGTGGAGTCTGGGAGTACTGAACTCTTGTCCCAATGCCTGTTGCATGTGCAATCTCCAAAGCCCCTTAAATAATTCTTTATAAGAAAACATTTCATTAAAAGCTTTTTCATTCCAAAAGATAAGGGAATGATAAATTATGATCAAAATTTCTACTTTCTATTAGTCAAGGTCTCAAAATGATCTTTACCTTTTTTAATGACCAGACATATGAAAAGCAAATAAAATTCAAGTTTTAGTCTCAAAAAAGGAAGCTTTTATTGCCACACAGCCATGTTCATTTATTTGTATAAAATCTGCTGCTGCCTTTGAAGAGATTATTTTTAACAGAGACCTTAGGATATATGAAGATTGAAATACTAAAAGGCATGCTTGACAGGATATGCTCTACTTCCTAATTTGGGAGATCTAGTCCAAATAATCAAAAACCCTCTGGAACCCTAAATTATAAAAGAAGGTTTTTCCTACTTTGGATCTTTACTGCCTCAGCCACCAACATTCTCTACACTCTTTCTCAAATGTGCCTGTCACCTGATGCTGTTAACTTCCAATGTCCAGGTCACCAGGTTAACCAAGGGTCACTTGACAATCTTCCAACACCCTATTGCTTCTTACTGTGGACACATCTTAAATGGAGCACACCTAATTTTTACTTGTCCTGAGCTAACCTGGAACATCTGAAACTTCATATTCCCACTCCACGCCATGTCACAGCAGCTATACTCCCTACATCAGCAGAAATCTCTAGTTCACACACACATGTAGTGATAGCACAAACATGCTGACAGTGATCACTGTTCATCAGGTTTTTGTTTGTTGGTTGGTTTTTGGTTTGTTTTTTTGTTTTTTCAGGACAGGGTTTCTCTGAGGCTTTGGAGGCTGTCCTGGAACTAGTTCTTGTAGACAAGGCTGGTCTCAAACCAGATCTGCCTGCCACTGCCTCCCTAGTGCTGGGACTAAAAGCGTGGGCCACCACTGCCTGGCTTATCAGTTCTTTATACCTGAGACAACTCATGGCTGATCACTCAGCAACAGTCTGTTGTTCTCATTTCCATATATATATATGTCCTTGAGTGTGTGCAGTGTGCACACTTCTGAATGCATTCATGTAGGCCAGGAGGACAACTGGTATCCTGCCTCATTCCTTTAATAAGTCTTATACTGAACCTGTAGTTAGCTGGTGGCAGGCAAGCCCTTCCTGTCTCTGCCACCTACAGTGCTTGGGTTACAGATGCACAGGTACAGCCACACCCAGCCTTTTACTCAAGCCCAGAAAACTCCCTTACAACTGAACCTCAGCAGCCCCTGCTGTCTCCATTCTCAAAAGTAAAACTTAGAAAATGGCAAACAAGGAACACAAAGTGGAATTTGTAATCATTTTCCTGTCTCAGCTTTCAGTCTTTGGTGTGGAAGCACAACACATTCCCTCCGTTACAGAAAATGTGACCTACTTTTTTTGCGTGGCTGGGAAGGGGATGTTGACTGTGAGGCTGTGCCATTAGCACTGCTTTCCTCTTCCTCTTTAGTTTCCACTTTTACTTCGGGTTTCTTTTCTTCTACTTCCATTGGTTCTGACTTCTGCTCTGCTGTGTCTGTTTCTTCTTTTACTTGGGAAGACCCTTGTAAATCCTCTTCCATCATCTTGAGAAAAACAGAGTCACAAAAGACAGATAAATGTCAGACTTACAACCTAGTTGAGCTTTACTCTTAAAGTCTCTTTGCACACACAGGCTTGCTAAGTGTTCCCTTAGTTAAAGGTACATGTACTATTCCCCCCCTCAGTCCCCCAATAGGGAAAGGAACAAAATACAGCACGGGTTGCAATCACAGTTCTAATTAAAAACTTTTCCAAAATAAAAGTATGTTTACATGGCTCAGTAAAACATTGATACATCTAGTTCGGAAGTAAAAGAATCTTAGAAAATTGAAACAAAGATGAAAATCCTACACTCTGAAATAGTAGGATATGATACTTGGACTAACTGGAAAGAAAACGTCCTACCCGAGGGACACAACATTGCACATTAGGTAAGACACTGGCAAGACATAAAGGAGTGTAAGTGTACTGATGACAGAGTTGCTCATCTTTTGAGAGGTATCAGGTATCTAAGGTTTTATTTGCAACTTTCTGATTTTTGAAATAACAAGCAGAGCAGGCCAAACAAAACCACAAATTCAAAGGCTGGATGCAGCTCTTGGCCCCTGATTTCAACTTCTGCCATCAGTTAGTAAATGAATATATCACCCTTTCTGTGAAGAACTAGAAATGAATGAAGAATATCAACAAAAAGATTTCTAGAAAATTCAAAGATGAACATCCAGGATATGTAGGTGAAGCTAGCACATACAAGCCATGTACTGCCACCTAGGGAACAACATCTACCTCAGACCGAGGTTCCCCCTTGGATTCACCAGGATCAGGCTCAGCATCATCTGTCTGAACTTCTGTCTTCATTTCCAGCATGGGTACCTCAGGTCCTGGCTGCTGGGAACCGGTTTCAGCACTGGTCACAGAGGAGGGAGTGGGGACCCTATTATCAATGCTGGCTGCTGCCTGAGAGAGCTGCAAAGAGATCATAATCATTGTTCGCTGTAAAGCAGGTAACATCGATGGCCTTCAGCTCCTGCCCTTCTGTATTTCTCTGTACAACCTCAGCACCTAGTAGAAACACTAAATGACAGAAGCTCCCAGAAGGAGCTCTGAGGAAGTCACTTCCAGAAACACAGTTTACTCCTAACCAAAAAAACCAGAGCTAAAAGAACAGTTTTCTAAATTCTAACATGAAATTATTCTCTCTTGGCTTTCTATTGGATTATTTTACCATTACTTCCCTTCACTAGCATTCAGGCTTATGGAGAAAGGCAAACTATAAACACCTAAACAGTTATTAAGAGACTGGGAAGTAATGGCCTATGTGAAGCAGAATATCCAACAAGCCTGTGTTAATGCAGAACAGTGATGGTGGTGGGGTATTCAAACACTCCATGGCCATGGAACAGACTTTACCCAATGAAGTACTACATAAACTAATAAAGGAGATAAAAAGATTAACAAATCTTTTACAAGAAATGTTTTTTGAGGATATAGGGTGCAGTCAGTGGCAGAGTGCTTGCCTAGTGTTTGCAAGGCCCTGATTCGAAAACAGGAAACATAACTTATTTAGAGATAAAATGCACAGTCAGAATAAGCATGAGAAGGCAAAATAATAATGCCATCTTTGGAACTGTCATTGATTTTGTCATTCTACAAATATCATGAGTAAGAATGAAATTAATGCAAATCTGGGAGGAGGGGATCTATAAGTTAGACTTAAGAAAACAATACTAAGATTTCTGTATTTCTAGAAAGGCACTTGGCTAGGCACTGGCCAGTAGGCCTGGGATGACACAGGACACATCTCCCATCCTTCCAATGCCACCTACATAGAGGAATGGGCTGTTTAGTGCCACAGAAGGTACAAGACTCGCTCTGCTGTTTCATTATGAATAAGAAAAGTTTCCTATCTGAAAGAAGGCTGATTAACCAGGTTGGCGGACCTATAGTTTGGAGCGTAGCATTTTACCAAAACTACAACACTAAGAACAAAAACTATTAAAACCTGGACAATATTAATCTAGGACAGAAAATAGGGAAAATAATTGTTGCACATACAGTATAAGAGTTCTATCTATGTTGTGATATATCAATGACTATTAATTTCTGTAAACTACTTTAACCAAGGGTAATTGTAAGGCATGCCTTTAGGGACAATAGGAGAAACAAAATAGCTCCTTGCAGTTCCATTAGGGGACACACACATACATTTTAGCATTAAGGCAAAATGTTACAGCATCCTGAGAGAGTTCTGGTTTCTCTGTCTCTGTCTCTGTCCTTCCCTCCTTTTTCTTTAAAGAAAAGGTCTTACTTTGTAGCTCTGGCTAACCTCATGCTTACAAAGATTGCCTGCCTCTCTGTTCCAAGTGCCTGACAGAACATTCTTATGAGAAGGTAGCTTTAAGAGTTTGGCTTGATAATGACAGACTGAAAGAGGCTCACCGGTGTGCCAGGAGGCTGAGTGTGCACAGGTGTTGGTTGCTGCTGTGATGACTGGGGGGTAGCCACAGATGGTGGCTGCACTGGGGTTTGAGGCTGTGGAGTCACCTGGGCCTGTGCTGCTGCTTGGACCGTAGGGGTACTCTGTGTTTGGGCAGCACTGGGCACTGAGCCAGGAGTTGGGGTAGGGGTCTGCCCGGATGACACAGGAGTAGATGGCTGAGTGGGAGCTGCTGGCTGGGGAGGTGTCATCCCAGGTGGTGTTGGATGTTGGAGAGAGGGCATGCCAGCAGCTGTGGAAGCAGGAGGAGGAGTTGGGTGCAACGGTGATTGTGTCACTGGTGGGCAGGGCAGCTGGCTGGCCTGGGGTGCCAGCATGTTCAAAGGATTAGGAAGAGCACCACCAGGCACCTGGCCCTAAAAGAAACAAAGTATGTTAGAACTACTTTACCCAATTAAAAACATAAGAGACTTGAAGAAATTTTAATCAGTTTCTTAATTACTTCTGCTAGTTTCATAGGGATGCTACATTTGTACAAATTCACAAAGTAAACATTTATACTATACACCATACCATGTAAAAGTTCACTCACACTAAACTGCTTCTCATACTTGGAGTTGTACAACTATAATATCTGGCTACAATATTCACGTTTACTTAGCTTACTGACTTCATGTTTTGTCACAACTACTTGTAACTTAAGACCACTGAAAAGGGTGGGGGGCTAGTGGGGTGTTGCGGGGGAGGGGAGAAGAGATTGACATGTGAAGCTATATGAATAATTAAAAAAAAAAGGTTTTCCTAGAAGGAACAGAAGAATTAAAAATTACAGGACAAAGTGGAGAACAATGAAGAGATATATATTCTAAAACTCTAACTTCTATAAAATAAGACAGAATCTTGTCAGAGAGGATGGAGCTACACAAATACTAGTTGTCTAGGCCAAATGTACCTGTGAAACGCCTGTCTGGGCTGCTGGCTGCCCCATACTGACACTGTTCACACTCATTGCCCCACTGGTTGATGGGAACTGGTTCTGTGGCAGAAACTGGTTCTGAGTGGGTGCCTGAGCCATCATGTTGTTGGCATGGGTGCTCATCATGTTTGGAGGCTGAGGCATCCGGGAAGGAGAAATGGCCATCTATAAGACAAGAATCAGAGGTGCTACAGTACAGAAGCAATAGGCTAGAGTCTTCAAGATAGATATACAATGCAATGGAAACCCAAAGCCTGACACACATAGTACACTTTGGTCTTAATGGTCAGCACTTGGTAAGGACTCCTCCATTTCTAGGCACTTTTCTTTCTTCCTCCCCCCACCCCACCCCCCCCACAGGGTTTCTCTGTGTAGCTTTGAAGCCTATCCTGGCACTTACTCTGGAGACCAGGCTGGCCTCAAACTCACAGAGATCCGCCTGCCTCTGCCTCCCGAGTGCTGGGATTAAAGGCGTGTGCCACCAACGCCTGGCATCTAGGCACTTTTCTACACTTTCTTAAGCACTCTCTTGAGTAAGTCATTGAATTGTCCTCTGAATGGCAATCAATAGCATGATATTCATTTAGATATTCATTTAGAATTCAATCATGCCTTTAGTCAGTTGAAGGCTATTTCAGGAGGGCAAACTCAAGTCAACAGACACTGACAATATGAGCTGTTGGTTTCCTGTTCCACCCTTGACATCAATCCTCATTATAGCAACAGTTTTGTTTGCTTGTTTAAGAGAAACAAAGGAAATAAAACATAGCTCAAATTGAAAGCAATAAGCACCCTAGAATTCTCAGATGACCGTGGAAGATCCCTGCTCAGAGAACACTGTATTGAGCAAGGAGAAGCACTTACACCTGGAACTGAGGCCATGCTGTTCATCTGGACAGAGTGGTTCATGGGGGAGGCTGCACGAGGTCCCATTGGAGCTTGTGGCAACTGGACATTTCCAAGGGACATTGGGTTAAATGAATTCATCCCTGCAAACAGTTATGACAGTTCATTAATGAAAGCATAGACAAGAAAAAAAATACACTCAAATAAATTCTAAGACAGAACACATGGGTAACAGACAATAGAAAGGAACCTATAAGCAAATCAGAGCAGATGGTAATAGCCTTCCCATATCTGATGGGAGCAGTGGGTGGGAAGGTCGGGAGAGCTAGGGAATAGATGATGACATGAGGACAGGTTGGAACAAACCAAACTAATGTGTGTAAAGCATGGAAGCAGACAAGGAGGCCTTGTGAAGGAATGAGGTTGCCCCATCTACACAGGAGATATTTCCTAAGACTACCTGAGTGCACCCCCACT
Organism: Cricetulus griseus; assembly: GCF_003668045.3. Taxonomy (NCBI): domain Eukaryota; kingdom Metazoa; phylum Chordata; class Mammalia; order Rodentia; family Cricetidae; genus Cricetulus; species Cricetulus griseus. The sequence continues at coordinate 42,543,715 of NC_048600.1, read as the reverse complement.
TAACAACCCTAGCAGCAATTAGCTCACATTATTCCAGGCTTCCAAGCGTCTTGGCTACGTAGATACTATTGTTAGAATCTGTGCTAAGACTCAAATGAGCATCTCAATTTTGCAAGTAGCTTCAGTAGTAAGTGCCCAAAGGCTACCCTCAGCCTCCACTTGTTTGCTGAAACACACCAATAACAAAGGCTCTGTTGGGAAGTATCTTTCAGATTACAGGGACTAGTTCATAGTAACTTTCTATAAACTAAGCAAATTGTGGGCTCTAAAAAAATCAAGTTGTTCTTCTATCCAACACTGTAATATAAAAGAATTCTTTAAAGTTTTTGAGAGACCTTGCCTCACCATTGCTATATTCACAAGAGGATCTTCTTATACTTTCAGTGACTGTCCAAAACTGCCACCTTCAAATGGCCAAATTCCAATAAGGCCCAAGTGGACTTTCCAGGGAGCTTATAACATAAAAGTCTCCTCTCCATGACAATTTTGTGCAGATACTGAGAAACAGCATTGAAAGAAACCCACATTCTTAGGTACTGATATTGCCAGCAAGAAAGTCTGGCAAGTACTGACCCAGAGAATGTCTCTTACCATCTGTAGCTAACTAGTTATCTTGTCAGATCCCAGCTCAACTGTGGCTCCCTATCTAGATCAATGTCCATGTACCCATAAGCATTTAGCTACACTGCTATGGCTCAATTTTCTTAACCACTTGACTTCCTCTACCCCTCAAATCTAATACATCCAAACAAGTTCTTGGCAAGTTTATTCAGTGTCTGTTTCAGTGTTCAATAACACTGTTACAACTTCAAATCACTTACCTGTCCCTCTCAAACTGCAATGCCTTACTTTACCATCTGGATAATGTCCCCACTTTATTTCACAACTTGGAGCAATACCCTGATATTCAAGTCTCAGTATGTCAAGATCTAAAGAGCGTACAAATACCCCCTAGCCCTGAAGCCTTATCTACTCCAAATGACCACAGAATCTTGAATTGAGCGATTAATGGTTTAGACAGCTATCACTACTCCAGCCAGGCATGGAGCTATGCACACAGCCTCCTGTGGTTGATAATTACTCAGCAACTTCAATCCTGATGGCCTGAAGCAGCACTGTACCTTCTGAGTCCCCAAGTACTTGAAACCAACTGGGTTACAGACTCTCAGGCTGAATATTCAGAAAGGCCTTTTCCTTCCTAAAATATGGCTCTTTTTATAATCTCCTAATAATGTCTCCCCTGTTTGTTTTTGTTTTCTGGGGGGGGGGGTGTTGCTAGTCCAAAATCCTATTTCTGACCTCTTTGGAAAAAGCTCCTCTAATTTCCAAATTTTAAAAAACAGGCTAACATTATTTAGTGGAATTATTTAGTGGACTATGTTCTTATCAGAAAAGAATGGAAAGTGCAAAAAAAAAAAAAAAAAAAAAAAAAAAAAAAAAAAAAAAAAAAACAAAAGGGAAAATGGGGGATAATTTGCTAACATTGAAAGTTAAAGTAAAACACGGCTGACAATAAATACCTTGAGAAACCTGCATTCGATTCACTGGCAGAGGCAGTGGCCCATCTACAAGGGAGAAAAAATTAATTAATTGAAAGGGGGGTGGGAGTTATAAACAAGTTAAAAAAACCCAATAACTTAGCAGCAAAGCCTTTAAGAGGCCTTCCTATACCAAGCAGTGGTAGCACACACCTTTTAATACCAGCACTTGAGAGGCAGAGGTAGGTAGATCTCTAAATTCAAAGCCAGCCTGGTCTACAGAGTGAGTTCTAGGACAGTCAGTGCTCTATAGAGCAAACCTGTCTCAAACAACCAAAAATGAAGAAAACAAAAAGAAATCTTCCTATGAGGGAGGCTCAATGTCCTCACAGGACACTGCCATACAGAAAGCTTCCAAAGCACAGACTTTTGGAGAACACAATTGTACATTCTTAGACATATACCCCAAAGACAGAAGGAAAACTAAGCAGGCAGGCTAAGAGCTGGTAAAAAGAAATACAGTCCTTACTTGGAGGTCTCACAGACTGAGTTGGTGGAATCACAGGGGGCTGAGCCCCAGGAGCTGGCAAAGCTGGCTGGTTACCCAAGATGCCTTGCTTATGTAAACGTGACCTCCGTTTTTCTTCTAGTTCTTTTTGTATTTTATAGATTTTCTCTGCTAATAAATGGTAGTACTCATCCTAAAAAAGCAATAATATTCAATATTAAGGAACTGAAAAATCTAAGAACCAGTCATTTATTTTTATGTTCTAACTAGCAATGAATGAACTCTTTTTATTCATTCATTTATTCACACATTCACATTTTGCTGCTGGGGATCAAACTCAGGGCCTAAGAAGGCACTATACCGCTAAGCACATTTTAAGTACATTAACAAAGGTTCGACACATTTAATAAACCAAAGAATCACCACCCCAAATTCCTAGTGATGTCAGCATACCCTTTAATTTCCACTTTACTGAACTAGTGACTTTACTAGATACGACCAGTCGAAGGTGCTAAATACAGTTGTTTATTTTTTCTGCACAAATGAGCTTTTTCTTGGGTATTCACTGATACTGGCAATAATATAATAGAAGAATCCTAAAGAATACCCACGGTGAAAAGAGATGACCCAAGGGTACATACACTTTATCTAATGCATCCTCTGTCCTCCTATGATATTTGTGCTTCATTCACAAAAGGGCTGTACAGGAATCTCATCCTTACTGGGACATGTCTGTTCAAAGTCTCAAGGTAAGGAGTCTCCTATATCACACAGATTCTCCTAATTATGGGTAAAGAACTAGACAAATATCATTTCCCACCTATAGGCTCAACAATTGCTTGACAACCTACCCTGCTGTTAGCAGACTCATACATGTCCCCCTCTACTTTCTTAGCATAGGCGACCAGGTTCTCCATTCGGCGATCCTTCAGAGCTGCAGGATCAGGAGTTGGGAAGATGGCTTGGACACTGAAAGGACAATATACTAGATCAACCTACTTTCAAAGTGGTCACAGCAGAACTCTCTTTGCCTTGTGCATGAACAATGGAAACAATACCAACCTTTAACCTACATAATAATCACAAATGTGTTATATCATTTTATGAAAAGTATGATTCCAAATCTCTATTTTGAAACTGTTCATTGTAAACAGATCAAAATAAGGAAGAATCTATAGTTGATTCACTTCAACTTAGGAGAGGTAGTTTGAAACATTACTTTCTGTATGTAAAATAACTATGTGGTCATACCATACATATTCACCAGAGCCAAATTTCCCCCAAGTTTTAGGGAACTCTATAACTAGTCCTAAGTAACTGAACACACGTGAACTCAAAAGCAAAGAGGATAGGTAGGCTTCCGGTCACGTCTCTAACTGTCTGATGCCAACATACAATAGGGCCCAGAGTCTGGGAAACTCAGCCTTCCTAGGACTCTCTACAGTGGGGATTGGTTTCTGAAACAAGCATGGACCCTTTGCAGCTAAGAGCTATAAACTGGGATTCAACATGCAAAGGAAAAAACAAAACCAAACATCTATGCACCCATAAAGATTCAACAATGCCTCAGCCACAAAATGTGAATCTGACTGATGAGGGTAACGTACAGTTTATGCACTAGATGGCTCCTCAGGTCCTGAGTCACATGTTCATGCCAGCTTTTTCGAACACCGGTGCTGGAAGGAGGTGCTGCAGTAGGTATCGTGCTGAGGCTTCCAATGTTACCAGAGTTCGAGCCATCATTCATTAGTGGACTAGAGAGGGAAATAAGAACACTTCATCCAGCTACTCAAGTGAATCAATCAAATACACTCAACCTTCTTCAACAATATGTGACTTAAAATGTTTAAGAGAAACAAGTAATGTATATCAACCAGAATTCAATCTGTTTAGTTGGTTCTGTTTTACATTTATCATTTAAAAAGAAAGAGAGGCTAGACAGACAGCTCTGCTGTTAAGAGTACTTGTTTCTCCTTCAGAGGATCAGATATCCACATCAATGGCTCGCAACAGCTGGTCACTCTAGTTCCATGGAATCCAACACCCCCTTGTGGGACTCTTTCTCCCCTCCCTCCCGCTCTTTCCTGTCTCTTTAAAAATATGAGAAAAGAAAAAATAGCATGCATTCCCATTCATTCTCTGCCACATGTGGAGTTTTGTATAATTCCCACCCATTCTTATACCCACTTGTTCTTCAGAAACGATCTATTTGAATCTTTAGTCTTACTTGGTGGCCCCCAAGGATGTTGGAAGAGCTGATTCTGAAATCAAGTTTGGTGGCTGCTGATCTGTTGTTATTCCACCTGCTGGAATACTCATGGGGTTGTTTCCTTTAAAGACAAAGAAAAATGAAATCAATCCCTACACTATACACACTTCCAAGTTCCTATAATGGCTAACCAAGTGACTACATAAAGAACTCAGATGAAGGATACCAAGATTTAGTAGGACTCTGGAAGCTACAATTTTCAATTGTTGACTAACTTCAACAAATTCCACTGTCAATTTTTCCCATTTTTACTCTACAGCCTAAATAAAATGTGTCTGGAGGTTGGCTAGTGTCCTAACTGCATATGCTACAGAGAAAATGATCACTGATCATGTGCAGTCTCCAACTTTTCTGTTTCATTAATATCAAACTCTCAACAACTACACTGACCTTTCTGGAACATACCTATGTATTGGGGTTGTTCTTACATGTCAGAAAGTAAACTAAGTTTATGGGAAAATTAGATTGCCTATAATCTTCATATTAAAGAAAAAGATGCAACTGAGAAAGATTAATAGGATTTCTCAAATTTTACCATAAAACAGAAGGAGAGTAGATAGAATTTGGGTATTAGGGTTTCAACCCATTCTCCCAGCCATTATTAATCGATAACCATTTAGGTGTTTTCCAAAAGTAACACAGAGGTGATTTTAATTGGTCTGTCTCTGCCCCGCCCCCTTTCTCTCTCTCAGCAGTGCTGGATATCAAACTTAGGGCTTCATGCACACTAAAAAACAAGTGCTCTACCACTGAGCTACATCCCTGTCCCTTAAATGACTCACTAGTGCCACCAATCACAATTTCATTGATAGCACTACCCACACTGTGAACACGTGTGGTTAAAAGAACAGAGGGAAAAAATGTTCAAAAAACTAAACCAGCCTGGCAGTGGTGGTGCACGCCTTTAGTCCAAGCAGAGGCAAGTGGATCTCTCTGAATTCTAGACCAGCCTGGTCTATAAGAGCTAGTTCCAGGACAGCCTCCAAGCCACAGAGAAACCCTGTTTCGAAAAAACAAACAAACAAACAAAACAAAACAAAAAACCAGGGAGTAACAAAAATTATGGTGATTATAAACAAATGTGTAAAGCTGGCAGACGATGGGCTAGGGTGACCAGAGGAAATACTGTTCTACCCAGCAACAGATGACTGCTTCTAGCCTGATTCTACAATGTATCTTTCAATGATGGGAGCCCCACAAACAAAAAGACATGGTGGAACCCTCCACAGTCCCTCCACAAATAAATGGTGTAGTCTTCCCAGGTTAGAGTCTCCATTCTGAGCCACAAGGATGACCTTTAATAAACTGTCAAGACAAAGTGATACACACAGAGCAAATCATTGCATTGGTTGAAAATGAAGTAAAAACAATCTTGTAGCATCTTCCCTGCAAACATACACCTCAGGTTTTCTCTGGAAGGTCATTAATCCAAAGCAATGAATCTGAAGTCAAAACATAAACCGAAGCCAGCCTTGGATTCCAGCAAGCATTGTCATCTTTACACTGGATCTGGGAGAAAGTTAGTTCTTGAGCACTCCTCCTTGACTTACCTAGGGCATTGAGAGTCCTCATCTGCTGGTGGGCTGGAGGCTGCGCTGGTTGCTGGCCAGGAACCTGAGGCTGCAGCTGTGTCTGGGGCTGGTTCATGTAGGGGAGTCCTAGAGCAGCATAGGCCCGCTGCATGGAACTGGGGTCTATAGGATTTGGGTTACTTAAAGAAGTGGCATTCTGTTGCCCTGCACCAACAGAACCAATTGTGTTTTGAATTCCACTAGCTGGAGATCCCAGGATGGCTAGAACAACAAACAGACAGACACACAAGCAAAGACAGTAAGTAAAAGGGAGATGGCCCACAAATGAACTGTAAATAACGTGAGGCAAATATGTCTTTCAAAGACTAGGAATGTAGGCAAAGCTTTAAAGCTGAGTTCATCTATTTTGTCTATCAAGAGTTAAGGAACAAAAATCTAAAGTAAATCCACCGTCTATGTTTAAAAGAAACAGAACATAAAATTGAAGAGACCACTTAGGAAAAATTAGTATATATTAAAATCTAGAGACACCTAAAGATTCATTTATTTACAAGGAGTGCCAAATGTATGACAAGGCAAAGTACATCATTCTGCATGGCTCAACAGCTACCTCTCAAGTGATGGAAGGGGCCTTCCTACAAGCTGGTGTCCCCACCTATCTCTTGGTGCTCACCTCTGTAAACTGAGAGCAATAGCAAAGATGAAACCTGGTTGGCCAATTTTTATTCAATAAATCTATGATGTGATCTTCTAAATTACAAAATGACCTATCTCTAAACTCACTTGTGTAATGACTGCATTAGCAGCAAGCCTTTCAAAAAAGACCTTCACATAGAACACTTGTCTAGCAGAGCACCATGCTAGGTTGTACTACACTTGATTTACTGATAGATCTGGCTAAAATTAACAGATGGAATGGGGCTTTAAGATTCCACATGAGCTTTAATTTATCTAGGTGCCACCTCAGTATCCCTGATATTCAGGACCTAGATGTGACTCATGTAGCTATCAGCTACCATGACCCAAGCCCAGAAGAAGTATGCAGAACAGCTGTCCCACCCTGGGAAATTAGAAGGAAAAACCACTACCTACGTAAGGAACTCATCCTAAAGGACTTCAGATGAAATGACCTAACTTGTAATGCTCATTTCTTGGGTCATTTCAAGTCTAACCCAGATACCCATTCACACAATCCATACATTTGGTGAATTTTCTATTGCATAGGTTTTCTGTCACACTATTTATTATAATATTTAAGAAGTACTTTCTTTTAAACTTGTACAAAGATTAGATCATGTAAGAAGTATAAAATCATAAAGACATGCATTATATATTAAGCTTATAAAGTTGATGTTTTATGACATATGAAACATTCACAAAGCATTTCTTTCAACTAGTAATATTACAACTCACATCTATGTGAGTATAATATACAACTGAAATGCTTATCAGAGCAATTTAATTAAACTGAAATGTGTAAAAAAAAAATTGGTAATTACCCATTCCATACTATTAACTTTTCCAATAAGGACAGTCAGATCTCAAATTCATTAACACTCATTAGATACAATTAAACACAGCAAACATCTCATCATTATAAAATACATTTCCCAAGGTACACCTTGACAAGACTGTATTTGAAATTGTCAAGTATAATACCTTTAAAAGTATATTAAATATTTAATAGTCCCTGAAACTATAAGTCATGTACCCATCATATTTCTTCAATTAGCATGGTAATTTTTCAGTTATTACAGAGAAAAAGAAAATAATCACCCAGTGTTTCTGTGTATGATCAAATTTACAGGCTTCTCTAGTATTTTTATTCTCCTTCTCTTTTTCCTTTCTTCACCCTCCCCACCTCTCTCTCCTCTCGTATCTTCTCACATACATTACTCAAGTGTTCATCCCCAACCCAGAACAGATTACTTTCCTCTCACCTTAGACATAAGAAAGAACAAACAGTGAGTGAAGTATCCAGGATCTGAAGAAACAGTGTGTGTACATTGCCTTTCTTTCTAGGTGAAGATGCAATGGCTGTGCTTTAATGACTTTGTCCTACTATATACTTTCATCTGCATAACCCAAAATGTCATCATCTATTTAGACAAAATGCCCACCCTAGAATAAACACCATTCCTAAACCTAGAACCACATATGGGGTAAATAGTCTCATTCACCGGAGCCTCTCATGGGTGCTATTGATATGGCTACTCTATTTTCTGTTTATGTTGAAAACATGTTTCCTAAATATAAATATTATAATTTTGAAACAGAATATGCCTAGCAGAAAACACGGACACATTTGGAACCTGACACTTTCAACAATCCAGAACCAAGAAAAAAGAAACTACAAACAACAAACTTGACACTGAAAAACAACTCAACAGGGGATCCAAACAGTGCTACTGTATGAACAGCACTAACATCTAGGGGGTATGAACTGACAGCAGAGTCATATCAAAGTGGCAACCAGTGTTCCATATCCTTCTCTAAATTCCCATGGGGCCCACTGGGTCTGTATATCTTATATCATAGTTCCAGCATTCGTACTACACCCTAGAAGGCTTCCTGATACAGTGGTTAGCGCATAGTCTATGTACTCCATGAGCTTAGACTTGATGGGAAAAACAAGAGAGCTCTAATAATCCCCCAACACACACCAAACCACAGCTTGAGACTTGAATCAGAGAAAATCTTGTTCACCTCATCCTTCCTAATCATTGCTGAAAGTTGGGACTGACTCTGTAAGGCTCGGTCTACTCTTCACCTACTCCAGCCCTCAGGCTCGGTGTACTAAAAGGGCTGAGTGGTAGAGTTTACTCTTCTACTGCCACGTGAGGCCATGTGAACTGTTACAGTATGCAGGGCAGGGGATTTGCAGCCATCTGCTCCTTGCTCCGCACTCTGAGCATTTTGAGGATGAACAAGAATGAAGAACATTACAGGGAGCAATGCTCACCTACTTGCATCCCTGACAAAGAGCCTTCTATATACAACAACTGAACATGTTATTGACGACGAACTACTTGGTCTTTTTCCTTCTAAAATTTAATGCTGTGATACACACGTCACCATCCCTTAGATGTCATATTACACCCTGAGGAGTTCCAATATGTTGGCTTTAACTATCCTAGTTTATCAGGTGGTGTACCTGAACCCAGACACATCTTTGTGGGTTTTTTTTTTTTTTTTTTTTTTTGGTTATTGGTGTTTAGGTTTGTTTGTTTGGTTTGGGGATGATGATGACTGAGTTTCACTAAGGAGCTCTGGCTGGTCTATAACTCACTATGTAGCCAGGGTGGCCTGGAGTTCATGGCAATCCTCCTGCTTCAGTTGCCTGAGTGCTGAGATTACAGGCAAGAGACATGGTATTTGGCATGTCTTTGCCTATTCTAATGCATGCTCAATTTGTTCTCTGCCTTACTACTCCTTTTTACTGTAGCTAAAGCAGGAAGTCATAGATTAACAAAAGGACAAAAAAAAAAAAAAAAAAGAAGGAAAAAAACAAAAGGACAAGTTTATTGTGGGTTCTGTGTAAACCTCAACCATCGATATTTGATAGGGATAAGGCAGTCTTTCCCCTGTGAAGTATGTGTTGCTAACTTAAAACATTCAATTAACTAACAAACTTCATGCTCTAATAATAAATATGGGCTCAATTTGGAAATTCAATAAAAACTGACACAAATTAAATGTCAAACCCTATCAGAGTAGTGCAAGACAGATGACAATGCAAGATACTCTACTCATTCTTACATTACTACAGAAAAAGCCAGTGCCAGGTTCTTTCAGTTCTGTACATATCTCTGCCCAGTGGAAGGAACCAACCACCTCATCAGTCTCTCCCTGTTCACAATACAGGACACAATAATAAATAGGAAGACTAGAATGCCTAAGTTCTCAAAGGTGGCTTTCCTCAGAAGCCAAGAGACACAAGAGGGCAAGGCTAGGATAGTGAGCTCACAGCTCTCTCCCTCTGTAAAGCCATCCAGGCTCTATCTTTCCAACCCAATCCATCCCAGTGTGTTAGAGGCATCTGGAGACTACAGTGGAACTGACAGCCTGGTCAGGCAGAACCAGGAGGTGCTATATGAAAGGGCTGCCTTCAAGTCAGTGTAACAACAACAACAAAGTGTTTCAAGCAGTTCAATATGTGCCTAGAAAAGGGACAAAGAGCCACTATCCCAGGAAGTAATGCCCAAGGTAATGAGGGCACTGGAACAACAAGCTAGAGGACTGCTGTCATAGTCACTTCGATTGTTGTTCAGTGGTTCAGTCCAAGTCTGGGGCTGTCCTGAAGCACAGGTCTAAATCCCTGTAGGTTCAGGTAGAGAAGCCAGGGTCTTTCTTGGAGAACATCTCTATCCTTCCCTATAGCTCTGACACAGACCTGGCCCTTGCAGGCATCCCAAGCAGCCAGATTCAAGATTTTAATGCATACACCAAGTACTGGAAAATTTGTTAAAAATACAGACTCTAATACAAGAAGCCTAGATGGGTCAAATGTGAGTAACAAGAGACTTGTTGGTTCCAACATAGGGACTTGAGAGCACATGTCACACAGAATCTACTAGAGTCAAAGCCAGGACTGATGATTGAAAAACTCTAATAACTGAACAACTATTTCTGATAGGCAGCTAACTCATCATTATAGTTTATATAAACAGGAAAATCAAACAGGCCCCAAAACAACAAACAATATGGGTTTCATTTCAAGCAACATCATGTTAGTGACTTAGGGTAATTCTTCAAGATTCTGTCAGTAGAGACATAAATCACAGCAGTTTGAGAGTATGGAAAAGTGTGTCAACCAAGGATAGGGCACTGGTCAGTATCTGTCAGACATGTGTTCAGAAGGTAGAGCTTTGGCATACCTTATGGTAACTCCACAGAGTGAGCCTCGGAACAGCCCTATGGTCTTTAGAAACTTGCACAGCCCACCTGAGCTGCTGGCACAGGTATCTCTAAGCCCAGTGTTTAAGTCACTGTTCTATTGTGAAGAGACACCATGACCATAGTAACTCCCAAAAAGGAAACCGTTTAATTGGAGGTTTGCTTACAGTTTCAAATGTTGAGTCCATTATCCTCATGGCAGGGAGGTAGCACACATGCACAACTAGCTAAGAGTTCCACATACAGATCAGACAGGCAGCAGGAAAAGATACTGAGTCTGGCTCCAAACCTCAAAGCCTACTCCAGGGACATATACTTCCTCCAATAAGGCCATACCTACCCCAACAAAGCCACATCGCCTAATCCTTTCAAATACTGCTAATCTCTGCTGACTAAGCATTCAAATACGTGAGCCTATGAGAGCCATTGTTATTCAAGCCACCACACCCAGTCAGCTTTATTCCCAGACTGGCTATCTACTTAGATGGCTGGCTGCCATCTAAGATGTAATTACATTTTTTTTTTTTAATTTTATGTGTATTGGTGTTTTTGCCTGCATGTATGTCTGTATGAGGGAGTCAGATACCCTGGAACTGGAATTACAGACAGTTGTAAACTGCCATGTGGGGGGTGCTGGGGATTAAACCTGGATCTTCTGGAAGAGCAGCCAGTGCTCTTAACCACTGAGCCATATCCCTGGGTTGATCCTGGGTTTCATGAGCACCACTTTTCTCTATGAAGTAGTCTAAACATAATCTGATTCTCCCCATAAGGACTGCACAGAGTACTTCTTGCCTACACTTGGTCCTTTATGAGAGACCATTACCAGTTTTTAAAAATATGACAGAGCAGTAAACAGAAAAATCCCAGAAAAGTTACCACCCTAAACTAAAAGTTAAGAATGAAACTGAATTAAACTCAACAATGGTGGTTTGTTTTTGTTGTTGTTGTGTTTATTTTTCTGAGGGGACGTAGTCCATATAGTCTAAGATGGCCCAGAATTCATAATCCTCCTGCCTCAGCTTCCAGAGTACTAATGTATATATTTCAGTGAACTAGAACTCAACGTGAAGCTACTAAAGGGTTGGGTATAGAGCCAAGAGACCACACTCAAATTTGAAATGTAATTTAAGAAGCACTTTGGCTAGAGAAATGGCTCAGTAAAAGTGCTTACTGCTCAATCAACACTGACATTAAAAAAAGCCAGCTGTGATGGAGCCATGTGCCCTGGTGCTGAAGAGGCAAAGAAAGACAGATTCCAGGGGCTCACTGGATAATCAATTTAGCCAAAACCATGAGATCCAGGTTCATGAAAGACTATCTCAAAACAAACAAACAAACAAACAAAGGTAGAGTGATTACAGGAAGACACCAGATGACCTCTGGTCTCTGAAGGCTCACATATAAGCAAAAGCACCTGCAGACACATGGGCACACAAACATACAATAATTAAAAATTTAAACAACATTTAATTTTTTACAAAGTACTTTTATCCCACCATACATTAAAAAATACCAAAACTTTGTGCAGAGAAAATCTCAAGTCTCCCTGTGACTTTTTATCATCAATCCCGGGCAACACCTCATGTTATGACTAGCAAAAACACTGTGGTTTACCACTTGAGAAAGCATGCACTGAATCAATTTTCACACTTAGACAGTTATAAGATGTTAAGAAAACCAAACCACACTTTACTTTTCTCTCCCTCTTGAATAAAAACCACTAAGTATTTCTTAAGAGAGAAAAATCAAAGGTTTCATACTAGTATGTACATATTAAGCTTAAGAGATCCCATACAAGTCACACCCCTAAATTAAAAGTTAAGAATGAAATCCTAGTTCATTATTCATGGAATTAATATCATAGAAGTATAAACTCAACAATACATTTGTTGATACACCAAGAGTCTTACCCCCCCCCAGCACCCTAAAGTATAAGAAATTTCACCTCTACCATTGGGGGGAGGGGCTTACAATAAGCTGAAGGAAAACCAGACTTTATTTCACTACATGTTATCCCAAATATTTAGGTTAAGACCCAGTGTCCTAGAACTTCATTGTATATAAGAGATGTTCAAGAAAATTGTGTATTAAAAATTCAGGGGTTAAGAAGATGGCTCAGTGTGAGGACCTGCATCCAAATCCCGAGAGCCCATGTAAAGACTTGTATGGTAGCACCAATGGAATCCCAATACTCCTAAGGCAAATGGGAAGTGGAATAAGAAGAATTCCCTAGAAGGTCACAGGCCACCTAGCCTGTATAGCACAAACAAACCACAGAGACCTTGTTTCAAAACAAACTGAAAGGTGAGGATCAACATTCAAGGCTGTTCTATGACCTGCATCACAAGCTGTGGCAAGTGCCCACACTCAAACACACATGCACCCCATCCCCAAGAACAATTTAACTGATTCAAAGAAACTTAATAGTGGTGCCTCAGTAGGAGAAGATAATGCCCCAACCCTCCCCTGCTTTTTTCAATGAAGCATCCTGTGCAGTGTGAGTCAGCTTATAGGAAGTAAAGTTGGATTCATAAGAGGAGATCAAACAGCCAGCAATGGCACCCCACTCCATGGCACTCTTAATAGCCAGCCCAAAAGAAAGCAGCGCATGTTCACCAGGCAGAAGGGGACCTGTGAAGATATTCAAGAAGATATTCTAAGTGAAGAACACTTAGAACATCAGGGAGGAGTAGAGATGGTCAAAGATGAGAAAGACTGTACCATCCTGAAAGATCACTAGAGGAGGGCATGCCTCCAACTAGAGGATGACATGGACCCAAGTGCACTTCCTAGATGTCCAAATGGGGAACATATCCAAAGACTACAATTTAGCTTCTGAAATGAAAGCAAAAAGTCTTAAAACTTCCTAATGCTCTGATGTCTAAAAAGAGCAGGGATCCAGGGGCCACATGCAGTAAAGAACTGGTCACACCGAGGACTACACAGATGATTCGGAAGACAACCAAATGATGGGGATGAGCAGGATGTGTCAAACATGAGGCTGAGATTCCCAGTCTAAAAGCTCAATAAATTGTTATACCAGCTGATATGGGAACTACATAAGCAAACCTTTACCAGGCTCTTAACACTGATATAACCTAAAAGGATCTTCACCAAAAAGGTGCCCCTCTATTGCCCCTATGTCACTGTCACTGTAGGTGACCTGACATTCAAATCTTCATGCTAAGTATTTGTCAGAAAATACCAAATCTTCCTGACAGTATCTGATGGAAGTGACTTTATTGTTTTGCACTCCTTCAAGGGCGTGGCCATGGCTATCCACAAAGTTCACTGGAAGCCCATCTACCCTCTGAGCTCAGCTGCACCTATCTCACCCAGCAGGATGTGCTGGTGACCCTTGCCCACTACCTACCTACTCTCAGCATTCTCTTAAGAACAGTTTCTATTCTTATCTCCAAGCTTCTCTGCCCCCGTGCTCACTTACTTTGTTGGTTTCGCTTGTCACTGGCATTTTTCAAAGGGAGGCAAACAGGACAGTCATGTCGTGTGCAGTTCTTCCAATGAGAGATGATTTGTCGTGAAGATGCACAATGGGCAACTATGACCAGAAAAACAACGAGATGTTATTTTTCTATCCAAATCGTCACACTTCAATTACACCTAAATTATAATGCCAGATTCCATTAAAAAAAATGGTAACAAGTGTAACCATAATACAGTACAGGCAGTCCTTAACTTACAAACAGGCTGTCCAAAAGTTTGTAAGCTGACTGTCAGTAATTCCAGCCAAAAACTTCCCATAGAAGCAATGTTATGAATGATGGGTGATTAAGGTTCTGCCCACAAAACAGAACAAAAGCTACCATCCTCTGAGATACTGAGCACCTACAATGAAAGGCAGAATAGAGTTCTACATCACTACTAAAAATAAAAACATTAAATTATATTTAAGGATGAAAACAGCTAAGAACTACCACTGAAGAAACACAGAGAAGCCAATGAGAAGTCTGTAGAAATTCTGAAAGGAATCCAGGGGACTTTGTAAAGTGCTCAGAGATAGTAATTGACCCTAAAAATTTCCAGTCTTCATGTTCTGAAGTCTAACCTTCCACTGTTCTGTGTTTCCATCATGATCAGGATTATTCCATTGATTCACAATGGCACCACGGGATAGAGGGAGATCAGGGAGCTATTTCCCCGAAGGTTTATGAAGCAAGAGAAGAAAGAGTACAAGAAAGCACGGCTGTTAACAGGAAACAAGTCCTTCAGTGAAACTGGGGTGCATGGTAATATATAATAGAAACTTAAGAGAAAAAAAAAAGGAGAGCACAAGATGCATGTGGCTGACTTCCCCCCTCCTTACAGATGATGACTTGGATATCATCAGAGCAGCCTCATCAAGACAGAGGGCAGAGGAGCAAGGCAGTGGGCAACTGATAGCCTGAATCCATGAAACAACCACAAGACGGATGCTGTGGGTGCAGGGAAAGTTGTATGCCTGCCTGTGTGTATTTACTGCAACAGACAACCATAACATAGACATTAACAAGGAGTACTCAAGAAGTGACAGAGAAGTCTTTTGTGAAAGGAAGAAGAAAAAACAAACTCAGGGCACAGTCTCATGCAGGATCAGCTCAAAGCATCAGAACACTGAATCAACCTGCCTCCTCAGCAGGTGAACTTTTCAGGGACAGCTGACTGTCAGATGTGGAAGCTGTGGGAACAACATATTCTGGGTCACACCAAAAGGAGGCCAGCATCTTTGCCATGCGGGCTTCCAAACCACCAAAGCTGCTGAAAATAACAAAGGGAAATTACACCCTAACAACAGCCACTAGGTTTAGAAAAGGGCACTTACCTTGGCAGGCTTTCCCGGCCTGACAATGCGTCATGTGGTTCAAAACATTTTTCATGGTTCGACAGTGAGGGAGAGAGCAGGCCCGCACCTCTCCATTCGCTTGCTCTCGTCTCTGGCATTTGTGGGCGTGAAGCAGTAGAACCAGCTGCTGCTGTATCAGTTTGCGCTTTTCAGGATCTGCTGTGGGGCCTGTTGCAATTGCTTGTGTGGGAACAATTCCCACTGATGATTGCAACTGGGACTAAAATAAAACAAAGTAACAAAATATCTTAATAAGTTTTTAGAGTTTTGATTCACTCCAATTATTAGGAAAGCTCCTGGACAACATGACCAAAAGAACTGGGAGAGTTTTCTTTAAATCCACCAAAAACTTTGAGAAGATCCCAAATGCAAAAATCAGCTTAAGTCAGATGTAAAGCTGATTCAAGTTCACCTGAATACAATTAACATCCATTGACAACAATAACAAAAGGGCACCTGCTGTGGTCTGCAGCAACACAAACTCAACCCATCCCATCATGAGCACCATCAGTGAAAAGTCATGTGTCAGTTGACCCACAGGAGCAAAATGCTGACAGTTTTATTTGGTTCAACCCAATGAAAAAGATTGCCTTGGTGAACTGCACATAGCTAAGGATAAGAGCTGCCTTTTGTTTGATAGGTGTGTCTTTGTGGCACCTTGCATTGTTTATATTTCATCTTAGCACACTTAGAGGAGAACACAGTTTGATTTCACTGTGGTCAGTACCTTTAAAAAGGCATGATAAACTTACTGGAAACATAACATCTAGTACGTTTTAATGCTTTCTTAAGAAAGAAATATTTTGTCTCTCATTAAAATTTCCTCTCATGACATTTTCTTTTCTTTTTTTGATTTTTGGAGACAGGTTTCTTTCTCTGTGTAGCCCTGGCTATCCTGGAACTCACACTGTAAACCAGGCTGGCCTTGAACCCAGATAACCACCTGCCTCTGACTCTTGAGTGCTGTGATTAAAGGCATCTGCACCACTCATAATACTTTTTTCAAAAACAAAAACAAAAAATACTTGGCAACCTGCTACAAACTATAGAAACTGAGTTGATTTGTTTTCATCTGTCTTAAGTCTGCCCGGTAGAAATAACTCTTATATAGGTTAAATGGAAAAAGAGCCCTGTGGGGGGCTTTTTTTTTTTTTTTTTTTAAACACAAATTACCAACACTCTTCACACACATACACAGATTTACCAAAAAAGAGAAATATAATGTCTATAATACATACTGTACCACCACAGATCAAAGATTTCTGGTCCTTTCTGAGTACTCTGATATTCCCAATATGAATCACTAGTTTATAGTCTCTATTTTATTTTAGATTTTTTGGTTTTTCAAGACAGGGTTTCTCTGTGTAGCTTTGGAGCCTATCCTGGCACTCGCTCTATAGTGCAGACCAGACTGCCTCGGACTCTCAGAGATTGGAATGCCTCTGCCTTCCTAGTGCTGGGATTAAAGGTGTGCCACCACCAACTGGACATACATTGGAACTGGTGAGATGGCTCACTGGTAAAAGCACTAGCTGACAAGCCTAATGGTCTGTGTTAGAACCCCAGTAACAACATGGTGGGAGGAGAGAACCAACATACAAGTTGCCCTGACCTCCATACATACAAACATAATTAAACATAAACAAAAGTTTAGTTGGGTTATTCATTTATATATGAATGCTTTGCCTTCATGTATGTCTGCACCATGTGTATGCACACTTGGTGTCTACAAAAGTCAGAAGAGTACATCGGAGTTGTGATGGTGCTAGGAATCAAATCTGCATCCTCTGCAAGAGCAACAAGTGCTCCTAACTACCTAGTCATCTCTCCAACCCCAATTTAGAATTTTTTTGTTTTAAAAAGAACCATAACCATGTATTCACAATTAGGAGGGTATGTGTTCACATGTGTGTAACGAAGCCAGGTGTTTTCCACCTTATCTAATAAACCCAAGCTGTAGTTTCAGGTAGAATGCCTGGTCAGTGAATTCCAGGGATGGTCCTGTCCACCTGGTAGCACCAGCACCAGGCTAAACATGGGTTTTTAAAATGTGGGTCCTTGGGATCTAAACTCAAGCACACATCTAGGAACTTTACTAACTGAGCCACCTCCCCAGCACTGGGCCAATTTTTACAAAGTTCCCAGGAACCGGAGGGCTGATTTAATTGCTTCTCCCAGGTTGGCGTTTATTTAATGAGCAACAGAGGGCTTCAGGTGGGCCTAGAATCTGTCAGAAGCATTTTTCAGAGTCTCTTTCAGCTTACATGTCTAGTCTCTATTGCCCAGACAGGTACCAAGAATAAAGTGAAGGTGCTGAGACAGAACTATCCCTTTAAGCACAGAGCAGGCTTTTTGTGGGGGAAGAGATCTGTCTTAGGTACAAGTACCCAAGTTCAAATGCTAAGAATCCAGGGTAGAAGAAGAGAATCGGACTTCCAGAAGTTGCCTTCTGACCTCCACACATGCATCATGAGATAGCATGAACACAACTGCATGTAACTGCACCCACACAAATAATAAAATTTTAAAAAGAATATGGCAGATTTTATGCAATTTTTCACAACAGCTTAGAAAACTTTGAAAAACAGTTGGGAGAGGACACAATAGCACTGACTGTTCTTCTAAAGGATGGAAAGGGGGTTTGAATCTTGGCACCCACATACCTGTCGTCTAACTTCAATCCCAGAGCATCAAGGCACATGCATTCATGTGCAGGTGGACGAGCGTTCATTTTTTCAAAAAATATAGGGGAGCTGGGTGTGGTGACACACACCTTTAATCCCAGCACATAAGAGGCAGAAACTGGCAGATCTCTTGTGAGTTTGAGTCCAGCCTGGTCTACATAACAAATTCCAGGACAGCCATCGAGACCCTGTCCCAAAAGGGAAGGAGGGGGAACTATATTGTCACATACTGAGAAATATTCTAGCTATAGATTTTTAACTTTTTCTTTTTACTTATGTGGGGAAAGGGCATGTGCGGAGTGCAATGCCTGTGGAGTCCAGAGGAGGGTGTTAGATCCTTGGAGATGGAGTTACAAGAGGTTGTGAGCTGCCATGTGGGTGCTAGGAACTACACGTGGTAGTTAAAGTAGAGGGTCCCAGCTGAGGGTGGGAGGACAACTTTTGATCCCAATGTTCACCACAACTCAAGCACAGTGGCTTACATCTGTAATTCCAGTGCTCAGGAGGCTGAGGCAAAAGGATTAAAGTAAGGTCAAGGCCTGCCTGAGTTACAAAGAGAGTTCCAGGGTAGCCTGAGCAGCAGAGGAAGACACTGGAAACATTACACTATATTTAAAGTACTTGAGAGGACTGGCAGATGTGGCAGCTCATTGTAATTCCTTCCTCAGAAGGCGGAGACAGGGGACCCCCAGTGCAAACTGGCTAAAAATACCGACTGCCTCAAAAAGAATTAAGTAGAGAGAGCTCAAGGAAAATTCCCTTACTGATATCAGCCTTAGTCTTCCATGGACAAGAGCACAGAATTGAGTGCACACTGGTATACCCTACACAAACATATGCATATAAACATGCACACATACTACACATGCATACATAAAGTAAAACAAAATAAAAATGTTACAAAAATGCCAATCAAACTGGGAAGTGGTGGTGCACATCTTTAATCCCAGCACTTGAGAAGCAGGGGTAGGTGGGATCTCGGTGAGTTTGAGGCCAGTCTGATCTACATAATGAATTCCAGAGACCTTTGGTCCAGTAGAGGAGGACATGGAGGAACTGGACACACATCACTGGAAAAAAACCTAAGATGCTGGGAAACTGTCTGGCTGTTCCTCAAATAACAGTATATTACTCAATAACTGCACTCCTGAGAACATATCCAAGATAATTAAAGGACATGTTCATACAAAAACATGTAAAAAGGTTCACAGGAGTATTATTTATAATAGCTAGAAAGACAAACAACCCAAGTGTTCATCAAGGGAAGAATAAAATATCGTCTATTCAAGCTGAAATATTTTTCTCACCATTAAAAAATGATACATGGTACAATATAAACTCTGAAAATCTTAACTCAATGAAAGAGGTCAGGCACAAAAAAACAAAAACAAACAAAAACAAAACAAAAAATCCCATACATACACTGTATGATTCCATTTGCTTTATGTTCATGAATGAATAGGAAAAAGAACATAGATGTAGAATTGGCTAGAACTGAGGAGGATTCCAGAGAATTGGAGAGTAGATGCTAATGGTATAGGGTTTCCTTTTGGGATGATGAGAATGTCTCAAATTGACTGAGGCCATGGTTACACAAAACCACTGATCTGAGTACTTAAAAAGAAAATAATTACATAATACATGAATTGCATCTTAACAAAGCTAGATTTTCGTTTGATTAATTTTGCTGTTTTCAGACAGGGTCTCACGTAGTATAAGGTGAGCTAATCCTGCCTTCCACATCCCAAGTGCAGGAATCATAGCTGTATCTCTCCATGCCCAACTCAATAAATCTGTTTCTAAAACTTTACTTCACTGATCAAAGTCATCAAATAAAACAGATACTTTCTACCTATCAATACGGACAATACAGAAAACAACCACCGTAGTTACTGAGGATATGTAAGAAAACTACTTTGTGTTCTGGTAAAAACACAGCTTAGAGTAATGTTTGAAAGACAAACTTCCAGACTTGGGTAAGAACATCTATCAGAGGAAAACGTGTGCATTCCTCCTGGTTGTAGTGTAAGGGTTGAGACGATGTCTGCTGTAATCCTGGCTGTTCTCTTGAATCTGCCTCTAGAATGCTGAAATTATATGAAGGTACCACCATCACCAACTGCATTTCATCTTCCCCTCCCTGTTTTCCTTTTCTTCTTAATGGTACTGGGTACTAAACCCGGGGCCTCATGAATGTTAAGTATGTGCTTCATGACTGAGTTACACCAAAAACCCAAAATATGCATTCCTTTGGCTCTGTAGGCCCACTTCTTTTAACCCACTGCTAAGAAAGTAACTTTACAAAAATGTGTTACAATTTATACATAAGATTAATTACTACCTTGATAAGTGAAAAATGTAAATGCCTGTAATAGATGGCCAAAAAACTACTGTCACAGGAGTATACTGAAAGAGTATGTAGCCATCAAAAATATGACAGACCTCAAATAACCTAGTTAAAACCAGGTGGAGTAGAATAGCTCAGTCAGCTTTGTCTAAATTTCTGATAGAGAAAAATTAGAATACAAAATTACTATTACTATTACTTAAGGCAACAAATAATAACATCAAAGTAGACTTGTCAGTTTTAACAAAAAGCTACTTAAAGTATATTTAGAATTTAGAACAATACTAAAGTCTTTCACACTTTACTTGTTAGAGCTGTGTTTGTATCTTTTTTGAGAAAAACCTTGACAAAAATGATAGTTCTATAGTTCCATCACAGTAGGAGGATCTTTTAGGTAATTTCCCAAAAACTAATGTACTTCACACACACCCCTGTTCAAAGTACAGAGAGTGTTAGTAGAGTGGCCAGTCACAAATAGGGCTTCTATATCAGGGATTGTCGTGGAAGACAGGTGGAAATACGTTAAGAGCCAGAATCTGAGGATGACTACAGTCTAAGGTAAAACTGCGTCTTCTGGACATGAAAGGACTACCACACCCATAAACTCAGAGAACATGGTTGCTAGCACACAATCAAGCCAGTCAACATTCCAGCATGATGTGTGAAGGGGTTCATGAGTCCATACTGAAGAGCTATGGACAGTTGATGACTTCAGGGAGTTCAGGCTAGTTTTCTAAAGGATGTGGTACGTCAACCATACTTCAGTGGGAGCATATGAGATCACTAAAAAATAAATAAGACACTAAGTTGAGGAGTTAGGGAGGGGGTGAATGGAAAGTTATGGGGAAAGTGTAAGAGTGAGTGTGTGTGTGTGTGTGTGTGTGTGTGTGTGTGTGTGTGTGTGTGTGTGTGTGTGTGTTATCAATATATACTGTTAACAAATTCACAAAGAATTAATAAAAATGCTTAAAAAGTCTATAAAGAAAAGTACTAGAAGATGAGTATTTAGTAATGCACAGGTGTAAAAGCCGCATTAGTCAGGAAACCTAAGGCAGTAAGCTCTACCCATCATCATTACTCTTCAGACAGGTGCCACCTGGTTCTGCTCAGACACTTGCTAAAGAGCACAGGCATTTCTATGGGTTAAAGTTCCAAAGGACCACTTTACTGGTTTACACTGATGCTTACCTAATATTCTGAAATTAATCTTCAAAATAAAGGTAAGACATTTAAGAAGAATAAACCTCCTGGCTAACTATCATGCCAGAGAGCACAGTGCCACAAAGACAAAGTGTGAGACCACACTTCATAGAAATTAACACTCATAGCCAGGAGGATATCTGAATTCCAGTCCAGTCTGGACTACCCCAAGAAGGAAAAGAGAAGAGAGAGAGGAAACAGAGAGAGGAGAGAGACAGAAAGAAGGAGAGGGGGAGGAGGGAGAGAGAGACTAGTTTTCACTAAAGAAACTGCAAACAAGGGGAAAGACTGGAAGGGTATATCATAATTTGCAAGTAACAACGAAGGGTATTACTTTTCTTCCTCTTCATCTTACAAGTTCCCAGTGACAGGATGAGTTCAAGGTGCAATAACCACTGGCTCATGTATTTATCCATTCTCAAAGCAGGAACTTACTCAGGGATCCCAGATGACAAGAAAAGCTGAGGTCAAGAGGCAAGCACTTTGGCTAGACTGTTAAGAGGCTATGTCACCGGTGGACCCCATCCTGAACCTCTTTGCTGTCTTCTTTCACAAGGTCAAATCTTGTATGCTAAGAAACTCCTAACAGGACAGCCAGAAAAATCAACTCAGGTAAAAAGTGACCATGTCCCTAAATATTAATTTTATTATTAATCAAAGAAATACAAATGAAAATAAAGATGACGTTGGGTATTGGTGGCGCATGCCTTTAATCCCAGCACTCGGGAGACAGAGGCAAGAGGATCTCTGAGTTCCAGTAAAGCATGGTCTACAAGAGCTAGTTCCAGGGCAGCGTCCAAAGCCACAGAGAAACCCTGTCTCAAAAAACCAAAAAGGAAGGAAGGAAGGAAGGAAGGAAGGAAGGAAGGAAGGAAGGAAGGAAGGAAGGAAGGAAGGAAGGAAGGAAGGAAAACATGGTGCTGGGGATCAGGTACACAGCCATTTCTGGAAGGCAATTTAATGGGCATTCATAAAAAGTCTTAAAATTAATGCAAAATAAGTATCAATTTTCATTTTATTTGTAGGTATGGGCACCACATACATGACAGTGTCTATATACATGACTTGCAGAGGCAGAGGCAAGAAGAGGACATCAGAGCCTCTTCTGAGAAGTGGTTGAAAAGCACTTCATGAAGGTACAGGGAACTGAACTCAGGTTCTCTGTAAGAGGAGCAACTGCTCTTAACTACTGAGATGTCTCTCCAGCCCCTAAATATACACCTTTTTAAAACAAGAATTAACTCATATGAAATTGGTAAATATGCAAGAAGATAGTTAAGAGCACTGGTTTGCAGATTCTAAGCTACTGAGAAACATCAACAAAACTCACTGACGCAGATGCATCATGACATGGCCCATTCACGCACCATGGATGTCATTAAATGTGACCATATGCTCTCACATGTTTTGGCAGGTAGTACTCAGTTTTGACAGTTTTTGCTTACTTGTCTTTTCTGCAACCTGGAGGAATGAGCCAACATTGTGGCAACATTACAAGAAACTATTTACCTGAGTATGGATGCTGATAACAATTGACAGCAGGAAGCTATTTCGGAACATTCAATGACCAAAAAATTAATTCAAAATCAAATGGTAACAACCCTGTAGTCTGTCTGGCAGTGCTCACTTTGTCACATCACATGACTCCACTGTAGTAACTTCAGCTCTGAACACAAAAGCACTTTGCACTGCAAAGGCCATCATACCAACTCAACACCAAAAGTACCTGAACACCTGAGGCTCAAGACTGCATGATTTTACTGTACATACTAACTTTTGTTCTTTAATTACAGAACGGTTGATTATTTTCCTTCTGTCATTCCTCAGTAGTAATGTTCTAGAATGTATTTTATTTAAGTGTATGGGTGTTGTGCTTGGATGTCTGTCTGTGTACCACTTGTGAAGAGTAGCAAGCAGTGTTTTTTACTTCTGAGATGTCTCTCTAGTTTCAATGCATCAGAATGTTTAAAAATTGAGTTTCTGGGCAGGGCGTTGGTGGTGCACGCCTTTAATCCCAGCACTCAGGAGGCAGAGGCAGGTAGATCCCTGTGAGTTCGAGGCCAGCCTAGTCTCCAGAGCGAGTGCCAGGATAGGCTCCCAAGCTACACAGAGAAACCCTGTCTCAAAAAACCAAAAAGAGAGAGAGAGAGTTTCTGACTTCCGTTCCAATTTAAAAAATTCTCAAATTAAATATTGGTGGCTCACACCTTTAATCTCAGCACTTGGGAGGAAGAGGCAGGTAGATCTCTATGAGTTCAAGACCAGCCTGGTCTATAAAGTAAGTTCCAGGACAGTCTCTAGTGCCACAGACAAACCCTGTTTTGAGAGAAAAAAAAGTTTTAATTTTAAGTAAAAATAAACAAGCATTTCTATTTCATTTATATGTAAATTAACCTCCATTTTCATAAATGGTAAGACTATGTATGTATACCACAAAATGGTCGAAAGGTAAGTTTATAATCTTATGTCATCAGAAAATGCTTTGTACACCTATTTTATACACCTAAATTTCCAGGGTCACATGAACATTTCTTGAATGAAATAGGGGTTTTGAATGGAGAGGTGGCTCAAAGGATAAGAGCACTGGCTGCTCTTCCAGAGGTTCTGAGTTCAATTCCCAGCAACTACATGGTGGCTCACAACCATCTGTAATGAGACCTAATGCCTTCTTCTGATGTGCAGGCACACATATAGACAGAACACTGTATACATAATAAGCAAATAAATCTTAAAACAAAACAAGCTAGTTTTCTCCCTCTACATACCCACAGACCCAAGCAGATACATGCAGTTAGCTCTGATTCTCAGGTGGCTCTTGAGATCTAGCCACCCCCAAACTCCACATGCCCTTGCTTCTTGAACATTCCACCAACCACCTGGTAACACAATACTCTGTAACTTCACTTAGAATCAGAAAATTACTTTAAAGTAATTTAAACTTTACTGGGGGAACAAGGGGAAAACACTACAACACTGCTTTCTCCTACTCCCTCCAGGATCCTGTAACCACTGATAATGCAAAGGTGAGGATTGAAACAAAGTGCTCATCAAATATACACAACAATCAAGGCCCAGCGTTGTGGAACATGCCTTCTTCAGTAGTAAGAAGACTAAGGCAGGAGTTCCAGGCCAGCCTGTCAAAACAAAACCACCACAGCTATTACCTAGAAGAAGGGAAAAATCCCTTACAGACAATAAATGACACGTGGTAAGAAGGGAACATGTCTATGCACATCTCCTATAGTCTCTACAGAAAGATATCCAATCTTTGACACTGTAACATGATCTTGCCATCTACAAACTTGTTGGACTACATTCAAGCCTATCCTGGGATACACGTGGCCCACAGACTGCAGGGTGGACCTGATTATGCAAATCACCGCCATATTACTTAAACCAGAAACAATGAAAATGCTAAGTAAATAATCCTAGTTATATCATATTGTTTCCAGAAAAAAATTACGAGAAATTTTGTACGTGGTACATACAGGCACAATTATAAGGTCTTTATTTTCCATGCAAGAGGCGCTGGATCCACACAGATGCAGGTCAACTGTACTCACAAAGTAAATGCTGGCCTCAATTCAGTCCTTGTCTGCTAAGCCAGTTCCTTCCAATGCCCAATCATCAGAACCATACTCAAGAGAAAGAAAACAAACATGGCAAACAAAAGCTGGGGGAAGTAAGGCAAGTCCATTCCACAGAGCACATCTGGCCACCAGGCTAACATTTTAGTGGACAATGGTGCTTTATTTTAGGTCAGCTCTATTAAAGGGGCACATATATAACTGCAGACTCTTATATAAAAGAAAGAACTACATGGTCATCTATTTGAGAAGTATCTGAATTACATTAGAGGGGCTTAGGTATCATAATCAGGGAAATAAAGCAAGAAACACGCTGAAGCTTCACAGTGACCACAAAAACAGATATCTTGTCTTTTTTCCTGGAGGATTCAGAATCTGGTAAATCAGGCAAGGCTCAAGATGGCCCATCACTGACATGCACACTGAGTACTACTTACTGAAGCCCAAGACATAGTCCAAGAAAGTCTAGCATACATGTTTAAGCACTCCGATGCTACCAGCAAAATCTTTGTAACCACTAGGATAAGCTAGGAAGCAGAGCTACAATTCTCTTCTGTCTGAAAAATCCTCTGGCCAGCCACATTTCCCTCTCACTTAAAGACAGATGTCCATCAGAAACTGTCCTGGCCATGACTAAACTACCTCGAAATTCTAACACATAATCAAATTTTAACACTACACTCGTGAGTAATTTTAAATGAGCTAAGCAGCATACCTGATGAATCTGCTACTTTACATCCTTAAGAATGCTGAAATCTCTATAGTGTTGTTTTAAATTTTTCTTACTTAAAAAAATTACATATAGGAACTTCCTATCAGAAACTAACCTTGCAAGGACCTTCTGGGCCATTAGATGCAGCTCCTCTATTTCTTAAACATGTTCTGCCTAAGACAAGTCCCACCTCAAAGACTGTTATATGAAAATGGCTGCAAGCCCAATCTAAAGCTTGGGGAAAATGTCACTAGGAATCACATGCTTTTCTTGAAAATGGAGAGCAACACCCTGCTCCTTTGCGCATCTCAATCCTCAAGAGAAGGCCCCCAAATACCTCAAAACCAAAATACAGATTGGCAACATATAGTCTTTACTCCTGAAAAGAAAATTTCCCTTCTTTTATCAATAAATTATAAATAATTTAAAAATCTTTAGACCCATATAAAATGTCCTAGATTATACAGTAAATGTTTAATAATTACTTCAGTCTTATTAGTTTATGAAAATGTACAACAGTATTCATACAATCTGTAATTAAATTTAATGTAATTAAATCTAATACACATGCTGATTTCAAACATATCTTTCTGCAGAGAAATGCACAAAAAAATTCCTTCTGAAAATGAAAAGTCGTTAAGACCTGTCAAAAATCTACATAAAGAGATTATACATTATAAATAAAAAAGACTGGAGAGATGGCTCATAAGGTAAGAGTACTGGCTGCTGAAAGTTCAGGCATTATGCTGGCCTGCCCCTGTTACCTGGTGGAATCCACTCAGGCAATACCCTGGTCAACCCAAGGTTCCATGGGAAAGAAGTCTGCACGCAGGTGCAGAGGACCCCTTTAAAAGATAAGTCCCTGCCCCTTTACGATCTCTGTTTCTCTGTTCCTCTGTCTCTCTGTTCCTCTGTGCTCTCCTGTTTCTCTGTGCTCTCTGTTTCTCTGTGCTCTCTGTTTCTCTGTGCTCTCTGTTTCTCTGTGCTCTCTGTTTCTCTGTGCTCTCTGTTTCTCTGTGCTCTCTGTTCCCGTTCTCTGTCCCGCTCTCTATGCTACTCTGTCCCCCACCTATGCTCTCGCTCTGTCTCTCTATGGCGACCGGCTGTGGCTGTCAGCCATTTACCCTGTTCCTCCTCTTAGTCTCCCCATTCTGCTGGGCCTTATAATAAACTTATATAGTCTTAAGTCTCATGTCTCAGCAATTTCTCTTTTCTTCTTTTTAAACAAAACAATAACAGCTGCTCTTCCAGAACACCCAGGGTCAATTCCCAGCACCCACATGGCAGCTCACACTATCTGTAACTACAGTTCCAAGGACCCAAAACCCTTCTACAGGCAAAACAAACACCAATGCACATAAAAGCAAAACAACAGCAACAAAAAAAGTAAGTGTTGGTGGATCATGCCTTTAATCCCAGCACTCAGGAAGCCGGTGGATCCCTGTGAGTTAGAGGCCAGTCTGGTCTACAGGGCAAGTTCCAGGACAACTTCCAAAGCAATATAAAGAAACCCTGTCTTGGGGGGGTGGGGGGGGGGTGGGAGAGAAGACCAGAGGCAGAGCTACAATGAGATATACCTGAAAATTTAAGAACATGCTTATTTACTCTTAGCTATATCCTCAAGAATGAACTCTACTTACATTTTTACTAGGGTCTCTAGTCTCTAACACTTTGGAGCTCCTAGCACCAAAGCACTGGGGAGTCATGGAGAGGTGATTCCAAGGTCTCCAAACATATTTCCATTAGTAGAGGATGAACCTTCTCAGGTTGGCTTTCATGTTCTGATGTTCTTTGGCCCTTCTCTTAAAAGTTTGCTGATAAGGGCTGGAGAGATGGCTCAAGTGGTTAAGAGCACTGGCTGTTCTTCTAGAGGTCCTGAGTTCAATTCCCAACACCCACATGGCAGCTCACAGCCACCTTGAGTGAGTCTGGTGCCCTCTGCTGGCCTATAGAGCACATGCAGAATAAGACTGTATACATAATAAAATCTTAAAAAAAAAAGTTTGCTGACACAAAATCCATGGTCCACATATCCCTTCTTAAGAGATGAATTACTCCCCTACCTTTTCCTTTGCCATCTCTCTTCTCTTCTTGTCCCTAGCTTGGGATCTATCTTCCTGGGTGGCATCATAAAGCTGCCACTACACAGTATCATGTGTGAGCTGGTGACTCCAAGATGGTCAGCAGCTGCCCTATTTATTCACAAAACCCGCCACTTTCCTACCATCCAGTCATTTATACCTTTCCTTTTACAGCTCCGTAAAGGATTTTCTACCAGGACAACTTCTTAGGAGATAATCTACCCAAATGACAACCCTGTCTTGTTTCCTAATCCACTGTGACTAAACACATCCAGGACACTAGCTCCTTTAGCCTCCACCAAGTAGGCTTGAATGACTTAAAAACTGTAGCTCATTTCCCTGCAAAGTGACAGCCCTTCTATTCTGTACCCTCACCCCATCTTTTTAAAAATATATTTTTAAGTATCTGGGTGTTTTGCCTGAATATATGTGTACCACTTCCATGCCATGTGTTTGTCCATGGAGAACAGAAGAGGGCATCAAATCTCATGGAACTGGAGTTACTGATGGTTCTGAAGTACTATAATGGTGCTGGGAATTAAAACCCAGTACTGAGGAAGAGGAGCTAATGCTCTTAACTGCTGAGCCACTGTTCAAAAGCACTGGCTTTCCACCATTCCTACAAATTTCCACCTTTTTATCATGGGGAGGGGGGGACCTAGAGGTGGAATAACCCTTCACAGAGGTTGCCTTAGACCACTAGAAAAAAATGGATATTTAAATTATGATTCATAACTATCAAATTTACAGTTATGAAGTGCCAACAAAAATAGTTTTATGGTTGGGGGAGTCACTACAACATGAGGAACTACAGTTCAAGAGTTACAGTATTAGGAAGGTTGAGAGCCACTGAACTAGGGTCTCCTTGCCTTTGGGTCTTCTCTGATGCTTCCACCTAAGAAGGTCTTTTCGTCAATCTTAAATACTGCAAGGAGCACAAGCCGTTGGGGTTTTCTAATTGTTTTCCACTGAAGAGCAAGCTCGACTTTCCTCACAAGTCTCCTCTAGGTATCCTCTCATACCTGGCCCATAGCAGAGCCCAGCAAACATAAGAGTCAAACAAAAGACTGCATATCTTTCCATTCTCAACACCAGACAGAAATGCTGAAGCCATGTAGGAAGAAGAGAAAAGAGCCCCTTGGCCTATAGCTATGAAGCTTCAGTTGTCCCATGAAGAACTTAACCTGTGTAATTTGCCTTCAGTTTCCCTAACCCCAACTGTTTGGAACCAAAGATTATTGACTCCTAAAAATTATTTCATGTGCTGGTTAGTTTTTTTGTCAGCTTGACACAGCTCAGGTCATTTTGACAAAAGGGAACCTCAATTAAGAAAATGCCTCTGTAAGAGTGGCCTGTGGGCAAGTCTATGGTCATTTTCTTAATTAGTGACTGATGTGGGAGGGCCCAGCCCAATGTGGGTGATGCCACCCTTAGGCAAGTGGACCGTAGACCTGAGTTGTATTTTTAAAAGGCACACTGAGCAATCCATGGGGAACAAGACGCATTATTCTTTCATGGATTTGCTTCTGTTCCCGACTCCAGGTTCCTGCCTTAAGTTCTTGCCTAGGCTTCTCTCAATAATGGCTTTTGGTCCTTTACCACAGAAATATGAAAACCAAACTAAAACAACTCTCAAAGTATAATTCACCCCATCCCCAGTTCCCCCAAAAAAGAAGGTACATATTTTTCTTTTCTAATGAAACAGATCTAGTTTTTTTATATCGATGTTTCCTTGCCATGTGAAAATTCATGCATTTTAAGACACCAGATATAATGAAGAAAATTCAAGAAAGATCACAAAACACAGTCAAGGAACTGCAAACAAACTATGTAAGCACAGGCTAGTGAGGCCATTCCCAGGGAACTCAGGGCTGTTAAACATCTCAATATAATTAAAAACTCAAAAAAAAAAAAAAAAAAAAAAAAAAAAGGAAACTACATGGCCATGAACAAGTCAGGTTCCCTCAGAACCTCTATTTCCTTTCCATCAAATGGGAACTGTTAATGATACCTCTCAAGAAACCACTGCAGGAATGAGTTCATTTTCACACTGAAAAAGATGCCATGTAGCCTGTGCCTTGACCTCTTTACTAGTCCCACCTCCAATGTTCCACTGAAGGCTGTTCCCAGATGCTCAATGACACATGGCCTGACATGGCCTGGTCCACCATGTGCCTCCAAAAAAACAGTACAGGCCAAGGACCCAATTTACTTTCCAAAGGACATCTATGAATCTTTCTCAAAAGTTCACATGTGCCTTTATAGGAAAGGTGCCCTGACTACAGCTTTTATAAACAAAAATGCTTCCTTAGTTTACTGTGATTTTTGAGGGGGGTCAAGGGAACAGTGTTGACCGAATTCCTCTAAGATTCTAGAAAATAAATGAATGAGACAAGACATACAGCTACGACTCCTCTTGACCATTCTTCAAAGCAGGAGTTTCCAACATGGACAGAGGTACCCTAAGGAACACATTTTGTCAGTGCTTGGAGATATTGGATTGTAACATCCAGGACAAAGGAAGGGCCATGGGTAGTGGCCAGGGTTACTGCCAAACATGACCATATTACCAAGGTTCTAGGTGGTCCTGTAGTAGAACACTGGTCACTGCAGAGGCTGAAAGGAGCCCTGCTGCAGTCCTGCAGGGGAAGGTAAGGTCGTTTGCCCAGCCCTTCTGTGAAACCCTTGACCACTATAGCAAGTTTAGGTCTCCAAAGTAGCAGCCAAAGCTGGCAGAGGAACCTGTAGCACCAGGTTCTGTCACTCTGTAGTAGTGAAGCCAGAGAAAAATTGAAAGAGGAAAGATAGGAAGCCATTGGGTAAAGGATTCCCTGTGTATAAAACAGAACACCATGGAAAAAGCAAATGTTCTCACGGAGGAAGCCTAAATGTGTGCCTGGTTACCAAACAGGCACAGGCAATGACAGCTGGGCCTGGACTTTATGCCACTGTCTTCTCAGGGAGGACTAAGAACAAACCACCAGAGAGGCCAGGCAGTATGGGTGTGGGTCCCAGAACCCAGAGGCTAATAACATTGCTCCCATAACCCTGGACATAACACTGGCGACCAAAAGCTACTGAAAGGAAAGTAGGAGAGCTAAGGGGATTGTCATAGAACAAAGAACAGAAAGTGATCAGTGGTTTTGAAAACAGGCAGGTCTACTGAAAAAAAAAAAAAAAAGTGTTAGCACAATGTTAACAGTGATCACCTCTTAACACTTTCTGAATCTACACTAAATGAAGAAAAGGCCTCAACACTTGGTTCCCAAGAGCCTCAGAACATGGCACACTGTAAATACTGTAATTCTCTTAGTTCTGAGAAATACTAAGGTTAGAGAAGATCTGACACGGAGAGAAAGATAAACACTCAGGAATTCCTTGTACTTATATTTCAAAATTAGTTTTTCAAGGCCAAAAGCCAACTTTCTAAAAAAAAAAAAAAAAAAAAGACATGGTTAGTTTTTTTTTTTTTTTTGCTGAGATTTGTCAAATCATTACTGTAGAAGTATATGGAAATATGGAAGGTTCGCTGTCACCAACAAACACAAGGAAGAAGAGAAGTGATTGCTGAAGGGTGACCAGTCACCACCTGCACACTATGCCTTCAGCAGCTGAGATGTACCACTGGGGACCAGAGGCACTAGCCACAGACAATTCCTGTTGTAACTAGGAACTCTTAGTGAGAAGCAAGAGGCAAATTCATCTATCAAGTCAGACCTAACACCTGCTTCATAATTCTTGTAATACAAATGTCTTTTGTTTGACTGTAACACAAATCAAGCTTCTAAGGCAGCTTCGACCCATTAATAAACAGCAAGGTAAGCCAGTCTTAATGATACTCAGAATTTTGTAAAGGTAAAATAGTTCACATACATGATTCCATCAACAAAGGAAATCTGGGAAGAGCTGCTCAATCAACCTTCCCTATCCCTCTTGTTGCTAGCTCATCAAAGAAAATGTAAAACTCATTGTGCTTTTTGGCTATGTGGGTTACATTCCTATCACCAATGGCACACTCTCAGCACCATAAAAGTCATATACAATCATCCACCAAGACCCGAAGCAAAGAAAACCAAGGGCAACTTACCATATTTGGCACACTGGTGACTGATGTATTCTTGATATCTGTAGGAAAAGCAGGCAAACTATTGACCATGCTCTGTTTGCTGGATAACTGGGGATTCACTCCAGTGGCTCCCATCTGCTGCCCTCCAGTTTGACTAAAGGGTTGTCCAAATGGACTTGTGTTACCAGTCATTCCCATCTGAAACAAAAAACAGGAACAATCAGCTGTCATGACACAATCATACCAAAAAACAAAACAAAACAAAACAAAGCAATCAGACTTCAGAAATGCTTGCCTGACCCATTGATGCCAAGGTATTATCTCCTATGACCCCTTCCTCCAGTTATAAATAAAAGCCTCATTATCAGAGTTCATTGGTAGAATTGTAAAAAGTTTCATTTAAAAAGTTAATGTGCCAGGCAGGAGTGGTGCATGCCTTTAATCCTAGCACTTGGGAGGCAGAGGCAGGTGGATCAATGAGTTCTAGACCAGCCTGGTCTACAAGAGCTAGTTCCAGGACAGCCTCCAAAGCCACAGAGAAACCGTCTTGGGGGAGGGGAAAAAAAAGTTAACAATACAGACAGAAAGCTAACAAAGTGACTTAAATAATTCTGGGGTGTCCTAATTACCAGCCCAGAAGAGACCATCACCACTGGGCAAGACCCTGTCCAGCACAAGCCAGTCTTAGACAGCAAAGGCCCTGACTTGATGACTCTGGGGGCTTCTTCAGCTAATCTTTAAATTGGTCACTAAGTGCTTTGTTTCTCTCAGGATCTTCATCAGATTTTAACCAAGTTTCAACTAGCTCAAAATGCCGAGTAAGAACACAATGGAAAAAATATGTGGGCTCTGCATACATAAAAATGATCAGGAAAGGAAGGTGAAGGTTGAGGGAGGGAGTGACTGAATGCAAATTCACAACAGCAGAGACTGTATCAACTATTATTACACACGCTGTATATTTTCCCCAATAGAGTTGGCTTTTTTTTTCTCCTTTTAGAACTAAGGTGAAATAATACCAACAATCAGGTAGATTAAGACAAAGTCAGGAAGTGGGAACTCCCACCTCTGCCTCCATGGGCCAGCCACACACAGTGCTGGGCCAGTTTCCTCATGTCCAATTAGCTCAAACCTCCTTGAGTATACGTGGGAGTCCCCAAAATAGTGCCCAAATAAGTACCCAGTCCCCTTGAGGATGAATAAAGAAACAGGGTGCTCAAGTTACCCATCTCTTTTTCACAGAGCTAGAATATTGCTTGCTCTATATGTCTGGCATCACATTCTGCTTGATATTTAGACTGGGAAGAACAGGGAGACAAAGTTCCATTCAAGAAATCACAACTAAGCTAGCTGGGGATATAGCTCAGTGGAAATTAGTTTCACTAAATGTTCTAGGCCATAGGTTTCATCCCTAGGAACACACACTGGTTAAGTTCTATCTAAGAAATCACTACCAGCCTCAGCTGGTAACTACCATGCCACTAAGCTCACTCTATATATTCTTCCATGGACTTCAATCTTTTTGCTTCCAGGGTCACTAGATCACTTAATTTCTTTTAGCTCTAAAAGTCTAGATTGCAAACAAATCCACATGCAACACAATTAACTCCAACTGATGTCAATAATGCCTATCTACCAAAGGGGCAGGGAAGGGGAGCTTGCTATGTGCACCTGAGCTTTCTTATCTTTCTGAAAGTGAACCCATTCTAGCTGCAACCTTTGTACCAGGTATTTAGTGTGAGAGTAACCTGAACCACAAATCCTCTACTAAACCCAGGAATGAGGCTCAACCCTGAGTTCAGGAGAAGTTAAGGCAGTAGCTACAGGAGTATAAAGGGCATTCCTGATCCTAACAAGACTCCTTCTATGTCATCTGAACTCAGAAAAACAAACAGAATTATATTCTCAGAAAGCAACACACTAAGTGAATTCAAGTAGCAACTACTATTCTGATTTTTTTTTTTTTTTCCGTAACTCAGGACATTATAAGCTTGGTGGAAAAGTGCTTTAGCAGCTGGACCATCTCACTGGCCCTGAAACAATGGTCTTAAAGGCCTTGAATTTGAAAAGCAGTACAAAAACTCACAGAAGTAAAACCAAACATTTCTGGGCACATGCTTTCTTTCACTCACCCACAATAAATCCACCCTTACTGTTCACCAGTATCTGCTATGAGCCAAGCCCAGTTGAGAATGTGTAGAGAGATTTTTCCTACTCTCCAAGGGACTTGGATCCTTATATACTTGAACTTGACAATCATAAAAAAAAATTAACACTGGCTGGACGCTTCCAACTTAATTAGAATACAGCACCAAGAACCAAAGTAGATAGCATGTATGGGAAAGGGCCATCATATGCCCCTGTACTGAAGAAAGAGACCACAAGTATACAATAATAAACCTCCCCAAGGGCTCTATATGATTCTGAAAATATGTGACCTATTCCTCAAAAAAAAAAAAAAATTCTGTTTCTGAAACTGTAAACATTCCTGATACCATTCTAAAAATCACCTTGCTAAGGCAAAAATCAGGTGTGTATATCTGGTCAGATAGGTTAGTGTTTGCCTGATTAGATTCTGGCACTTTCTAACTGGCTGATTTTAATGGGTAATACTGTGTTTTGAAACATGCTCATGAGTGTCTTTAGTGTCTTCAATCTCTACTCCAATTACTTCCACCCCTTTCTTCAATTTTAAATTACTAAGATATAATCTTGCTGTGTTTATTGCCTAGGCTGGCTTCAAACTCATGATCTTCCCATCGCAGCCTTGTGTATACCAACACACTCGGTTTTTCTCAGGAAATTTCTTTATATCTTTTCTCCTTGGCAAGCTGACCATTTCAGCATG
The DNA here is from genome assembly GCF_003668045.3 of Cricetulus griseus. Taxonomy (NCBI): domain Eukaryota; kingdom Metazoa; phylum Chordata; class Mammalia; order Rodentia; family Cricetidae; genus Cricetulus; species Cricetulus griseus. The sequence continues at coordinate 42,508,664 of NC_048600.1, read as the reverse complement.
GCTTTAATTCCCAAAGGGTAAGAATCATAGGCAAAGTCTAAGGTCACAGACAGCATATTGCAGGCATCCAGTTCAAAGGAACCCACTACACATTTTGAAAGTTAAGGGCAAAAGTCCCATCCTAAGCCTGTAACAAAAAGAAATGCAGACTCCAGAAGTCCAAACTTGAGTATCAGGCACCATGCCCATTTGTGGCACCAACCCATTCTTACAGCTAAAGAAGCAGACAGAAGTCTCCAAGGGGCCACCACAAATCATCCCATCTTAAAAGGAGTGACAGATTAGGAGAAAATCAAAGGCCTCAGCTGAAGATTTAGGAAAAAGCCATTTTACTTTTAGAGTGACTAGATTTCTGGATTCCCAATTCTGTTATCTACTCTTCATTGATCAAATCAAATTATCTATAGCCCCCAAGTCTCCAGTGCTTACAATCAAGCAACAAAATTGAGATGTTTAAATCCAATAGGTAATCAAATCTACTTAGTACTTTAAATTCCTGATAAAAAGGCTTATGCCACTAACCAACCCTAACTCTTGAGGCACAACCCAAAGCAAAAAAAAAAAAAAAAAAAAAAAAGTGTCAGTGATGATGACATTTATCTGGAACAAAATATTAACAGAAGAATGTTGGTACTCTCATTTACCAGTACCCATATGGTAATATGCTTTTACTCTATCTCTCCAAGTAATGCCCTTGAAGTACTTAATTCATTTCAATCTCAAACCAGAAAAGTTAAGTACAGTAGGAATCAAAATCAGTAACAAAAACTCTCCTAAAGTGAAATCTATTAATGCTTCACATCTCTATCCACTTGCCATGAAAAAGCACTGTGGTCATGTATGCCAGTTGGCCATTCAAGAATCTGCTTATCTGGTAATGTCTTTCTTTACTAGGAGAATAAAACTATGTAAACTGCAGCACCTGTGAGTGAAAAATGAGCACAACAGATAAGGCAAGAAATTCAAGTGCTAGACCTAAGCCTGCATAGCCAACGTAGGATACCCAATGAGAGAAGGGACTGTAGGCCAAGGAGAATAACCTTGCAAGTTTTGCTCACTGACACAAGAGCAGTTCTGGCAAACTGCCAATAATCCAGCCACCAGCCAGAAACTGCTCAGGTCCTGGGCTGCACAATGACAGCCTCCAAAACAATGGAAGAAAGGGTGGGCTATCTTCCTTCTACACTGACAGACACCATCATAGACAGATAGTTATCTGCCACAATAATATTTATGCCAATCCATGCTGAGTCTGTCTTGGGTACAAAACCAGGAGATCTTCCCTCCCTCAAACATTTGTCTGACATTGAGTGTACTTAGTGTTTAGGAGGGAACTAAATAAATGACCACTCCAAGACATCACCACTTTAAGAAGCCCTCCAGAACAAGAGCATAGATCAGCCCTAGAGAAAGCAAATCACTAAAGCCGGGGCACAACAGCACAGCATGATCTGGGGAGCACCAGGAAAGCAGCTGTCCTCGTTTTATCTTCTAAACTTTGGAAGTGAAACTGTCAGTTAAGTACTGACTACACAAGCATTGAGGATCCACAGCACCGATGTAAAAGCTGTACACAGTGGCATGCACCTGTAAGATACACCCACACCAACACATACATATACCATGTACACAAACAAATAATATATATACTATATAACATTTTATAATATACGAAAATAATATACTTTCAAGGTTCTGAGTTCACCTGGTCATGCTAAAAAAAAAGCTGAAGACACTGTAGAGTTGACTTTTACAGGATGGCAGTTTTCTGTTTGATCACAACACAGACGGGAGAACAGTCTGGTCATAAATATTTTCTGCCTTACTTTCTAAGCCAACAAACCTTGGTGCAAGACCCCATTATATCCTAAACTAGAGACACCTCTCCCCCCCAAACCCAAACAATCCTGGGCACCAGAATACTAACCTATTGGTTGAAACAAAACAAAACAAAAACTCAATTTGCTTCAATGGAGAACAAATACTATACCAGCTATAGAAATATTAATAAAACAAGCTCTGGGCTCCAAAAGAACACAAAGCTTCTCTTCACTGCATTAACCAAGAGAGCATCTTAATTGTTCACCATCCTCTCCTAACTCATCCTAAGATCTGTATCAAAAAGACAATAAACACCTCTTACCCATAAAAAAGGTTAAGACACAGGAATTCAAAAACTAGAGGGTTTAAGGCACAACGGCACTGCTATTGAAAAGGCAGTGAGCCAAAGGCACAAGTGGGTCACTGCAAAGGAGGCCCCCTCCCAGGGCAGGCTCTACAGCAGTGGTATGCCACAAATGACCTTCTTGCTTCTCTGTAGGATGGGAATGCAAAGAGGCATTTTCTCCACATTGAGGCCACACCAGTGGCAGCTTCCCTCCCAAAAGAGCAGTCCACACTACTACACTGGGCTGAAACAAATGTGCAGAGACAACTTGAATTGCCAGTAGGGACAGGACACATGGTGGTGTGTGCGTGCATGTGTGAAAAGATACACTATTAGATTTTCAAAGGAGGTCCACTAGAATTCCTAAGAGCACCTATAAATGAATATTGCTTGCCTATGAGAAAATGAACTCAGAGAACAAGCAACTTCTCCTGACTTCAAAGAACTCCATGCCTCAAGTAAGAGCTTTACTACTGCTCAAGAAGCCAATCATTCTGTAACAAATGAACTCTGATTTTCATCTCCAGATGACCACTCAAATACTCAAAGGAAGGTCCAACTCCAACAAAATGCCAAATTGGTATGACCAAAGCTACACACTTAATGGAACAGGCTATGTGACCAGCAGGAGGAAGGGGATAACAAGCAGACACATGCTATCATGCAGGAGCTCACAAGGTCAGCAGGGCCATGGGGAATGCTCTGTGACAAGTGCTAAGTTTGATATGATTTCAGTAAGACCACAAATTATTTTTTGCAAAAGTCATAATTTTATATAATTTTATATATACGTAATACCATACATAGCACATGGAAGAAGTGAGACCAAAAAACATACAGAAAAATCAAATATGACTTTCAGCAATAAGCTACCTGTCACTTCATAGACAAGGGAAAGGTTGCCTAGGAATATCAGGAACATCAGATATCAGCTCAAGTCCTCACTCTAAGTACCATATACCCAATCCTACACCATGAGGATTGTCACCTCCCCATTGCACAGAACTATGTCCTCTAAGCACAGAAGACTGAAATGAGTACCATTGGACAGAGACACTGGCTCTGTCAACAAGGAGCTGGCAAACCACAGCCAGTGGGACAACAGCAGTATAATGCCTGATGCAAAGGGGCACAACAAATGTTAGCATACTCCCCCACAAGTAAGATGTCAATTACAGAGACAGTAATTTCTCGTAGCCAAGCCTGTGAGCTTTGGGGTATTAGCTTGATCTGAATGGTACTCACACTTGCTATCTGTGTGACCTTTCTTGGGCAATTTACTTAAGTCTCTCAATGCTTTGGTATACAATGGAGATGAAAATACCTCCTTCTAAAGGCTATGTGAGGACTTTAAAAAAAAATAACATTCATGAATTCCAACTCAAAGCTGCCACACACCAAGTATGCTAATGTTGGCTATTCGTACTCTTCATGATTATTCTGAGGGTTTGGGGTCAAATTACACTAAATATGAATGGTTTCTTTCCAAAGTTTGCCTACAATAATAATAAAGGAACAGTTTTGAGAATATCAAATGATTGGGAGCAGTTTACATACAAATACATACTGCGTTTGATTGTGAGACAAGTTCTGAGAACCATGAAAAACACTAGGATGAGAGCACTCTTAGGGCTTACTACCTATAGAAATACTATGAAGAAAAACTTATTTTTTAAACTGTCCCAGTAAATTACAAATATTTTCAACTTAAACTTTGTTCATTTCAACTTAAAATGTATTAAGAAGCAATTGGATATCGTGGCCCACACCTCTGGTCCCGGTAACTGGGAGGCAGGAGTATCAGATTATGCTATATAGGAAGACTGTCTCAAGAAAAATTAAGGATCAGAATATACTGGCATAATGCACATTAGCTGAAATTTGAACCAAAACTTAAACAGGGTGACTCCTGCTTTCATGTGGGCACAAAGCAACTCCACTTAGTGTGTTTTCAGTCTGAGCCAACAGGTTAGTTAAGCGGACACTTTCAACCTTTCTCTATGCAGTGGAATACAAATAAAAACCACAGATTTATATAAGTTTTATAAAAAAACTATGATTCAGCTGGGTGGTAGCAGCACAAGCCTTTAATCCCAGCACTAGGAAGCCAGAGACAGGTGGATCTCTGTGAGTTCGTGGCTAGCCTGGTCTAAAGAGCAAGTTCCAGGACAGCTAGGGCTATACAGAGAAACCCTGCCTGGAAAAACAAAACCAAACCAAAACGAACAGTAACACCAAAAATATGATTCATATATATGAAACAAAAAACTGTAAATAATTTAAGAAGCAGATATCCATTCTAATAGAAAGAACTATAATTAACCAAGACTATGGCTAGATCGTTTGTAAAGTCAAAGCATTTCTCTCTTGGCAACCCACCACTGCTGGAAAAAAGCCAAGAAGAGTAGTTTTCATGGAACAGCATGACTGTATTCAGTCGGCAGCTATCACCCACTTGCTCTTGGAATCCTTCCAGCACCTCAACTTAATGAATGGGAAGTTAAGAGACATAAACCAGTAAGCATAATGTCATAGGCAGCACATTCACCAACCAGAGCACAACTGGGAAGTAGAACTAGCTAAGCTGACACAGGCATTTAACAGTCCCATCCTGGTAGCACTGAGGAAGACACAGCCCCAGATCTCAACACTTGATGTCAACAGTAAACCCTACTTGCAAAAGTTTCCTTTGGATATGACTTCTATTAAGGAACCATGACAGGGCAATAAGAACTACAGGCCTAGGGCACCAGAATTTTTTGGTGATGAAGCCAGCACTCCACAACCAGTGTTATGCCTCAGCAGGCCATCCCTTCAGGATGCAATCTATGTTAATTCATAAGCAAAACACTGGGCTGGGGGCAGCTGGAAATTTGTAATCCTGCTCCTAACTAGCCACATGGCAGGACCAACCTCTAGCCTCCAACCTTAACTTTTCATGCGTAAAACAGGAACACTCAAGTGACCACACTGGAACTTCCACAATTCTTTCAAATTATAAGTCTTATGCCTTTTTAAGTTTCAATCATTGTTTAAATTACATGACAGCTTTATACTCCTGGGAAATGCAGGTATTCACAGTGAGGAAAATCTGGCAGGTTTGGAAGGGCCTTATATCAGCGATACTCTTGATGTGGCCAATAGCCACTATGAAATATAACATAGGGTACATCCTATTATTTACATGGCACAGGAACCAGGATTCCACAGCTTCACATTCTCTGTACTCTTGCCCAGAGTACTTTACAGAAAGCATGGAGTATAAGACAAAATAATCCAAAAGAGGGCAAATAATCCAAATGTCAGTGAGTTGTTTTGCCTAATTCCATCAAATCCTTATACCTTTTTAAGGCTCCATCAAATCCTAATAATTTTTTAAGGCAAAAGAACAGCCTCTTCAGGATTTAGCAGTCCTTTCCATCCTGGCCCACAGAAGCAATTAAGAGGAAGGAGAAGAGATAAATGGGAGACATGAGGAAAAATATCATTCCCTTTACCAACACAAATTTAATTCACATTGTAGATCAGCTACATGACATAGCAGAATAGATCATCATTGGGTAAACTACACATGTGCCCTACAGATATGCCATCCTTCACAATTCACAGTCTACTCAGTGATGAAAATGACAAATGGACACTAGGAGGGCTCAAAGAAGCAAGGTAATGTAAGTATCAATAAGACCCAGAGCAATGGGAAGAAGGATGGGTAGAATCCAGAAGAAAGCAAGCACAAGATGATGTACCTCTGCTACACCAGGGCACAAAAGAAGAACAAGTTCACTTTTAGAAAGGTATGTATTTTCATATATATGTTCTACACATTTGTACCGACACATGTTCTGGATACCCAGAGAGGCTAGAAGACTGTCAGATCCCCTGAAGCTAGAGTTACAGGCAGTTGTGAGCTGCCCAAAGTGGGTGCTGGGAACCAAACTCAGGACCCGTGAAGAGCAGCAAGTGTTTTAACCTATCTCTTGGGTCCCAAGAACAAGCCCTTAAAAAGAGGCTGGTTAGCTTTATCATGACAGTGAGCGGACAGTATGTGAGACAAGCTCTGAGAGAAAGCCATAGGGATACAAACAGGTTCTGTGCTGTTCTCACCTGGCAAGCTTTATACACAACAGGAGGGATGGAATGAGTAAAGGTAGACACAGAACTCTAAATAAATGCAATCACCTGAAGTGTAAAGCACACTTCTAAAATTCTGTAACATCAAATACTGAACTGTGACAAGCCCTATCAAAAAGACCATGGACAAATGACAATCTTAAATGGGCTCCTGACAAGTGATGCCTGCTTGTCATAGGCCTCAGAGGAAGCTAAGAGGCTTTAGCACCTGACACATAAAGAGACACAGAGAAGTACAAAAAGAGTGGGGAAGAATTAAGGGACTGGTGAGGTAGAGAGATGACTCTCATAGTATAATCAGTATCTGAGGGCTGGCAGAGAGAAACCACCCTGTAAGATTAAAAAGAAAAAACCAGAACACAACGTATATAATCTCCAAGAAACATATACAGAGCAAGGGTTGGGGGTGGAGTGCAACTACAAAACATTCAGTGATTATCTGGAGGGTTTTTCTCCTTTCTGAAACGGTATTTTATGCATTGTTAGTGCTGTGTAAGGTATGTGTATGAACAGAGTGCTTTGTGGAGGTCAGAGACAACGTTGTAGAGTCAGTTCTCTCTCCTACCTTCATGTGTGTTCCAGGGATCAAACTCATGTATTCAGGTTTGCATGGCAAATCCCTATTGAGCTGTTTCAAAGTCCCAGTTCTTTTCTTTTAAAATTTCAGTATTATTTAAAACATCTTTACCAAGTATTTTATCATAAGAAGTTGTTTTTTAAAGTCATTTTCTACTCAAACACTCTAACTGCCCAAAATGACAAAATGATCCACTGTTTGTCTGCACAGCCATATTTAAAATATTAACTGAAGCTGTCATCCAGCACTAAATACAACTAGGTAAACCAAACTGATTATGGCTCAGAGATTACACATTGCTTTAATGTATTATAGTGTGACTAGAAAAACATCTGAATGAGTGAGGCTTGCTCACCATTATCAGATCTTTACCACCAGCCTTTGCAGAAAAGGTAGGAAGGAGGGAAGACAGAAACAAGTATAATCAGGACACCAACAGTTGTGCATTGCTCAAACAGCTTATGTTCACTGCTTCAGCAATCGTGTTGGCGCTTGGTACAACAAAGGTGCAATTATCACCACAATCTGAACTCTGGCTCAATTCTGGCAGCCAGAGATGCTGCTTCATTAGGAGTTATTTGGTACCTGAGCTTTGGACGGCTTATGAAAGAGAATGGAGTTGAGGATTTGCCTGAATATACTTAGCTCCCAAGGTACCATTACATTCACTAAACAATAAACAAATGCAAAAAGGAGCCACCTTATATAAGAAGCACTCTTCCAGCAATGAGAATTATTACATTCCCCACCTGCTACTGCCTGCCTATTTACTTATATCTATCCATCCATCCAACCATCCATCCATCCATCCATCCATCCATCCATCCATCCATCCATCCATCCATCCATCCATCCATCCATCCATCCAAGACAGGGCTTCTCTGTGTAGCCCTGGCTGTCCTTGAACTCAGATCCACACGAAATCACAGAGATCCACCTGTCTCTGCCTCCCAAGTGCTGGGATTAAAGGTGTGCTCCACCACTGACAAGCTTCCTTCCACCTGCTTCTAAATTTAGCTCTGTGGCCATACACACATTTAGCAACCAAGAACAAAGTATCTATTAGTTATCTTTCAGAAGGTACTATGGAGTGGTAAAGGCACTATGCAGGAGGGACAAGTATTCTCAAGACCACATTAACAGACATAACCCAAAGAAATCACATGGGTGCTTTCATCTGATCAACTGGATCTCTAGATAGAGAGGATTCCCATACAAGAAGTCAGGCTCAACAGACCAAACCAGAACTGGGCCTTGAACACCTGCTATAAAACACCAGTAACGTTCCACATCATCAGCATCAAAGAGAACATGGTAAGACACACACACTCACATGTGCACATACATATATACACACTACAACCTCCTCATCCATATCCTTATCTCTGTTTCCCATTCCTGCTCAATAAGAACACCTACTCATGGCTAAGAATATATATTTCCACTTGCCATCTGAAAAAGACATGCTAACTTCTGGTTTCTGACTTCAATGGGACAGCATATAGGAAAATGCTCAGAAAAACCACAAGACCCTGTACAATCTTGAGGTGGCTTTATGATTTTCTTTCCAAAAATAGAATGTAATATATTTCTCTAAGCAACCAGGACTCTCTGAAATGAACACTTTAAAAAGACAAATAAAAACTTAAGTCAGAAATGTAGTACTGCAAAATTATTACCCCAAATGCCAAATAACTTATTTAAATAAAAACCATGATTCTTTTCAAAAAAAAGAAAAACCAACTTAAGTCAGGCGGGGCGTTGGTGGTCATGCCTTTAATCCCAGCACTTGGGAGGCAGAGTCAGGTGGATCTCTATGAGTTCGTGGCCAGTGTGGTCTACGGAGAAGTTCCAGGATAGGCTCCAAAGCAACACAGAGAAACCCTGTGTGTGGGGGTGGGGTGGGGGGTGAGGGGGGTAACAGCAAGACAATGTTTGAAGTCTGCATATCCAGGATTGCCTTTCTATCTGTGGCAAGGATTTAGGCTGGCCTGTGTTCCAGCTCATTCTTTATTTCTTGGCAGAGAAATACCAAATAAGTATAGCTCAGTTTCGAGCACATGAAGTTTCCACTTGGAAAATACAGAAATTACTGCAATCCTGACTGCAGAGATTGTGTCATCTTTCAAAAGACAAAGGCAAAGAGCCATAATCTTATCCTTAATACATAATTTGCAGATATATAGTCCCAGAAGTTTGACATTACCCTCCACTGATTATTAAATATTGGCAATTGCTAATAAGAAAATGTCACTAACATTAATTCCCTGTTATTTTCTTTAGGCTGGTCTTGAGCTCACAGAGATTCACCTGCCTCTGCTTCCTGAGTGCTGGGATTAAAGGCATGCACCACCATTGCCCAGTAAATGCCTAGTTCTTAACATGGAATGCCAGAAACTTTTAGAAGCTTATCAAAAAGAGCTCAAAACTCTCTGTCCATAGCCAAAATAAGACAATTTCTACACAGACAGAATACACCATAAATCTAAGATAAAGATAAATAATCTAAGATAAATCTAGTTTTTAAGTATGTATGTTTTTGTGTGAGAGACATGGGACTTTAACATGTAAGTCCAGGTTGGCCTTGAACTTTCAGTCCTGTTACATCTGTGCTGGTGTATACCTAAAATTTCAAAGAATGACTAGGACAAAATATCTCTTGTTGAAATTCACCCACACCACCTATTTGAACCAATTAAAAGCAGCAAAATTTTCACTTGAAAATGTGATTGTAAACCTTCAGAAGCAGAAAGAACACAGAAAACATTAATAGGGAAAAACCCTAATAATTCAAAAAGTTATGAACAAAGTTAAAATAAATCAAGTCAGTGTGTGTAATCCCCCCACCCCCCAGATAGGGTTTCTCTATATTGCTTTGGAGGCTGTCCTGGAACTCACAGAGACCCACCTGCCTCTGCCTTGCCAGTATTAAATTGCTGCACCACCAATGCCGGCCCAATTTGTATAACATTTAATGGTTTCAAAGGTTTCTGTTGTTGTTGTTAGTTTTTGGTTGTTGTTGTTTTGAGACAGGATCTCACTATGTAACTCTGGTTGCTCTGAAACTTGCTATGTAGACCAGGCTAATCTTGATCTCAGAGATCTACCTGCCTCTGCCTCCTGAGTAGAGATTAAAGATGTGTGCCAGCAAACTCAGCCAATACCAAGTTTTTAAATAAGATGAAACATGTATATTTTAATCTAAATTTAATGAAAAAACTATGAAGAGACAAATCTGTGGGAAAAAAAATCATATAGACATTCACCTTAAAGGAGAGGGAACATAATCCACCCTAAGGTGTGTGGCAGAAGAAAGGAAAAGAATGTTATAGCAGCGGAATCTAAAGATCAAAACTCTGCCAAGCATCAAGAGCAACATCATATGTGATGAGTAATGTTGACGGATGAGTGCACCCTTGATGAGATGAGAGGAAAATAGCAATGGAATGAAATGACTTTCCTACAAAGTCTTATGACTCTATTCTTTAAAAAAAAAATTAGATTTTATGTATATCAAATGTTTTGCCTGCATGTATGTATATGCACCATGTGTGCCTAGGGCCTGTAGAATTCGGCAGATCCCATGGAACTGGAGTTACAGGTGGTTGGGGCCATGTGGAAGCTGAAAACCAAACTCTTGTCCTTTGCAAGAGCAACAAGTGCTTTCCACTGAGTCATCTCTCCAGTCTTTATTTTATCCTTATGAGAAAAACATCAGAGAAATACATTCAGCAATATCCCTAATCAGTTTTCAAAATGTCAAGGTCATCAAAAACACAAGAAACAATTAAGAAAAATGCCGCTTCTGAGAAAAATCTAAAGAACTGTGATTATTACATGTGGTATAATATCTCCAAGATGGACTCCAAGAATAGGATATAAAGAAGAAGAAGAAGAAAAAAAATCAAGGAAGTCAGATTCAAGTATTGCTGTCAACTGGTTCAATAACTGTGAATGGTTAAGAGGGAAGGTTTGGTGGAATAAAAGTGAAGAGAAAACATGGGACTTCCATGCTACCTTGAAAATCTATGAATCTAAAAGAGCTCTCTCTCTCTCTCTCTCTCTCTCTCTCAATACAGACTACTTTAAAATGAAAAGCAAACTGACAAAAAAAGAGATAAATATCAACAGGCAATAATTTTGAGGAATAAAAACACAGACATTGGTTATATTATTCTGTGTTGTACTTTTGAAAAGGTTAAAAACCCTTGAAACAGGTGAGGCTGGAGAGATGGTGCAGTGGTTTAGAATGTATACTGCTCTTGCAGAGGACCTGGCTTTGCTCCTTACCACCTTCATGGTGACTCCTAAAATCTTGTAACTCCAGTTCCAGGAGATGAATACCCTCTTCTGGCCTCTGAAGGCACCAGGCTTGGCATATCCATACATACAAGCAAAACACTCATGCAAGTAAATCTTAAAATGAGAACAAACAAACAAAAAAAACCACCCAAAATGTTACAAATTAAATCTCTCTTTGTCATCACAATATAAGAAAGATAGATGACTCAGCAGTTAAGAGGACTTGCTACTCCTGCCAAGGACCTCGGTCAGGTTCCTCTCTAACTGCAGTAATGGCAGGGATCTGATGCCCTCTCTTGGCCTCCATAAAAACCACATGCACATGATACACAAAAGTAGGACATACATACATACATACATACATACATACATACATACATACACACACACACACACACACAAATATTTTTTAAAAGACAGATATTTAGTCAGGCATGTTAGGGCACACACCTTTAACTTTAGCACTCAGGAGGCAGAGGCAGGTGGATCTCTATGAGTTTGAGAACAGCCTAGTCTACAGAGTGAGTTCCAGGATAGTCAGGGCTATGTAGACAGACCTTGTCTCAAAAGAAAACAAAACAAAAACCAAAGAATAAAAATACATATTTCAGAGGCAGATTGTTCTATTGACTCAAAATGTGTAGACATTAATTATGGTGGTCTCCTGCATTCAATACAACATATGTACTTCTTGAGAAAAGTCTACCTTCATATATATGGGCCTTGCAAACCCTTATTGGCTGAATACATACTTCAACTAGAGAACCATGACCTGCTCAGATGCCAGGCAAATCTCCATGCACAGGGACTCATTTCTTTAGACTGTAAGCAGTATATCCTTTCACTATAATGAAAAGTATTCCTGAAAAATTACTATCTCTCAGCTATATTTTCTCCAAATTTTGCAGAGGGGGAAACCTGTTCTCTCTCTCTATATATATATATAGACATTACAAGTTTAAAAAAAGACATTAATAATTTTATAGAGAAGTGGTAAACAAATAATTTTTTTAGACTCCATCACAGGTGGGATATAGGTATACATCTGCTACTTTCTAACGTACAAGCAGGACTGTGGCTCAGAAGATGTTACTCCTTGTGTAAAGTAGATGTATCACCCACCTCAGAAGGTTATTAAACACAGGACAAAAACAAACAAATAAACAAAAAAACCATTGTTTGCAGAACTATCAGCACAGTACTGGCATAGCACCTTCTTCCTGCTGACACCTACCATAATTCAGGAAGGGTAAGTAGAGTAATTTAGGAATATGCTAAAAATTTATGCATATATATATATGCAAAAAATATTACACCAAAATAAGCATAAAAACCTCCAAGTGTTTTTAACTTAGTGGCAGATGGATAACAAATTACTGTCTACAGTAGATTTAACTCTTTCTAAAATATAGAAGAAACATTTTGGAAAAGTTGGTTATCATGTTTTGGCTAAAAATACATTGAGAAAAGCACAGCACTTTACAGGTTTATACATTAATATTATTCTGTGGACAACTCAGAAAATAGAAATCTGTAAAGTGTGAAGAGTGCATCACTGTAGGCCACTAACTGCAATCCATGTTGTATGTTCATGTCATCAAACAGAGTGTCCTTGTAGATACTACATCATCAGCCCTACCTGGTGTCTGTTCAAGCTGGTTGCAGGAATAGAGCACTCAGGATGTGTGAAATGAACAGAAGTAGTACAACACTGGAGACAGACCATCTAATTGGCCTAATTTTCAAAGCTTTGTTGACTATCCCAGGAATTGAATGAGACCCCAAAAGACTATGTTCAAGGCTTCTTTCAAGACTTGCCATAAGGAAGGGCAACACTAGCCTTCAAAGGATCAAAATTAACTAACAGAATAAAAACTCATATTCCCCAATAGAAAACAACAAACCACATTCAGTAATATGTCATCCACTGTCTACGCAGTCAAAACTTACTGGGCATGCAAAAAGGTTCTGGAACTAGCTCTTGTAGACCAGGCTGGTCTCGAACTCACAGAGATCTGTCTGCCTCTGCCTCCTGAATGCTGGGATTAAAGGAGGGTGCTACCACCACCCAGAGCAGACAGAATATTAATATAGCTGAGATGAATATCTTATAATGGTTTCAATTTATCAGAGAAATACAACCCAAAATGCATATTCACCTAATGAAAGTTTGGGTATGGTGCCATGTGCCTTTAATCTCAGACCTTGGAAGGTCTATGCTTCCTGCTTGTGGTTTGAGAAGTGAACTCTTAGCTGTTCCTGCTGTCATACCTGCTGGCTGTTGCTACACTTTGCTGCTATTATGTCCTAGGATCATAAGCCCTTTCTTCTATAAATCTTGGTCATGATTAATTTTATCACAGCAATAGAAAAATAACTAAACAGAAGTTGATACCTGGGAGTGAGCTACTGCTGTCAAAGGCCTAACAGTGCTACTTTTCAGAAGAATGTAGGTGACCTTGAACTCTGTACTAGAACTTAATGGGACTCCTAGTAAGAGCTTGGAAGACAGTTACGTGTACTGTGGAGGCCCCTATTCAAGAGGTCTCAGAGAAGAACTATATTAGCAACTAGGCTAGAGAATGTTTCTGTGATATTTAGGGGGGAAGAGAAACAGAAAACTTAATGGTACAGCTAAGGCTCGTGCTAAAAGGAGAGATTAAAGAGAGGCCTGATTTGCAATGGAATAAAGAGAAAGGTGACCTTATGGCCAGATCCAACACAGATAAGCTTCCAATTTGTGAAAGGAAAAGGCCTAAGGAATCTTCTGCTCCTAGAAAGAAACAACAAACAAAAGAATACATGATTCAATAGGGCCAGGCTCCATCCCAAACTGGTAGGCAATCTTATAGTTATCCTTTGTTGATTGCTTCAGAATCAAGAAAGTCAAGGGGTCATGGAATCTTCCTCCACGGTTTCAGAAAGCTGCTAAGCTAGCTACATGTCAAGTCTCTGCATGGAGGACTTGAGAGGCCAATGTGTGAAGATATGGAAGTGATGCCTGAGTTGCAATGGAGACCCCAAGATGTTGGTGGTGCCAGAGCCACGGGACATCTGCCAAGGAGAGCTGTGGGGGTAGGGGCAAATTGCAGACAGCAAGCTGAAAAGGCAAAACCATTTAAGTCCTTTGACAGGGGACATGGAGCTAAAGATTTGACATTTGCTTCTGTTTCAATCTTGCTTCCGTCCATCCAGTATTTCCTAACTATGATGCCTTTATTCCTCCTTTAGAAATCTAATGTATACTTCTGTAATGTTTTATTTTGGAAGTATGTAATTTGCTTTTTGATTTGACAGGGATTTGGAATAAAATATTGTGGAGTCTCAAAAGAGATTTTGGACTTTTAAATAGTGCTGTGACTGTGAAAGATGATGGGGGCTTTTGAACTGGAACTAAATTCTTTTACATTATGTTATGGCAACCAGACTATGGGATCCAGGAGTGGACTATGGTGGTTTGAATGAGAATGGCTCCCATAGTATCAGGCATTTGAATACTTGGTCTCCAGTTGGTGGTACTGTTTACGGAGGTTTAAGATATATGGCCTTCCTGGACAAAGTATGTCACTGGGAGTTGCTTTGTGAGTTTAACGAGTTGTGCCATTCTCAGTTTCCTCTCAGTTTCCTCTCTGCTTCTTGCTTGCGGTTTGAGATGTGAGGTCTCAGCTGTTCCTGCTACCTGCTGCCACAATTCCCTGACATGATGGACCCTTATCTCTCTGGAATTGTGAATGCAAATAAACCCATTCTTTTATACAATGTCTTGCTCAGGGTGTTTTGTCACTGTAATAGGAAAGTAACTAATACAGGGTGTGTTGTGAACAATATTGTAAGTTTGACAGCACCCAGAATCACTGAAGAGACAAGCTTCAGAGCAGATCTGTACTGGATTTTCTAAATTAGCTCCATTAAGATGCAAAGACCCACCTTAAAGCAGGAAGCACAATTCCATGGGTGAGGTCCCAGAATGCATAAATAAGGAGAAAGCCAATTTAGCATTTGCAGTTATCACTCTTCTCTTCCTGACTGCAGATGCAAGGTGAGCAGGTGCCTCAAGGTCCTGACAGTATGATCCTGGAACCATGAGCCAAAATAAACTCTTCCTTGTTTGAATTGTTTTGTTGGGTGTTTGATGCAGCAAAGAGAAAAGTAACATGGGTTGAAGGGAAGTACAAAGGAATTTTCTGGGTAAGAGACCTGTCCTACATCCTGAAGGACTTGTTCATTCTAAGTGCTTATATTTCCAAAAATATAAAACATTAAAACCTTTTAAAAATTAGCAATAGTATGTCTTTAATTCCAGATCATAAGAGTTGGCTTTTAGTTGACAAAGAGGATTACTTAACTAGTCGTCACTCATTCCTCTTACAAGTATGGGTCTCTGAGAGTTATCAAAGAAATCTCCATTGTTGCTAATATGCCAAACATTCATTCGGGTTTAATTACAGAGAACAATCAGTTAACTAGAAAAAAGAAACACTGACTTGAATTTTGACTTTAAAAAGACACATAACTATACATATTAAGTGAGCCCTGTAAAGGCACTTTGCTGGCTAGCTTGATAACCCAAGTTCCATCCTGGAACCTACACTGTCAAAATAGGGAACCAACTCCCGTACTATTGACTTCCACACTCAAGCTCACACACACTACAAATAAATATAAACAAAAGACGAGTAGGGATAGAATTATGAGGTGTTTTTTTTGTTTGCTTGTTTTGTTTTTTTTTTTTTTTCCTGCAGAAAGACCCATGCTTTCAACTTTTAAAAATAAAAGTGGTGGCACACGCCTTTAATCCCAGCACTTGGGAGGAGAGGCAGGCAGATATTTGTGAGTTCAAGGCCAGCCTAGTCTACAAATCAAGTTCCAGGACAGGTGCCAAAATTCACAGAGCCAACAAACAATTTATGAATTAAACAACATTCTCTGAAAATGTTACAAAAGTCTCATTTAGGGCTATCTCATGTCCTACAGCAAAGTAGCACTCCTCAATTTCTACAAAAACAAACACCTAGGCAGTGTGCTAAGAGCTGCTCACAGACATCTCACGCATAAGTATTTCCTCTCATAATTGACACAAAAGTTCTTGGGGGTAGGTACTATTTTATATCATGTAAAAGATAAGAGGGAGATGGAAAAGGAGAGAGACAAGCAAAGTGATTTTCACACAGATAACAATTTGGAGCCTTCGTACATATGAATCCAGGCAGCTCACTTCAGAGTCCAAGCTCCACTCTTGGGAGTCATCTTCTGCAGTTATGGGAGGGTACCTGAAACTGCTTTGCCCTTCTGCCCAAAAGCTGCTCCTCCATTGGCTATACACATGCCACACTGCTCTGTAATTCACCATGAGAGGGAGTTTCATTTTACAATCTACTTATTTCTGTTGTGGTTTTCTAAGAGACCAAATTATTATTTTTTTTCTAAATAGAAAATGCCATTTTATTTGCACTATTTTTAAATTGAATTATTTTTATGGGGGGATGAGTGTGTATGAGTGAATGTCTGTGTATATATATACGCGCCATCATGTTGACATGGAGTTAGAGGAAAACCTCCCTTCTTCTACCATGTGAGTCCTTAGCAGGAAGCACCTTTACCCAGTGAGTAATCTAGCTAGCTTCCTTTCTTTACATTCTCTAGAGGAAAAGATGAGATATTACATCAAAGTGAAAAGCACCAGATAAATATACAGTACTGTTTTACTTATTACTGATCAGAGATTCCCAATTGATTCCAAATAAAGAAGATGGATTACCTGTTCCTTCAAAACAGCCAACTTGATTCTTCTAATTCTTTAATAACTACATTCAGTTAATCTATTCATTTAGGACATAATTCTCAGAGTGCAATTTCTGACTGGAATAATTAGGTTCACCTTGGGAGAAATTGTTAAAAATGAAAATTCTCAGGCTACACCTCTAAACTGCTGAATCAAAACTCTGTCTGGCTCTTGGGCTATGTAAGGCCCAGCTTTGATTTTAAACTACTGGTTCCAGATGACTGTGGCTGGAACGCAGATCCATGTGAAAACGTTTACTCTAGGAATAGGAAGAAGACTCCCAGATAATGTCAAGCACCATCTTTTCTGGATGCAGTCTTTAAAAAAAGGAAAAAAAAAATGCAGTAGCTGAACAGTCTCACACACCAAAAAGAGCCTCTTACTTAACACTGTATGAATTTTTTTTTTTTTTTACTGTATCTCTCTTATTTTAGTATCTTTTCAGAGTGTGAGGGGAAAAAATTGATTTCTAGAGTGACACACAAAAGTAAATTTTTACTAGCCTTAAATCAGACTCACCCAGGCGGTGGTGGTGCACACCTTTAATCCCAGCACTTTGGGAGGCAGAGGCAGGCAGATCTCTGTGAGTTCCATTCCAGACCAGCCTGGTCTACAAGAGCTAGTTCCAGGACAGCCTCCAAAGCTAGAGAAACCCTGCCTCAAACCTCCCCCCATCCCCCCCAAAAAGAAAAAAATCAGAAAGACTCTGGACCACTTGACCAGGTTTGCTGGTCAGCTTTTATTGTCAACCTGACACAACCTAGAGTCACCTGAAGAGGAATCCTCAATTAAAAATCAGATTGGCCTATGATCTATGTCTATGAGAGAGTGTTGATTGATAACTGATATGGGAGGGCAATGCCATCTCTGGACAGGGACGGTCATGGCTACATAAGAAACCTAGCTAAACATAAGCCAGAGGAAGCCAATCAACAGTGTTCCTTCATGGTTTCTGCTTCATTTTTGCTTGAATTCCTGACTTGATTTCCCCAAGGAAGGACTGTGACCTGAAAGTACAATCTGAAATTCTCCTCCCCACTAAACCTCTTTTGGTCAGCAAAAGCAAAGCAACAGAAAGCAAACTAGAACACCAAGTAATACAAAACATTTTCCACTCTCTTGCGCAACCTTCTGCACAAAGCAACATCTCTCAGCACCTAATCACACAAGTGTCTGTGTTGTTTCTAATCCCACTGAAGTTCATCTTTTTTGGTTTCCTTCTACATGCAGGCCAAATATTTGGATTATTTTCAGTAGCAAAAGTGACACAAAATAAGCTGGGCAGTAGTGGTTTCATGCCTTTATTGCAGAGACAGGAGGATCTGAGTTCAAGGTCAACCCTGTATACAAAACAAATTTCAGGATAGCCAAGGCTATGCAGAGAAACCTTGTTTCGAAAAAACAAACAAACAAACAACAAAAAAAATGGGGTGGGGGAGGGTGCTGGGGGCTGGAGAGAAGGCTCAAAAGTTAATAGCACTGACTGTTCTTTCAGAGGACCCAGGTTCAATTCCCAGCATCCACACGGTGGCTAACAACTATCCATGTAACACCAGCTCCAAGGGATCAAATACCCTTCAACAGATACACAAGCAGGAAAAATACTAAATGTACACAAAAATGAAAGTAAAGCTCCCCAAATAACAGTAACACAACAGGCTTTGCTATAGTCAAATGGAGAAGTGATTTTAGTTTGCTCCAGATTTTAACTGTGCCACACCTTGTTATCACTGCCAGTTTCTACTCACGGTTTTCCTATCATAACTATTTCTTGCTGGTAGTGCTTACCTATAATGACAGACCTCAGCAAGCTGAGGCAGGAAGACCCTGAGTCACAGGTTTAGCCAGCTTAGGCTACAGACTGATACCACAAAACAAACAAACAAACAAACAAAAAACCCACAGGATTTTCTTAGAGTCACACACAATTATATAAGTAGAGGGGAAATAACCCACAATCAAGAATGCTTAAGAATTATAAGAAATTCTTAAAGGTTATTTTTTATTTAAGTCTATATCTGTGTGTTTATGGGTGTCAGCAGAGGCCAGAAAAGGACAGATCCCCTGGAGCTGGAGCTACAGGTGGTTGTGAGCTGTTTAAATGAGTGCTAAGATCTGAACTTGGAAGAGCATCAGTGCTCTTAATTGCTGAGCCTTCTCTCCAGCAAAGAATTAAATTAACTTTAAGATAATAATTTCTGTTAAAATATAAATTGTACAACTGACCCATGGTTCAGACTGCATAGCTCATGATTAAGATGGCTTAAAGTCAGGCTGAGTAGAATACAAGAGGGTTCTTCAACTTACTAAGATTATGTGAAGTTATTCACTGTCTGAACCGGTTCTATGGAATTTAAATGCCCTTACTGTATACACACACACTTTAGATTTATTTTATGTGTATAAATGATGGCCTGCTAATGTACCTATATGCACCATGCACATGCAGGGTGCCCTCAGAGGTCAGGTCAGAAGAGGGGATTTGATCCCTGGAAGTGGAGTCATACATAGATGGTTGTAAGTCGCCACATAGGTATTGGGCATTGGGAATTGAGCCTGCTGGGTCCTCTGCAAAAACAGAGTTTCTGTGTTGCCACTGCTGCAGCCCAATACATATATTTTAATGGGAAATAAAAGAATGGTTGGGTTTTTCTTAAAATCAGAGTAAATTTATACTTTCCTGGAAAACACAGAGTCAGCTACATCAATTCACAAGTCCAAAAAACAGCAAACAGCCAGAAAGTTGACAGATTTCAAGTCAGCCTTGAGAGGATAAGCCCTATGATTTCACAGAAAGAAAGACAAAGAAAGAAAGAAGAGCTTCAGGTCCCCATGCTTGTATAGATGATACCGTTCTAGGAACTAATAAATGTCAATACTACTTAAACTGTCCAGGAGGAGACAGAAGAAATGTCTAATCTCTCTTTGATTTTGCTAACACAACACTAAAAAAGAAAACCTGAAAAATACAAAAAGAATCACAAGTCAATCTTACTGATAAATAAGAAACAAAAATCCTAGCCGGGTGTTGGTGATGCATGCCTTTAGTCCCAGCACTCACCCTGAATCCCAGCACTCGAGAGGCAGAGGCAGGCAGATCTCTGTGAGTTTGAGGCCAGCCTGGTCCAAAGTTGAGTTCTAGGACAGCCTCCAAAACAATACAGAGAAACCCTGTCTCGAAAACAAGCAAACAAACAAACAAACAAACAAAGAAACAAAAATCCTAAAGGAAGGAACTGGAGAGATGGCGTTAGTGGCTAACAACACTGGCTGATCTTCTAGAGGACTTCAATTCCCAGAATCCACATCAAGCAGCTCACAGGAAACCTGGCATTTTCTTCTAGTCTCCCAGATCCCTGTACTAACATGCACATATGCATGTGATTACCACTCAGAAGACAGAGGCAAGCAAGACCAGCCTGGTCTACAAAGTGAATTCCAGGACAGCCAGGGCTACAGAGAAATTCTGTCCTGAAAAACCAAAATAAATAAATAAGCTAATATAATCTTCATTTTTAAAAATCCTAAAGAAACACAGATAATATTCAGCAATTACCTTAAGTTATAATTTTTAAAACTATGATTCAATTTAATATGAAGAAACTTGATAAAGTAAAAAGATCCTATAGTAGTTACCACAGAAAGAAATAAGTATAATAAAACCTAACATTTAACACAGGAGACTGTGCCCTAATTTTAAAATACATGGCTGCCTCTCACTGTAAATTAAGGCTTGCATTCCACTTAAAACACCAGATAAAAATTTCCATTCAAGTTAGAAACAAAACACAGATGCCCAAGAGCATAAACATCAATAAAAATATCGACAAGAAGACAAAAATATCAATAATGCAAAAGATGTCTTCTTGAAACCCCAAGAGAAGCAGCTGGAGAAGTACTTAGATGAAGAGAAGTTCATAAAATGGCCAGACTAATGATATCTGCACATTAACACCTAAATTAAAACAGCCAATTAAATAATGAAATGAAACTTGCCCCCAATAAGCAAGAAAACCCAAAATAAAACAAACAGCAACAAAAGTATACAACACACAAAAAAATCACTTGTTAAGAATCTGTTTTCTAGGCCGGGCGGTGGTGGCGCACGCCTTTAATCCCAACACTCGGGAGGCAGAGGCAGGCGGATCTCTGGGAGTTCGAGGCCAGCCTGGTCTCCAGAGCGAGTGCCAGGATAGGCTCCAAAGCTACACAGAGAAACCTTGTCTCAAAAAACCAAAAAAAAAAAAAAAAAAAAGAAAAAAAGAAAAAAAGAAAAGAATCTGTTTTCTGTTTTCTGGGTTTGTCCCCATTGCCCCACCCCACCCCCACCCCAGGCAACTTGTAGAGTACACATCATGTGTAGAAGCCAGGGGGCAACATCGGTTATCACTCCTCAGAATCGGGTCTACCTCACTTTTCTGAGAGGGTATGGCACTGGACTCATGCTCTGCAATCAGACTAGGATGGCTGGCACCAAGCTCCAGGGATCTGGTTATCTCTACCTCCCTAGCCCAGCCTGGGTGCCAGGGATCAACCTCACATCCTCATGCTTGTGCAGAAAGCACATTAACTGACCAACCTATCTATCAAGATGGAAAAAGTTCTCATGTTTACCTAAAATAGTGGCCCTTATCCCCATTTGCCATGAAAATCATATGAGGAATAGAAAGTATAACCATGTTCTGGTCATAACCTAAAGATTCTAACCTAGTTGGTCAGCAAGAGGTTCAGACATTAGTGTCGTTAAAATTCCCCAGGTAATTCTCTAATCTGTGGCCAGGGCTGAGAACCACCCTCAGAAACAAAAGTTGAGTGAACAGTTGGGATGACTTTCTGGAACAGATACAGGCAGAGATCAGTAACTAACGCAAAACACATAACAGAGGGAAGATGGATGACTAATATCTAAATAGATTGAACCTTGACTACTATCACTTGGGGGAAAAAAAACAACACTGGATTACTCTTTGGTGAGTCTTTGTTTATTGGGAGGCAGGAATTCTTAAGAGCATGGTGCTAGGGTTGGGGGTGCCCAGAGCCTCATGCTTACTAAACAAGTGCTATGCCACAACCAAAAGTGAGGTCAAGAAAGATTCAAGAAATAAGAAGGAAACATAAGAGAAAACTTTTCTCTTACCTTTTTTAGAAGAAGGGGGCAACAACACATCTTGCTTATATTGTCTATGTTGGTCTCCAACTCCGGAACTCAAGCCATCCCCTTACCTCTGCCTCCCAAGTTGTTAAGACTACAGGTGTCACCACAACCAACACAAAACTGTATTTATAATTTGGAATAGGGAAAGTACTTTTGAAAATGATATACAATCTAAAAGCAATACAAGGAAAAAATGGATGTTTCCATACAAACTGAAAACACACACCTGACAAAATATGTGACAGTCACACTGTAAACCTGTTGAACTAACTTGATAAATTAAAGAGAGGGAAAATATCTACTAAAAGTCTTAAACTTTTAATACATAAAGAATAAGGTCTAGCTCAGTGGTAGGACACTTGCCTAACATGTGAATACCTGGGATGGATCCCTAGCACTAAGCAAGCAAGCAGACACACACTCGTGCACACACACATGTAAAATAATCTGAGAAAAACAATTATTTGCAAATCTATGAAAACATCCTAAAAAAAAACAATTTGACTAGAATTACAAGAGTAACAATAGTTTTCAATAATATCTATCTTCTTTTTGAAGTTTTCTTTTGTTCTAAAGAAGGTCTAACCATGTAGTCTGGCTAGCCTAGAAATTGCTGTTTATCTCAGACTGATCTAAATTTTGGCAATAATCCTCCTTGCTTTGTGAAAGCTAGAATTACTAGAGTACAACATAACACTCAGGCTATATCTGTTTATTTAAAATGTTAGTATTCTTTCATTAAAAATTCCCCCATCAGGACTGGAGAGACAGCCGAACAATCTAAGCGCATTGGCTGCTCTTCCAGAGAACTTAAGCTCAGTTTCCATCACCCACAACAGACACCACATATCAGACTATAACTCAAGCTCCAGGGGATCTGACACCCTCTTCTTGCCTCTGCAGACACTCAGCTTGCATATATACCCTGAGATAAACATATACATAAACTTAAAAAAATTAACTACACTTTAAAAATTTACCCATCACTTACCCACTTACAAAGATATAAATGTACAAAATATGTATAAAACAAAACTACTGCAACAGTGAACACTGAAATAATCTAAGTCCACAGAGCACATATCCTATACCAAACCAGATACTACTAGAGTCCTGTGAAGAATGACAAACAAGGAACCATATCCAACTTAGATTGTTAACTTATAGAGTGGTTGTCTAGACCTTATGGAATGTGTAATAACACCAAACCTCATGTTTAATGAAATGTGGGCTTGCATTTTGTAAATAGGAGCTAGAGGGGTGCCTGAAACTAAAAGCACTTGTTGTTCTTGTGGAGGACCTGGGATCGATTCCCAGTAACCACATGGCAGCTTGCTGTAACTCCCGTTTCGGGAGATCTACCACTCTCTTGTAGCTTCCACGGGCACTGTACACGCGGTACACAGACATACACACAGGCAAACATCCATATATAAACAAATTTCTTAAAACACTTTTTTGTAAATACCAGTTTTAAAGGAACCTCATAGGCAGGCATAATGGCAATCACTGTAATCACAGCACTTAAGCAGCACATGCAAAGGGCAGTCACAAATCTGAGGCCAGCCAACTTTGCACATCAGTTCTAGGTCAGTGAGAGTTACAAAATGAGATCCTCTCTCAAAAAGCCAATTGGGGTCCTCCATAATTTAAGATTTTTCAATAATCCTGGGACCAAAAAGTTTGAAAACCATTGCATTATGTTAGTTGTATGTTTTGAACATAATCCCAATTCTCAAAAAAAAATTTCTTTTTAAACTGAGCAGTTTGGAATATGAATAGAAGGGTCCAACAATGGATCTACCCACAATCAATAAGCTCATTAAAACTCTCCTTCCAATCTAACTGTTAAAAGGGTGTAGATGCACACTGTACCCTCTGCCAAGTATAACTACATTCTCCCTCTACTATTTAAAAAGGTAAGTGCAATTTTAATGTTGGGAATCACTTCACTTTTATTTCTAAAGTTAAAAAACAAAACAAAATATCTTATCTATGGTAGCTTCAAGACTTTATGCCAGTCTGCCCATGTTCTCCTCAACTCTCCAGGAAATTGTATTCTCATTTCTCCTCTTCCCTTCTTTAGGACTAATGAAATTCACAGAACAGCCCTACCTGCAATTTGTTGCACCCAGCAGCTGCCATTCAAAGTCTTAGATCACAGAGCCTAAGTTAAGGTTTGGTACTTCAATGGCAATCAGCCTGTTTCTCTTTCTGTACCCTTCTCTAATCAGAATCCACCTTTTTTTTTTTTTTTTAAGCTGTATCACATCTATCTTGTTATTATCCTTCCCTCTAAGTAAAGATCCTGTTATACAGGCTAGCCACAAGGCTGGTGTCTGTAAACTCCAGCCCAGGCCTTTCTCTAGAACAGAGATCAAGACCATGCAGAACTATCTGGAACTATCCAGAGAGTTATGAAAGTCCAGAGTGTTGGGCAGCATATGTTCAGTATGCTAGTCAGTGAGCCAAACTCTCCAACAAGCTTCCAGGTGATGCTGGTACTGCTGGTTTGAGAATGCCCACTTTTGAGAACCATTGCACTGATGTTTTCAATGGGGCACAAGGGTCTACAATCCCCCTGACTCTACTCAGTCCCTCTCCATTGTGCCAACAGTTGACCATTTCAAACATACCGTCTTTATGAATAAAATGGAGACTGTGACAGTAAACATATTCCCAAGTGATATAAAGAAAAGAGCAGACAGGAGAATGTACTTCATCATAAGTAAATAAACATCCTTTACCAGACCCTCCCTAGCATTAAAAAGTTGATTCTTAGCAGAAACTGCCCTTTAACCATGTGGTTCCATTTCTACTTATTTTCCTCAGAGGCTAAAAACTGGCAACCAGTAGCATACATTTATAATTTCAGTGCTTAGCTGGCTGCAGCAGGAGGTCCCTGAGTTGAAGACAACCTAGGCTGCACAGGAGTTCAAAGCTAGTTGGTCTACACAACAAAATATGAATTTTTTTTTCATTTTAAATATAGGAGGTGGAGATTTTTTATCTGAAAGGGACTCCAAAAAAAACAAAACTGTCTCTTTCATGTGACATGTGCAACTCTCAACAGAAGATAAAAAAAGGAGCCATATAGTCCCATATTGCCATGTTACTTGAGAGGAAATGCCCACCATCAGTCAAGAAGCACTCAAGCACTTCAGCTCACTTACCTTGGTCATGCCTCCTGCCTGTGCCGTGTTCAGTCCAGCATGGCTAGCCATTTGTGGGGAAACCTGTGTCAAGGTCTCAGCCAGAACACTGCTTGTGGCTCCCTGCATAGCTGGAGCAGGGTAGGGCATTCCAGCTCCCCTTCCTCTTCCAGCAGCCCCAAGTGATCCATTCATGACTTGAGCCTGCCCTTGTTGAGCCTGATTCATTAAGCTATGGCCAGAGTTACTATTGAGAAGGCCTGGGTGGGTCTGGTTGAAGTTAGCATTCATGCAGATTCCAGGTCCAGTCTGTGATGTGGCAGGGCTACTGGTCACCAGCCCCACTTGCTTTTGTGCTTGTGCATTCAGTGCTTGGGAGGCTGGGGGGGTGGGCCCAGAGGTGCTGGCTGCCTGTTTGGGCAGGCTAGGGGTTGATGAGTCTCCCTGGTTCAGAGGGCTCTTGCCCATGGCACCCAGGCTGGCCATGTTTGTACTGTTCGGCTGCCCCTGAGCCTGCTGGCCACCAAGGCCCTGTTGCACAGGGCTGCTGGCACTCACATTTCCTATCCCTGGGTTGATGCTAGAGCCGCTGCCTCCTCTAAGAAGTTCCGATAGTTGTTTATGTTTGGATGCAGCATCTGGAACAAGGCTCCCACTGTTTAAAATGTTTAATTCTCCATTAGGAATCAGCTCATCAGGAAGATCATTTTCCAAGTCAAACAATGATCCAAAATCTAGAAATTAAGCAGAAATGGCAATGAAAATCTAAGAAAACATAACAGCTCTCCAACTGTCATGTTACTATGATCTTAATATAATGAAGCACTTCAGATAGACTACTGGTACATCTTAAAAGTAGTATTGCCTGGCGTTGGTGGTGCATGCCTTTTATCCCAACACTCAGGAGGCAGAGACAGGTGGGTTTGAGGCCAGCCTGGTCTACAGAGAGAGTTCCAGGACAACCTGCAAAGCAATACAGAGAAACCCTTTCTTGAACCCCCCCCCCCCAAAAGATTAATATCAAGACAATCTGAAACATCATTTGGGGTGATTTAAAAAAGAGAATTTTTTTTAATTAAGGAAAAAGGGAACATTAAACAATAATTTAAAAGGGCCAAATTTTTAAAAATTATATCCTAAAACAGTATGGTATTAAGAAAAACTCAAATATACAAAGAATAATGAATCTTTAAATATTCACTAAATTTAAATGTTAAGATGCAAGCAAAGATGGGTGTGATGGTATATACATGTAATCCTAGCACTTGGCAAAGGGAGATGGGAGAATCAGAAGTTCAAAGCCAATCTTGGTAATTATAAATATATAATGTTCAAGGCCATCTTAAGCTACGTGAAGTATCATATAAAAAATAATAAGGGGTGGGTAGTGCACACCTTTAATCCCAGCACTCGGGATAGGGACACCTATGGGATTAGAACAATAGCTGGAATGTAACTGGTCAAAAATAAAATTAGGCATACTAGTGAAACAGTGAGGTTGTGAAGGCAATGTTGAGTTTGGGAGGTTTTTGTTCTTTAAAAACTGCCACCTGTTAAGAAATTTAAGAGCTTTTCTTCCAGGGTAGCAGATCATACTCTCCTACCACCACCACCTTTCACTGTAGACAAACCCATGTAGCTCTGAGGTGGCTGCTTGGGAGTGTCCTTTGAGGAAGGGTAGCATCTTCCCTGGCCACAGGAGGGAGACTGGTCAGATAAGTCAAGCACCACCGCCACATTCTGGTGCAGGAGACATAACCCCACTCAAGGAAAGCTGAATATCTTGTTAGCCAAGATAATATGTCAAAGGTTTTTCTTCCTATTAGCAAGAGTTGCTGAAAAAGAAGTCTCCCTTTTCATCACCAGATTTCTCCATGAGCCTCTAGAAATCATCTTGCAACCAGGAAAAGTCATCACCATCCATCTACACTGGATGGGCACAAAAAAAAGGGGGGGGGACAGGACTTTTTTTTGGGGGGGGTTCAAGACAGGGTTTCTATGTGTGGCTTTGGAGCCTGTCCTGGCTCTCACTATGTAGACCAGGATGGCCTCGAACTCACAGAGATCAGGCTGCCTTTGGGATCAAAGGAGTGTGCCACCAATGCCTGGCAAGGAACAACATTCAAACTGGTAGATGGATCTGGAGAGATGGCACAGTAGTTGAGACCATACACTGGTCTTCAGACAGAATCTTTGTCAGACGCTCCTAAGAGCCAGTAACTCCAGCTCCAAGGCAATCTAATGCCCTTGGCCTCCACAGGAATATCCTCACACACATGCACACACCCACCCATATTCACACATAATTAAGAAATAAGTATTTTTAACAACTGAATTGGTAAAGTCTGAAATGCTAAATTATCCAGCCCTGAAACCTTCCTACCTTCAAGTGTCTTGTTTTATGAGAAAATACACTTTGTAAAGTTAAAACCATTTACCTTGAATCTTAATTCAGCTGTTTTAGCCAACGCCTCTGGGTACATGCTATTTTCTAGCTATTAATACAAGACAGAGCTTCCAAGTGTGGTGATACATTATTTTATCAGTAATCCTTCTGTATTCTCTCTTGGCTGGAAACCATACTCTAGCTCCACTCAGATACTCAACAGTACCTCACAAGTTTGTCCCTGCAGAACTAACAAGTCCCTCTTTGACCCCTAACATTCTCTGAACTTACTAGCCTAGCAAGCCAATTCTACCACATAACTATACTAAATGAGATACTACATGCAGAATAAACACACACATGCATGTGCATTTTGCAGTACTCAAGATTAAGCTGTTAACAGAAAAATTCCCTTCCCCTAAGGACTTCAGTATGTATCGCTGAAGAGTATCCTTTTATACAGGATTACAGCACACTTGTCAAATTCAGGAAGAATAACACTAAGTTACATTAATATACTGACCCTATTCAACTTCATGGTTGTCCCAATGACTTTTATCATGTTCCTTTCCCTTATTAAAAAAAACCCATTTAGAATCCTAGTATATTTACTCGTGTCCATGTCATTTTGGTTAATCTACAAAGAGTCCTTAGTCACTGGTTTCCGTAAGTGACTTTTGTTTTGTTTTTCAAGACACGGTTTCTCTGTGAAACAGTCCTGGCTGTCCTGGATCTCACACTCTGTAAGATTCACCTGCCTCTGCCTCCCCATTACTGAGATTAAAGGTGTGAAACTCAGTAGCCGCCGCTGCAGCAGCCACCACCAGCGCGAGTGACATTTCTAAAGAATTAAGGCTGGTTTTTTTTGTTTGTTTGTTTGTTTTGTTTGTTTGTTTTTAGGCAGTCCTTCAGATGGGGTACCTAAGAGGGTCCTAACTGGATTGTCAATTTGAAGAAAGAAATATGATCCTTGAAAAGCAGACAACCCAGAGGATTCTCTTGTTTCCCATTGAGTGCATCCATAGCTCTTAGCTACAAAATTATCTGAAACTAGGAGATTCACTAAGGTTTCCATATACAAGTCATACAAAACACAATTTAAGTGTTGGGAAAGTAGTCTGGTAATAGAATGCTTTACATACCATGTATGAGATCCTGAGTTTGCTCTCCCACCACAGCAAAGGGGAAAAAATTCACAATAAATCCTCTCTACCACAGGCAATATTTTATGTGCTGCCTTCCTGCTTCCCCACCGCAACCTGGCTCACACATGTGAGCTAGTGCTCACTTGCTCTCTCTCTCTCTCTCTCTCTCTCTCTCTCTCTCTCTCTCTCTCTCACACACACACACACACACACACACACACACACACACACACACACACTCTCTCTCTCTATTTAGTACTTTAAAAAATGGGGGTTCATTTTTAATTATGTGTATGTGGCAGAAAGTGAGGAGTACACATTGGTGCAGTGCTCAATGGGACCAGAGGAGAGCTGGAGTAACAGGCAGTTAGTTCTAAGTGTGGAGCCAAACTACTCTGTACAGGCAATACCCATTCTTTTATTTTATTTTGTTGGTTTTTCGAGACAGGGTTTTTCTGTGGCTTTGGAGACTGTCCTGGAACTAGCTCTCGTAGACCAGGCTGGTCTGGAACTCAGAGATTCACCTGCCTCTGCCTCCCCAGTGCTGGGATTAAAGACTTGTGCCACCACTGCCCAGCCCAATACCCATTCTTAACTGAGCTCTCTCCAGCCAATTGTTTTGCTAAGGAGGATCCCTCATGAGATGCCTCTTTAGGGTCACTGGATTGTCAATTTCAAGAAGGGAATCTGATCCTGGAAGGGCAGACAACCCAGAAGTTTCTCTTGACTAGTCAGCACTTCTTAAATCTCCTGTTTTCAGTGTAGCTCTCCTCAATCCTTGAGGGAGGACAGGGAACTTCATCCAAACCAGTAAGTCAAGTATGACCAAATCTGGTGTCCTTATCCGCCTGGGGTGGGATGAAGAGACCATGTCAGACACTGGATCAGCAAACACAACCTCAGAATTTCCCTATGAACTCTTTTAAGTATCTCAAGCACTCTTCCCTGAAGGGGGGAGCAGAGTGAAGAAATGTGGGAAGTAGATGTTTAGGTAAATTCATAGGGCCATGTTTGAGAGAAAACAATGGAAAAGCTGAACCCAGCAATTCAGATCCCCACTTAACACCTGGCCACATGTCCTTGGGGCAAACTGCTTTTCTTCATCCTAAACTCCTCACCTGCAAAGCAGAGTTAACCACATGCTAGAGTTATATGATGATAAAAGTTGGAGGACATCCTGTACCACAGATAGGAGTTAATTTATAATATCCTGAAGACAACCAGGTGTGGTGACACACACCTTTAATGCAGCACACTCAGGAGGTAGACAGAGGCAGATGGACTTCTGTGAGTTCCAGGACAGCCAGTGATACATAGTAAAGCCCTGTCTTAAGTAAACAAATACTTAAGCAGAAATTCACTCTAACCATTTCTTACCTTTAATATGTACCCATCACTCTACCAATCAACAATCAGACCAGTTTCATTGACATAGTATTCTACTTCTTATCAAACACACACACACTTTAATAATTTTGAACAGGGTCTTTTCCCTGATAATTATTTTGGTTTCAGTTTTTATTAGCTTGTTACCTTTTGTCTTTCTTAACCACTTTTATTATCCATTTAACACATTTAACAGCTGTTTGGGTGCAGCTAGAGTTGAACAATTGTTACATCCTCATCTACAAATCCAAATACAAGAACCAGTACAACCAAATATCCTAGGTGTGGCTGTTTTTGTTTTGTGTTTGGTTTTTGTTGTTTTGACACAGCATCTCACTGTGTACTCCTGGCTCACCTGGGACTCAAAGTAGATATGTAGACCAACCTAATCTTATCTCACAGAGATCTGCCTGTCTCAGCCTCCCATATGCTGGGACTAAAGGCAGGAGACACCATACCAGGCTCGGGGTGTGGCTCTTTTAAAAGACAGATGGTCTGCAGACATGTTCTCACCACTTTTCCCTATTCTCTAATTTAAAAAATCAAAAGCAAGTGAAGACAACGAGCCAGGATACCATGACACAGCACACCTAGCTTTCTGCACATCATAGTATCCCAACAGTGTGTTGAGTAACAATAATCTAACCCATCTGAAGTCCCAAAGGGTCATCTCAGGGCTGCCACTTCCAATCCCAGACACAGTCTCACCAGAGCCCTGAAACAATGCAAAGCTGAAGCTGGACAGACAGGGACACCCTCCTTCGAGGGCCTTTGCCTTAGCAAAAGTCGAGGTCACACATCAAATACCAACAACTCCTCGTATTTGAGACAAGAATATTCCCAATGCTGAGGCTTCCTGACCACCAACCTAAAATCCATCTCTTTATTTAAGCTGATATGCTAGAAAATGGGTTCCCCATCTCCACTGAACCACTGTGAAGCCAAGCAGGTACAATGTGGAAGTAAGAAAGTGTAAGGACTTAAGAGAATGCTATGCTACTCGGGTGTTGGTGGTGCACGCCTTTAATCCCAGCACTCAGGAGGCAGAGGAAGGTGGATCTCTGTGAGTTCAAGAGGCCAGCCTGGTCTACAGAACAAGTGCCAGGATAGGCTCCAAAGCCACAGTGAAAACAGAGAGAAAGAGAGAATGCTATGCTATGGTCAAGTAGAACAACAAAGGATGCTTCTCTGCTAGCTGAGAAACCCAAATCAAGAGTCCGAAAACCTTGCTCAGGTACCAACAAACCACTTCTGAATGACCAAAGATAAATTACCAGACATGAGCTGTGAGCCAGAAGAGGTGGGTACACATTGTAATTCTAGCACTTAGAAGGCTGATACAGGATTGCAAGTTCTCAAACAGCCTGGGCTAGAGCAAGATTATGTATAGAAGAGCCAGAAAACAAAACCCAGAGCTGGCTGGCTGGAAAGGAAGAGGAGGAGAAATGTTGGGGGGGGGGGAGTAGAGAGGAGAGAGGAGTGAAGAAGAGGAGGAAGATGAAGAGATCATCTTCACCAGAAACATCAGTATCTCAAATTTAACAATGAACTAACTACTGCCAGATACTAAGGGGAGAAAAAAATGGATCAATTCACACAATCAACCACCAGGGTTAGCCAAGCACAAAGACCTGTAATCTTAGCCACTTGGAAGGCAAAGTCCAGAGGATTACCAACACAGACTGTTCTTTAAAAGACCCAGGTGTAGAAATATACAACTGTAATCCAAGTTATTCAAGAGGCTGAGACAGAATCAAAAACAAGGCCAGGCACACCTATTTATCAAAATTTAAAATATATTCAAGGTCCTGTGTTAAATTCTCAGAACCCCAACAAACAACAAAAAACAGGTAAGTGGCTGAATCAATGTGTGTAGCCAACAATACCTGACAGGGGTTTCAAATGCACCAGCCAAAAAAAAAAAAAAAAAATCATATACAAAACACACCTTCTTTGGGTTTTCTAAAATACCTGCTTTTCTTTCTTTCTTTTTTCTTTTTTTTATTTTTCGAGACAGGGTTTCTCTGTGGCTTTGGAGGCTGTCCTGCCTCTGCCTCCCGAGTGCTGGGATTACAGGTGTTGTGCCATGACTGCCTGGCAAAATGCTCTCTTTTCTTGACAAACACAGCATACATAATCCTAGCACTTGGGAGGTGAAGACAGGAAGATCAATAGTTCAAATCTAGCCAATGCTACATAAGACACTGTTGTGAAACTCAAAAAACTCAAATAATAAAAAACAGGGAAACAGTTCAGTCAGCAAAGTGCTTGCCAAACAAGCATAAAAGACCTGAGTTCAAATCCCTAGCACTCAAGTTTTTTTTTTTTTTTTTAAAGGTATAGTGTTATGCACAGGCAGATCTCTGGGGTTCACTGGCCAACCAGATTAGTCTAATCAGTGAGCCTCAAGAAAGCATCTTAGAAAACAAGGAGGACAAACCACCTAAAGGCAACGTCTGGCCTTCACATACATACAAACAAATACAATACAATACAAACTTTAAAAATCAAAAATAAAGTACTATTTTAAAACATCCCCCCCTTTCGAAACTGGGTTTCTCTGTATTTCTTTGGAGCCTGTCCTAGAACTCGATCTGGAGACCAGGATGGCCTCAAACTCACAGAGATCCACCTGCCTCCCAAGTGGTGGGATCACAGGCATGTGGTACCACCACCTGGCTTTTTTTTTCTCTTTTATATTACAATTGGAGGCCCAAATTTCCTCTATACTGACAGAATTGGCATTTGTATCAAATCATGTTGACAAACCATTTTATCGTACCTTCTACTGGCCAGAAGAATGACTTCTTGTGCTCTACAGACATACCAAATGAATTGTATAAATTATACTACCAACTTCACTTTGTTACTGAGGACACTACAAGCTCTGTGAAAGCACTGAGAAGCTGTATGTTTGGCTCACCACTGTCAACTTAGTGTCTTGGCATAAATGCTAGTATCAGGCACTCACTCAATAAACATGAGTGCATCAATAATACAAAGCCAATTTTAGCAAGTTTTTATCTAGTCAAATATATAAAACATTAATCTTAACATTTATTATTACATTTTAAAAACAGAAACAGAACAAAAACTAATAAATTCTCTTGGAATGTTACAATGTTTGACTCATCTTTCTCTTCCCACTTCTTACGTTCCAGGGGGGATTCTGGTTTCTTAGAATCAATCCCTTTAACTCTATGGTTACACCTCAGCATCCATAAACCTGGATCCCGAGGCAGACACAAAGGCTAGCCACAGATAAAGAAATGGTATTGGGAGAAACAGATGCTGGACTTTAATTTTCAATTATGTGTGTGTGAGGGAGATATGCAAACAAGTGCATGTGCCTTCAGATGTCAGAAGAGGGCAGTAGATTCCCTAGGGCTGACTTACATGTGGTTATAAGTCAACCAGTATTGAGTGTTGGGAATCAAACTATGGTCCTCTACAAAAGCAGTAAAGGTTCCTAACTGTTGAGCCATTTCTCCAACACAAGATGCTGTTTTGTTACAATCATATTTCCTCCACTTCCAAGAGTGAAGCACTTACTGTCTGTGAAAAATATCTTTCTTTAGTTTTTCATAATCCTCTAGGTTTTCTTTTGGTATCCACTTGTACTATAACTGACTACAAGTGTTCCTCTCAAATCTTTTAAAAGCTAAACACGACAGGCGTTGGTAGCACACACCTTTAATCCCAGCACTCAGGAGGCAGAGGCAGGTGGATCTCTGGGAGTTTGAGACCAGCCTGGTCTCCAGAGTGCCAGGATAGGCTCCAAAGCTAAACAGAGAAACCCTGTCTGGGGGGGGGGGAGCTAAACACTTCTATTCATCTACCCTGGAAAAACTAAGAAAAAGAAATTTTTAATTCCCAAGTCACTCCTGGATACAATGTGAGGTAATGTAGCTGTCTCTTAGCTCAATCAAGCCAATCCACTACACACAAATACAATAAGTACATATAAATATACATATATCAAAACATGTTATAGATGATAAAACATGTGATTTTGTCAATTTTAAAATGAGGGACTTGTTTGTTGGATTTTTGTTTGTTTGAGATCAAGATGACCAAATTTAGAGAGATATGCCTACCTCTGCCTCTGCCTCTTGCCTTCCAAGTGCTAGGATTAAAGGCATATGCAACCACTCTTAGCTGAATCAAAAAACTTGAGGCAAGACATGCTGAAAAGTACACATTTAAAGATAGCTGGGACACTTTCAAAGGCTACCTACTATTCTTAAATGAACTGGAGACCATCCTGTACTTTCTCAATCTATTTGTCAAAATATTACTAATTACACACAAACATGAAGGGCTATAGTGAGAAGCGCACCAGTGGCTCTGAATTCAAATCACAACTGTCATTACCACTGCTGTGTATACATCATGCTTGGCATATCGTCAGAGCTCAATGAATGTTAATTTAAGCAATTTAAGACAATGACTGCCACAGTCCCATCACCCACACCCACATAGTAGGGCTTAGGCACTACTATGTTCTCTATGGCTCAGCCTTGATAACCTTAGCCTGAATAACTTATTCCCATTCTGCAAGAAATGAAACTTACTTAGCCTTGGAAATCTGTAGCAATTATACAAATATATAACAGAATAGTTCTCCAGTGGGGGTGGAGGGAGAAAGAGCAGTTTTATTAGCAACTATGCCAGTGTACGTTTATCCATGCAATTATACAAGTTCCCAAAAGACACTGGACTTTTTCTCCCCAGTGACTGTTAGGAAATAATTAAAGCAAATCTCTCTAAAATCTTCTGTAATTCTGGCTTCGATTATGCAGACATGCTACCATATAATTACTGCAGAATATTAATATTTTAATTCATTCTGGATTGGTTGCTTGGTTTTTGGGGTTTTTTGGTTTTTTCCTTTTTTTTCTTTTTCTTTTTCTTTTTTTTTTTTGTTTTGTTTAAAGACAGGGTCTCACAATAGAACTCTGGATCTGTCCTGGAACTCACTATATAGACCAGGCTGGCCTCAAACTCAGATATCCATGTCTCTGCCTCCCAAGAACTGGCATTAAAGGCATGCACCACCATATCCAGCTTTTCATTCTGAATAGTGACCTGTGCAAAAAATGTCATCTCTCCTCAGAATCTATTAGAGACTGTCTTCACTAGAGTGGACAGTGGCCTCCTTCCCCAGCCCTCCCTAAGGTGGAGAACAAGTCACCTGCCCTGGACTGTCCCTCTTTACAGAAGACTAGCCAGGTTTATTTCAGTCTTAGATAAGTCATGTTATAGGAGGATCCAACTAGAGGCACTCTGTGGTGGAAACCTGCTTAGTAAGTACTTAAAATATTTACATTACACACACTACACTATTTGAACTGAACAAAATGAAACCAAGCAAGGTATTTATTGAAATCCACTGAATAAAAACTACAGAACCTTAGAAAGTATCATGTAAATCAAAGAGAAATATCTACCTTTAAAAATACACTTTCAGGGCCTGGGAAAATGACTCATTGGGTAAAATAGTGTTTGTTGCCAAGCCTGACAAACTAAATTTGCTCCCCAGAACCCACATACACAATAAATACATAAATAATGTAAAAACTTATTTTTAATGTACTGTAAGGTCAGGTACAGTGATTAATACCTAAAATCCCAGCTGGGAGGCTGAGGCTTACCAATAAGGGTTACACAGAAAGTCCCAGGATAGCCTGGGTTAAAGAGTTCGACCCCACTTCAAAATAACAAATAAGGAAATGTACTTGATAGAATTTTCAAGAACTGACTTAGAAAAGACAAACTATTTCATATGATGACTACTAAAATGCAAGCCTTTTATTGTTTTCTCACCTGCACCTCATGGTCACTCTGTGCTAGGTGTCAGGAAAACATGTTTGACTCAACACTTTTTAACCTTCCATTTAAAGAATTCAAGACAAGCAAGGTAAGACAGTAACACACACACCCACAACGCAGCACTCTAAGAAGATGGAGGCAAGACAATCTTCAGCTCTAGGCCAGCATGGGCCACTTAACAAGAACTTGTTACAAAACAAATCAAAACTTAATCCATGACAGACTTATCTGAATATTCTTTGTCATGCCCTAAACCATCAGGCCCTAGAAGCAGTCATCCTCCTATGTTAATTCTGTACACTTAATAGTCATAGGGAAATGCCATCCCCAGACTACTAAAACAACTTAAGTTTGTTTCAACAAAGTATGCTCACTATCTCCCTCAGCCTTTCAGAATAAAGAAAAACCTTCATAAATACAAGGATGGTACAGGAGGCAGCTGTTACATGAGCAGGCCACCAGATCTACAGTACATAATCTTAAAGTCCCTATTGGCTACCATGACTGTCTGGGGCAGGGATAGGAAATAGGAAGAAGGGGTTCATTGTTTTCTGCCAGCATAGCTGAAAGGGACTCAGACCTCAGGGAAATACTATGACCAGCTGTCTGCCCATGCTACAACTCAACCAGTTGCTGGGGGAGAGGATTATCCTGTCAATAATAGTCCTGGAAGAAGAGGAATGTGGGTGCTCACCCAGAACTGGACCAATTAGCAAGTACTGAGACCCAGATGCCTGGCCATCTCAGACTCTGCAGCCACAAGCAGACACCACTGGGCCAACAGAACAAGCAGGTAGCCAACATCAAGTCAGTTGAAAAAGACAAAGAGCACATTCTGAAAATCAAACAAATTTAGATGTCACTATATGTGTGGATGGGCTATTGATTGTCCAAAATAGGAAATCAAATGCACTAAATACAAAAATACTCCATTAAACTGTGTGGTATAGAGCCTTTGCCTAGTATACAAAAGACCTTGGGTTCAATTCCCAATACTATAATATTAACAACAGCAATAATAAATGAGCAAATAAATACATAAGAAACTATTATTGGGTGTGGTATCTTAAATTGTAATCCCAGAACCTGGAAGGTTGAGGCAGGAGGACTGCTGCAAGTTCCAGGCCAGCTTGTGTCTCAGAAAGGCTGAGAAATGAGGTGAGGAATGGAGGAAGACTCTCTGCAGCATTTTTATCTATGTCTGAGCCGTGTTAACTACTATTGTAAGTAATTATGGAAACTGGATTTTTTGAGGTAGGCTGTTCAGGCCCAGGTGATCAGCTTCAGCACCCATGATAACAAATGGGATGGCTCTAGGTGCTCCATGTTCCATCTGGACTTTGCTATTAAGATGATAAGACCTGTCAGGCAGTGCTGGTGCATGCCTTTAATCCCAGCACTTGAAAGGCAGAGGCAGGTAGGTCTCTCTGAGTTCCAGGCCAGCCTGATCTACAGAGCAAATTACAGTACATCCACACTACAGACAAACCTTGTCTCAAAACAAACAAAAAAGGAGGATAAAACCTGAAATCAATTCATTAGCTTAAAATAGTTTTGTTTTCACATGGGTTTAAAATGATGGAAAAGGGGAAAACTATTTTAAAGATAGACTTCTTTCCTAAAGAAATGTAACATTTTGTATCTAAAGCATAGAACTATTATTGCTCATGTCCAGAAATATGACATTATTCAAAAGAAAGAATTCAGACATTGATTCTTTTCAGTAATGCATCAATGAGAAACCACTAATACAAAGAGTGAACAACAAGATGGAGATTGTACCAAAGGAAGTGACAACAAAATCTACTGGCAAAACACTTAAAAGATTCTTCTAACTACAAATACAAAAATATGCATATATGAATTTATTTTTTTGTTTTTATAAGTTATTTTTGTTCATGCACATATGTGTGTATGTATACATGTAGGTGCATGTGTGGAAGTCTGAGGACAACTTATAGCAGTTGGTTCTCTCCTTCTTTCCTATATATTCTACTGAGCTATCTCACTGGCCCATGTGGAGACTTCTGTTATTGTTAAAAGAAGTGAGGATTTTCAAATACAGATGTAGTTCAGTGGTAGAGTACCCGGTATACACAGGCCCTGGGCTCAATGCACTGAAAAAGAAACCAATGAACCAATCAACCAACTAACAGGACGTTTTGATTTGAACTTATGTTTTAAACTAGCTTTTCATTTAAAAACAAAAACAAACTTCTGTTATGTTTGCAGTGCTGAGGACCAATCCCAGGACCTTCAACATACATGCTTGGCCAGTGCTCGACCACTAATGTACATTGCAAACCCTGGTTTTGTCTTATTTTTAAAAGTACATAGAAAAATAAAAAAAAAATAAAAAAAAGAAAGAAAAAACAACTCAGAAATCTCTGGTTCAATGTCCTGAAAACATTATCTAGAGACTGCTTAAGCTGTACACACATGTTCATTTATCTTTTATCCCTAAAAAGTCTTAATTCTCATCTTTGTTCTCCATCCTGACTCTTTAATGACTTTCAAGCATCCCTGCTTTCTCCATTATCCACCCTTCTTTGCAGTAACTGGTCCTCTCCAGATCATCTACAAGGACAGAGGGCTCAACTGTACTCCAGAGAGGCCCCAATGATTTAACCCTTTTCCTACCAGACTTCTGGGTCATTTTCAGTGTTTCATGATCTCAAAATTAACTTAATTAAAAGATCCATGGTTAACATACATAGTCTCAGGATAACCAAGTAAAAAATTGATTTTTACTGTTTAGTGTAGGTGACTATGAAGCTACCATTAATCCATCACTTAATAAAGTGGGTAACAAAAGCTAAAGCTTTTAAAAACTAGGAACCAAAAACCATAAACAGAATGTGAGTGTGTCCTGGCTACATGGCATGTATTTTAATGACAGTAACATGCCTAATATCTGAGATATGAAATT
Source organism: Cricetulus griseus (assembly GCF_003668045.3). NCBI lineage: Eukaryota > Metazoa > Chordata > Mammalia > Rodentia > Cricetidae > Cricetulus > Cricetulus griseus. The sequence goes on along the minus strand of NC_048600.1, from coordinate 42,469,720 downwards.
TCTTACAACTTCAGTTCTACTTAACAGTTCAAACACTAAAATTATCAGTATTTATCTAAGCATAGCAGCAAAATTTCACTATTAAACTAAGAAGACAGAATTGAGAGGGCTGAAGATGGCTCAGCAGTACTTATAGCTCTTGCAGAGGACCAAGTTCACCAATGTCAGTCAGGCAGCTCACAACCACCTTAACTCCAGCTCCAAGAAATCCAACACACTCTTCTGATCTCCTCAGGCACCCATACACATAAGGCATTCATTCACACACACATAAATAAAACAAAATAAACCTTAAAAAGGGAAAAAGAGCTGAAGAGATGGCTCAAGCAGTTAAGAGCATGTACTGCTCTTGCAGATGACCCATGTGAGGTTCCCAGCACTCAAGTTAGACAGCTAACAGCAACCTCTAGCTACAATGGGACCCATAGCCTCTGGCCTCTGGGCAGTGGCATTCTCATGCACATACACACTCATATTATTTTAAAAATAAATCTTAAAAAAAAAGAAGATAGAATGAACCATATGCATATAATATTAATACTTCCTATTATTCTAAGCTATCCATCACTCCAAACTGCATTTACAATATGTACAAGGGAGCCACTCAGGGTAGTGGATAAAGAATCCACATTTGCTTAGGGATGCACAGTACAGTTTAAAATGAGAGAGAAGAAACAGCCAAGGTTAGCTGACTGTGGGAAACATTACTGATTCCAGCAACAGAGGAAGGGCTTTCATTCTTTTCAAACATAGAATATATTTCCCATTGAATTTTTAAAATTAATTTTATTTAGCATTAGTGCAGGAACATGCGCCGTGTGTGTGTGTGTGTGTGTGTGTGTGTGTGTGTGTGTGTGTGTGTGTGTGTATACTGAAGACCTAGCATGTGAATTTTTTTAAAGACCCCTAGTTCCAATTCTTACACTGCTTTCAAGGGGTAATTCCCCCCCCCCTCCAAAGTGAGGCTAAGATAAGAGAAGCCAACTCCACAGATACAAGCTTTGATGGAAAAAATATAGACTTACAGGAAACAAACTACAATACTTCTTCCTTCAATTACTCTGGAGGTAGTCACTTTATCAAAACTGTATTATTCTTTAAACCCTAAAAAGGTCAGAAGTTCCTGCTTGGATATTAAAGGCTCTTCAGTGACCTTATCTGGTATCTAGAAGCCTAACCAGCCTCCCTGACTCACCTTGCAAGGGACCTTCTATGTCTTTCTTCTATAAGTTCCCTCCTCTAAGTCCCCCTCACCACCCTGCCTGAAGTTTCCAGCTTAAGCTTCTTCAGTCAAAAGCCGATCTAGAGTGTTCTTTATACTCATGGCTTATGTTACTTTTCCAGGGTTATATTCACTGAGGAAACAGTTGTCAGACTGTGGTGTGGGCCCCAGTGATCCAGAGGAACAAGATAGGCATACATACATATAAATAAAAAATAAACCTGGTGGGGAGTGCTGGAGAGATGACAAAAGACATTGATGGGAATTGGTAAACTGTCTAACCATTAACAATCCAGTTCCACCTGGCAAGGGCAGCTTTTATACCAAGGTTATCACCATGACCCAACCAAGTATACCAATTAACCCTCACAAATAAAACTGAGAAAGTTGTTGTGGTAAAGCTGAGACTAAAGGCCAGGTGTGCCCAATTCCCCAAGAACAAACCCACACTTATCTGTGTCCACCCACCATCTCAGAAACCAAAGGAGGTTCCTAAATTAGGGTGGTCCAGCAAAAAATCCAAAAACAAAACTATTAGGTGATTAAGGATTTATATATCCAGACCTTCACACTTGACATTGTGCTGTCCCCCATACCCATAAAGAAATAAATAAAATAAATAAATAAATAAAATTGCCATCTCTTCTTCCTCAGATCTCAGCACATATCACCTCCCAAACCCTTCAGAGCAAGTTCTGCCCCATCTGGTATTCCACAAGCTCAGTGCCTCCCTCCGAGTGTTTTAACAGCAGACTGTCCAAGACCTGTCTTCTCACTCTCAATTACCAGGGCCTACACTGTTTCCCAGTGACTAACCCTGGAAAAATAACCTAAGCCATGAGTATTTCTCCAAGTATCTTCCATCTTTAAAAGGACTTTGTCATAAATATCTTAAAATTCTAGACAATGTGAGGAGCCAATGAGCTTAGAGCTGAACTGTTCAAAGCAATGACAACTAATTATCAAAGGCCATCTACCTAATTTTTGCAAAAACTTAAAATTTAGCCAGACATGGTGGCCTATGCCTGTTATCCCAGCACTGGAGAGATGGAGGCAGAAGAATTAGAAGTTCAAGTTAAACTTCAGCTGCACAGTGAGTTTGTGACAAGCCTGGGCTATTAAAAACCCTGTCTCAAAAAATAGTAACAATAAAACTGAATAGTTCTTGTGTCATATCTCAAGTGCTTGATGGTACAGGTAGACTGTTAGTTAACTCTTACTGGGCAGCACTGACCTCCATATCACCAAAAAGGGCACTGTCCAAACCCCACCGGCTGTTGAGAAGGAACTACATACAACATTGATGAGGCTTCTGAATGACATCTGAATGAGGCCTGAAGAGGCTTCATGAAAGTGTCAATGGTGGGCAGGTCATGCACTATAAACAGTATCGAATCCCCAGAGTACAAGACCCTATCCATAGTTTACACCTTTGGTTTATTCAGTATTAGCTGCTTACTATGTTATAAGCACTCAATTTGTAATGACACCCACAAATTAAGAGAAAAATACTTTATCCGCCATGGGACAATTTTTAGTAGTAAAAAAACATAAATAACTATAGCTAAAATATCAAAGAGAATGGAAAAGTCATAACTTCCCATCAATGAAAGAACTTCCCATCACAGAGTTTGCAGGAAGAGGAAACCCCACTCTATAGGGCTGGATCTGCTTCCTCAAGATCCATGGGTAAGAGGAATGGATGATGATGCTTCACTGGCATTCTCTGACAAGACTCTCAGGAAGACCAAGGCCACTCTCTGCAGATACTGCTTTCTATAAAAGTAAGACAACTTTTCTGCATTCACTTTTCCTTTTACTCTATAAATCCTATCAAGCCTTTGCTCTGAAATTGTAACTAGAAACCAGCTCCACTTAATTAGAGTTCAATTTCCCAACTGCTTCCAAAGAACAGTTGAACTACAAACACAGATTGAGTAAAGTGAATCACAGATTGTCTATTTAGTAGGATTTCTGAATCTTAGCTCCCAATTCATTCTGTGACTGGAGCTGAAAGTGCACTAGACCATGGTACTGGGAGTGAAACAGGAATAGATAGCAACTTCCCACATTGTCCTAATGAGAAACTTCTATGGGTTTAGGTCTGGGTCAAGGCCCTCATCCATGTATTAGTCACCCCAATCCTCACTGGCCCCAGGGATAAGTAATGTCTGCTAGTTTCTCAATTAATTAAACAATAATAGTTGCCTCAACTGGCTATTTGCCAAGCTCCATAAACAGCCTAATATATACACAAAGCTAATCAAACTGAGCTAAAATAGATTTTTTTTTTAAAGGGGAAGCTCCCTTTTAGAGATCTCTGACCCCCTCCCTCTGTCCCCAAAATGCCAATGTGTGAAGCCTCTGGCCCCAGTCACAGTGCTGCTGAGCTGGAAGCTGAACTTCCATGTCCACCCTGAGACAAAGCCAGGGCTCCCTTCTGAGCACACACGGCTGACTCCCAGTATAAAAAGCTCTGACATTTCCTTCAACTCTGAGTCATGCTTAGAAGGTTCTACTTTTAATCAGGTGACAAATACTCAAAATATTTTAATCCAAAAGAATTGGGTCAAGCTTTCATAGTCCATAGCTATCAATGTAAACCCTACTTATTGATAATTTCTATAGCACCTGAGTGTCATAACCAAATACCAAAATCTACTATATTTGAATGTTACCTCTGCCTTTTTCATAGGTTATCATAAAGAACAATTTAATTTTCTGCTATTTCAGCCAGGCTGGTGGCGAACACCTTTAATCCCAACAACGGGGAGTTAGAGGCAGGTGGATTTCTGTGAGTTCGAGGCCACCCTGGTCTCCAGAGCCAGTTCCAGGACAGCCTCCAAAGCTACAGAGAAATCCTGTCTCAAAAAGCAAAGCAAAGCAAAGCAAAGCAAAGCAAAGCAAAGCAAAGCAAAACAAAACAAAAAAAAAATCTGCTATTTCATTGGCTGTGGTATCTATAAAGTTAAAACATGCAAGGGGAGGCTGGCAAATGACTCAGCAAGTGAAAGCACCTGCAGCCAAACCTGGTAACCCAAGTTCAATCCACGGGACCATGTAGCAGAGGAAGAAAATACTCCCATGATATTCTCTAACCTCCACAAGTGCCATGGCACACATGCACCCCCCACACACACACAAAGTAACCAAGTAAGTAAACATGTAATATTCTCATAGGAAAAACACAACACTATTTGGGAAGAGGAGAAGCTTTTCTATTATAAAAATAACTTACATTATGAGAGAATTGTATAACCCTATTAAGTAGCTCATTCTCTGTACTACAGAATGACTTCAAGTGCAGCTCCAAGAAATACCTGTTATACACAAGGTACAGGTAAAGATTGGCAAATTAAGATATGGAAGAAAAAAGGTTTTCACTGATAGGTTTTACTATTCTTAGCAATGCTTCAACTAAATAGTCTTTTTGATTAACAGAAACAAAACACGGGGGAAATGTCACTAGAGATAATCCAGTATTTCTTAACAGTAACTTTTAATAGGAATTCAAAATAGACACAGAGCTCAAACAGTCTTGCTACCAAAGGGAACCTGAAAACATCTCAAGAGTTTTTCAAAGACAACAACAGTCCTTCCTTATATTGTCTAGAAATTTTTAATAAAAGGGAGTGGGTACTTTGCTTACTTCCAAGCCTTCCATACCCCTTTGTTCATGCATGTGTGTGTAAGTTCGAAGTACCCTAGGTCAAGACCATCCAAGAAGGTCCAAGCTCAAGGCTTAGGAGCACCCATGCAGGACTCTCAGAGGACTACCTAGGAGAAACAGAATATGCAAAAGCCCCACAGGTATCATTCAGTGATTCACATTTTAGCATCAAAGTGAGCTTGAGACCAATAGGAAAGTTAGATCCCTTTCCCAGTTAAAACAAGAGCTGTGACAGGACACAGGAGATCTGATGGACATGTTCCAAGAAGCAAGCTTAAGATGGGTAAGGACCATCCCCAACCTCAAATTGTACTATAGTTCTAGTACAGAGCTATAATAATAAAAAAAAAAAAAAAAAAAAAAAAAAAAAAAAAAAAACCAGCATGGCTGGGTAGTAGTGGTGGTGACTCCTTTAATCCCAGCATTTGGGACCCAGAGGCAGGCAGATTTCTTTGAGTTCAAGGCCAGCCTGGCCTACTAAGAGTTCCAGGACAGTTAGGGTTATTACACAGAAAAACCCTGTCTCAAAAGAACCAAAACAAACAAAAAATCCCCCAAAACAACCCCCTCAACACACACAAACCAACCAACAACCAAACAACAACAAAAAAAATGTCGATCACTGGAATCGAACTGAAAACCCAGATATAAGTCCACATTTTATTAAAACAAAACCAAAAATGAACAAAAAAGCCAGAAATAAACACTGGGGAAAAGACAGTATCTTTATCAAATTGTGCTGGTCAAACTGGATGGTTTCATGTAGAAGAAATCCAAATAGATCCAAACTCAACTCCAAAAAGCTCAAGGACTCAACATAAAACCAGATACACTGAACTTGATAGAAGAGAAAGTGGGGAATAGCCTTGAACTCGTTGGCAAAAGAAAAGACTTTCTGAACTGAACACTGTTAGCACCAAGATCAAGAATTAATAAATGGAACCTCATGAAACTGAAAAGCTTCTTCATGGCAAAGGATACTGCTATCCAGACTAAGTGGCAGCCTACAAAATGGAAGAGTTCTACCAACTACACATCCACAAGAGGGCTAATATCCAAAATATATGAAGAACTCAAAAAAAAAAATGTATCAAGAGAACAAATAACCCAATTAAAAATGGGGTACAGATCTTAACAGAGAATTCTCAAAAGAGGAAACTCAAATGGCTGAGAAGCACTTAAAGAGATGTTCAACATGATTAGTCATCAGGAAAATATAAATCAAAACTATTCAGATTTCATCTTATACCCTTCAGAATGGCTAAGATCAATAAAATGACAGCTCATATTGGCAAGGATGTGAAATAAGGGGAACGCTCATCCATTGCTGGAGGGACTACAAACTTTACAGCCACAATGGAAATCAGTGTGGCAGTTCCTCGGGAAGATAGAAATTGATCTACTTCAAGATCCAACCATACTACTCTTGGGCACATACCCAAAGGTACCTTTGAGCACAACCCAAAGGACATTTCATCCTATCACAAGACATTTGCTCAACCATGTTCAATACTGCTCTATTCATAATAGCCAGAAACTGGAAACAACCTAGATGGCCTTCAACATATAAATGGATAATTTTTTTTTAAAAAAAGTGCCACATTTACACAATAGAATATTACTCAGCCACTTAAAAATAAAATCATGAAATTTCAAGTGTATGGATGGAACTAGGAAAAATTCATCCAGAGTGAAGTAAACCAGATCCAGAAAGACAAATATGGTATGTATTCACTTATATGTGGATATTAACCATTAAATCAATGATAACCATGATATAAGCTGTAGCACCTCAGAGGTTAGGTATAGAGTAAGAGACTATAGAGGAGACAAATAGATCTTCCTAGGAAAGGGAAATAGAATAGATGGTTAAGAATGGATGGGGGAGGGAGCTGGAAAGGGAAGACCAAGTGACAAGAGGTTGGGAAGAAGGGGATGAGAAAGAGAAAACTAAAATTAAGGACCATTTGAGGGGTAGTACGGAAATCTAATACAATAGATGCTTCCATATATATTTAGATCTAAATGAAATAATGGGGGAGGCAGAGCCCCAACTGGACATCATCTGTTACCAAAAATGAAGCTTCCAGTACCAGGAATAGATTATATCTAATCAAGTTATTGGCCAAAGGAGACCCATGGGGACTCCCAAACCCAGGCTATTGCCAAGACTCTCTGCAGACTGACAGCAAGGCCCTATTGCTGAATAAGACAACACTTACACAACTCAATGAACATGGAGAAGTTGAGCTGGTGCCTTTATAGAGCCTTCACCCATACATGTTGGGTGTCTTTGGTACATGCCACCAAAAGAGAAACATAAAAAACACCAACTCAGTCACAAACCCTGTGATCTACAATGGTGCCCTCACTGCAAGATACCTTAGTGAAATGGTGGCACAAAGTTTATGAGGGTGACCACCCAATATCTGATTTGACTTAAGGACCACTCCACAAGAAAAAACCCAAAACTGACACTATTTGGGTGACCAAGAACCTGAGACTAGATAGTCCAGAGACCTATCCATACTACTATTCTACTAAAAAGAGTGTAGCTATAAAATGAGTCCTAAAGACATTCTACCATATTCATAGATCACTACCTTGCTTAGCCATCATCAGAGAAGCTTCCTCCTGCAGGAGATGGGAACAATACAGAGACCCACAGCCAGACAATATGCAGAGTGAGAGACCCTGGAACACTCAGCCCTAAAGGGAGTGTAAGAGCCAGAGGGAACTGAGAGCACAAGGAACAAAGCCTTCTAAATCAACAGTATCAATGCACACATGAACTCATAAAGATTGGGGCAACATACACATGACCTGTGCCAGTCCTTGGGATTATTATAGCTTCCAGTTTAGTGCATTCATGGGATTCCTGAGTGTGCAAACGAGAAGGTCTGTGTGTCTCTATTTGTTGTACCTTTTCTTGGGCTCTTTTCCTTCTGTTTGTTTGGTCCTGCTCTGATGTTAGATTTTGTTTTATGTTATTATATTCCATTTTATATTATCCCTTAGAAGTCTGTTTTCTAATGAGAAAGGGGATGGATCTAGATGACAGGGGAGGTGGACGGAACTGGGAGGAGTAGAGGGAAAGGAAATGTAATCAGGATATATTATGTCAGAAAGAAAACAATCTTCAATAAAAGGTGGGGAAGAATGAATGAAGGGAGCTGGGCGTTGGTGCTGCACTCCTTTAATCCCAGCACTTGGGAGGCAGAGGCAGGTGGATCTCTGTGAGTTCAAGGCCAGCCTGGTTTCCAGAGTGAGTGCCAGGATAGGCTCCAAAGCTACACAGAGAAACCTGTCTCAAAAAACCAACAACAAAAAAGAATGAAACACCCCCACACACACTCCTCGGTAGCACACACCTTTAATCCCAGCACTTGGGAGGCAGAGGCTGCCCTGGTCTACATAGTCAATTATAGGACAGACAGGGCTAAGCAGAGACTCTGTCTCAGAACAAAAACAAAAATGGATGCACAGTGTGATTATGTGTACTAACATCAGGTCACATCACAGAGGACAGAGGGATGAAGGCTTCTGAGAGACATCTTGGAACAACCAGAAGAGGAGTTATGTAAGAGCTATAAGTACTGTGACACCCAGGAAGAAAAGACTGTCATGGCTAGGGTCCTATTTCCGGTCCCGAAGACTGGGAAAACAGCTGGGCTTCCCCAACTGACTGATAGCACTATAGTACTGCAAGAAATGCCAGGGATGCAATAGAGTTGGGAAGACCACCAAACCACTGGCCCTACCTCATCTCCTGGAATTCTACAAACTGAAATGTTGAGAACAGTAGAGGATAAATACATCCTCTTTGGGTTGCTCCTTGGGTCATTTTCACACTTCATTGTATTTTGTATTCTTTTCTTAGTTTTGTTTCAGAGTTGTGTGAACAGTTCTAAGTCACTGAAAGGTATCAACCAAAATCAGTGTCAATGTCTAAAAGACATTGCAGGCCGGGCGTTGGTGGCACACACCTTTAATCCCAGCACTCGGGAGGCAGAGGTAGGCTGATCTCAGAGCCAGTGCCAGGATATGCTCCAAAACTACAGAGAAACCCTGTCTCTGGAAAAAAAAAAAGACATTTGCAGACTGAATTTTAAGACAGATAGCAGTAAGGAACAGAATCACACATTTGAGACTTAAGAAGTCCATGAAATATGTTTCAAAATAATCAAGAGTTTACAGAAAACATAAATTTTTAATTTAAAAATTTCATAGTTATGTTTCTAGTTTTAAAAATTAAGTGAAGGGGCCGGAGAAATGGCTTAGTAGTTAAGAGAACTGGCTGTTCTTTCAAAAGACCTGGGATGGATTCCCAGCATCTACAGGGCAGCTCACAACCATCTGTAACTCCAGTTCCAGGAGATAGGATATCCTCTTCTGGCCTCTGATGGCACTGCACAAACATGGTGCACAGATACACACACAGGCAAAACACACAAAATAAAAATAAACAAAACTTACAGAATTCCTTATTTTATATCCAGTGAGAGTATTATCATGGACCCACCTACACATGGGTTTCTGTAGTAACATGTGCACAGCTACTGCTGTTTTCCAGCAATTAACAGAATCTGATCAGATTAGCATTCCCAGGAAGTCCTCAGAAGACAAACCATAACCACATGCCCTGGAAGCTACACTGTCAGCTCTTATTCATGAGCATTTCCTCCAGGCCAGGTACTTTTCAGAAAACACCTCAAATAATGCTGCAATAATATAATAATCATCCCATTTTACAGATGAGAAAACTGAGGTTAGAGAGCTAAAACCTGGCCAGATCTCAACAACTAGGTTATCAACGGTGAAAACATCTGAATTATGAAAGAGGAAAAAAGCCAAGCAGTGGTGGCACATGCCTTTGATCCAAGCACTTGTGAGGCAGAAGCAGTAGATCTGTGAGTTCATGGCAAGCCTAGTCTAAAGAGCTTCCAGGACAGAGATCCAGGTCAACAGAGTTTAAGACAATCAAGGTTACACAGAAACCCTGCCTTGGGGGGGGGGGCACACAACACACACACACACACACACACACACACACACACACACACGACCCAAAAAGTGGTGACAAGCAGTATAAAAGCAAAGGCTTGAGAAAACTAAGAATATTTACAAGGACAGAAATTGTATATTCTCTCCCTTTCTGCCTCAAACATCTCCTCAGGGCCTACTGTGGAAATAAGCCTCCTCCTGCTATGCTCAGTGCCAATGGGGCAATTGTGGGAATCTATACCAGCTCCAACAGAGCTGCTCACCTTCTAGTTTCACAGAAAAGAAAGGGTGCTGAAGACCTGAGGTGACAAAGTAGCAGGGAAAAGAATGTTGTGTGGACTACTAGGGTCAGCAAGAAGCAAAATGGCCAGGAAAAGAACAAAGGCACCTTATGAAGTTATCAGGCTTTTTGTTAAATTTATCTGATTTTAAATATGGTATATGAAACTATTATAGGGGAAAAAAACCTTAAGCGAGCACCTCCTACTGGTCACTGTCCAGGCAAGGTACAATAGTCTCAAAAACTTGGGCTACTGCTGTGCCCAGCTGGTGACAAATGGGTGCTTAGACCATGAGTCCCATGCCACTCAAATCAGCTGTGGCTCAAGGGAAATTCTTTGGAGAACAATTATTACTCTAAGGGTTAAGAGGAGACAGCCATGTTCACGCACTGTCTATGCTATGCTGTGTTTTTGTCAGAATGACCAAGTTGAATGGTTAGAACAAGAGACCAGATGCCCCACAGAGCCAGGAATATGTCCTCTCGAGCCCTTTACAGAAGTTGTTTATTGATCCATACATCACATAAGGGGTGGGGAGGGTGTTCATGGTGCTAATGAGCTGTGGGAATCATGCAAAGTTCAGCCCTAATCTCTGAAGATCCATAGTGCCCACCGGCACAAGATCTGACACCAAAATTCCTTGGCTAGAAGTAACCTCATGGGAGCTCAAAAGCTTTAAAATTTTTTTTGTTTTCCCAGACAGGGTTTCTCTGCGTAGCTTTGGAACCTGTTCTGGAACTTGCTCTGTAGACCAGGCAGGCTGACCTTGAACTCACAGAGATCGGCCTGCTTCTACCACCTGAGCACCTGGGATTAAAGGTGTGCTCCACAGCCTGGCCTTAGAAAATTATTTTATGTATTATGAGCATTTGTCTGCATGCTTATATGCATACCACATGTGTACCTAATGCCCACAAAGGCCAGAAGAGTAACAGATCTCCTCGAACTATAGTCACAGATGACTGAGACACCGTGTAATCTCTTGAAATACACACCAAGTGCTGATCTGAGTAAAATAAAGAGGTGACACCCTCACTAATGGAACCCCAAAAACTAAACTAGCAAGCTTTACAAACCCACAATAAGATATACTTCATCTTAACAAAGGACGGCATGTTAGCCACCCCACTTTAATCTATTTTGTTTTCAAACATGAAACACACACACACACACACACACACACACACACACACACACACACCTACCTCAGTTTTTATTTGTTTTTGTTTTTTTGCAGAGCCCCAAGTTATGGGGTACTCTGAGAACCAATGGCAATGGCAGAAGTAAAACTACTGGCTTACAACCTAGCATCAATTTCCAACAGCAGAAATAAGTCTTGGTTCCTTTATAAGCCATTTTCAGTTACGCTTAAGAGTTACCACATCAAGTGGGGTACAGTAGAGCATATCCATAATCCCAGCAACTAAAGAGGTGGCAGCAGAAGCATCAGGAATTCATGGCCAGTCTGAACTACATAAAATCCTGTCTCAAGAAAACAAAAAATAACTAATTACAAAACACCAAACTTTTACCACTATGGCACACCAAATGTGTGCTTCATATTTAATGTACACCATCTTTTTTGAAGAGCTACCAGTGCAGCCCCTTCCCACCCTCAAAAAGTCCCTACTTTCATGGCAAGATACAGTTGAGAAACTCTTAACTCTACGAAAACTTTTACTTCCTATTTAGTTGAGACAGCAGTAAGGTAAAATAAGAACCCTTTCTCAATTATGCCCTCCTGAAAACAAGAACACGAGCCCATCCAGTTTAGATGGAGTATAACAGAATCAGAGGAAAATGAGGCCCTGAACATCGATGGTATACATCTCACCACCAAACTGGTTACACATTTTATAAAAAGAACTGCGCGTGCGCGTGCGTGTGGTGTGGTGTGGTGTGGTGTGGTGTGGTGTGGTGTGGTGTGGTGTGGTGTGGTGTGGTGTGGTGTGCGTGTGGTGTGGTGTGGTGTGCGTGTGGTGTGCGTGTGGTGTGCGTGTGTGCGTGTGGTGTGCGTGTGGTGTGGTGTGGTGTGCGTGTGCGTGTGTGCGTGTGGTGTGCGTGCGTGGTGTGCGTGTGGTGTGCGTGGTGTGCGTGTGGTGTGCGTGTGGTGTGCGTGTGCGTGTGCGTGTGCGTGTGCGTGTGCGTGTGCGTGTGCGTGTGCGTGTGCGTGTGTGTGTACATGAGCATGTGTATGTCACAACCCATGTATGAAGGTCAGAGGACAACTTGCAGGAGTCAGTTCTCTCCTTCCACTATATACAGAAGTGGGATCAAACCCTCAGGTTGATAGTGTTTTTTACATGCTGCCTTATCTCACCCAAATCTAGACCCCCCTTAAGTTCTCATCTAGAAAACAGCAGTAAATGTATCTTCTCATCATATGCTGCCAAGACAGTTTTGAGAAAAGAGAAAAGCACTGTCTGATACATTAAGGACTGTCCATGGTGAGGATTACTATTTAGCAGTAAAAGATATTGGTGACAAATCATATTCACCACAAGCTTTAAGTACACTTCTCTACTGCACTTAAAGAGATGCATAGCTATTTAGAAGGCTGAGACAGGAGGGTCACTGGAGTCTAAGAGTTGAGGGCTGGCCTAGACAACACAGTGAAACTATGCCTCTTGAAAAATTAACTCTTTCATACTGATCACACAGCATGCCTATAATCCCAGCAACATTCAGCAGACAGGCAGAATTACAGGTTTGAGGCCAGCCTACAATATATAGGCAATTTGCTGTTAGACACATCACCTTGTTTCAAAGTAGGTAGGTAGGTGAAGTTAATTTTGTTTTTTTGTTTTTGTTTTTCCTTTGGCACAGGCATTATAAAATGCTTTAGGGCCATAGCACTTCTATTCAATTTTCAAAAGAAAATTTAAAACTTTTTATAAATTTGTGTGTGTGTGGACAGAGAGAGGGAGAAGGGGGTAAGAGGTATATGCCATAGCACATTTAAAGGTCAGAGGACAACTTCACGGAGTAAGTTCTCTCCTTCCACCTACCTTTATATGGGTTTGGGAATGGAACTCAGATTACCAGGCTTGTATGGCCAGTACCTTTCTTTACCCACTGAGATGACTTGTTGGCCCTAACACCTCTTAAATGGTCTATTTGTTAGACACAAATTTTGTCATAAAGTTGCCCAAATCACATCAACACATGTGATGATGTATGCTTATAATAATACTAGTACTTGAAAGGCTGAGGCAGGAGGATCCGAAGTCCACAGCCAATTTGGGGTCTAGCAAATTCCAATTGAGAATGAACCAATCAGCAATACTCTGTCTTAAAAAGAAAGAAACTTTCATAAATGAAGGAACTGGCAATTATATGGGGTGGGGGGGCTAGAGAGATGGCTCAGCAGTTAAGAGCACTGACTGTTCTTCCAGAGGACCTAGGTTCAATTCCCAGCACTCACATGGCAGCTCACAACTGTCTGTAATTTCTGTTCCAGGTGATCCAACACACTCACAGACATATATGCAGGCAAAACGCCAATGTACATAAAATACAAACAATTTAAAAAAAAAAAGTCTACTACCTGCCTGAACATATATTTCTTCTACACTGTCCCAACATGAATCCCTAGTGTTAAAAGACACCAGAGTGAGTAATTTGGACATATTAAGAGAAACACACAACCAAATAACTATATATTGATAACACAAAGTCCTTCCCCCTTCTGACAAAGTGCTTCACAATTCAACATAGAACAAGAAAACAGTACCATGCCAACATCTGATACCATCTGAATCTATGCCACTCCAGATCTGACTAGATGGTGGGGTGAAAAGCAATTTATTCTCCCTCTTACTACCCTCCTCTAGGCACCTTCCTTCTTCCTCTACATGCTCTCCCCATCTTAAATGACAAAGGTGTTCATCACTCAGATGCTGCCTGGCCCCTAGTGGTTTAAGCATACATGGTCGCTCCCCTACTCTACAGGCTTGGTAGGCTGTAAGGTACTTACTCTCTTCTCCACCCACTACCATCCCTAGAAACACACCTAAAATGCACTTGATGGCCTCATAAGACAGTCCCCAAAGATGTGGCCTGTATCACAATAGTTCAAGTAACTGCTGTTTCTCAGGGTCTAGGTCTCTGTCCCCTCTCCTCCTTTCATCACCTCCCTCAAATTTAATCTTATGCTCAGAACACACACCTTACCCACCCTGATTTTCTCTTGCAAGTCCGAGACATAATCCCTCACTAAAACAATATTGAATTTCTCAATGTTATCCTTCCATCTCTATTCCAGCAGTCATTCCTTTAAATATGTTTAACTAAGTAATTCAGCCATTTGTTTAATCTTTTTTTTTTTTTTTTGGTTTTTCAAGACAGGGTTTCTCTGTGGCTTTGGAGGCTGTCCTGGAATTAGCTCTTGTAGACCAGGCTGGTTTCGAACTCAGAGAGATCCACCTGCCTCTGCCTCCCAAGTGCTGGGATTAAAGGCGTGCACCACCAATGCATCTTTAAGATCTCTCTATCTTTTTACTGGATCCTGAACTAATAGTTATTCTTTACAAGGTTTCACCTTTTTAATTAATGTGTTCAGTAATGGCCCATTCCTCAGCAGCTCACCCTAATACAGCCTTTTCAAGATGGTCATTTCATGTCACCAAAGACTCGACCCATCTTATTCTTTTCATCATTTAAGACAGAATCATTAGAAACTACTACTTTTTGTTTCATACATTTGGAAATGTCAAAGTGCTCTTGTGCTTTTCCTAAGTAAAAATTGGAAAGAAAAGGGGACTAAGTGGTTAATTTCAGAAAATCCTTTCTGGTAAGCTCTACTCTGATTAGCAGCACATTTAGTAAATATCTGACCATCCAGAAGCTACACCAAAAAAAAAAAAAAAAAAAAAAAAAAAAAAAAAAGCCATCTTTTGGGTTCTATCTTGTAAATAGCTGGATGTGTACAATACTACAGGTCTTTTTGTAGTTCTAGTATTAATTTGCCCCTACTTTTAAGAAAAAAAAAATCTACAATAACCTAACTCAATAACAGCAAAGATGAAAAGTCGTCAAGTTACCAATGTCAGAGGACAAGCTTCAGAACTTAAACCTACCTGGTTATCTACATTTCCCATGACTACAGTCCTCTGGCTCAAATATGACAAGATTACTAAAGCAAGGGAACTCTAGTCTGCAAAAAGGCATTTAAACCATTGCTTTCACATTTCTCACATCAATAAGTAGATTTTTTTTTATGAAAATAAATGTCAAACTCGGCCAGGCGTTGGTGGCCCTTGCCTTTAATCCCACCACTCAGGAGGCAGAGGCAGGAGGATCTTTGTGAGTTCAAAGCTAGCCTGGTCTAGAGAGCAAGTTCCAGGACAGGCTCCAAAACAATACAGAGAAACTCTGTCCAGAAAAGAAAGAAAGAAGAAAAGAATGAAAGAAAAGAAAGAAAGAAAGAAAGAAAGAAGGAAAGAAAGAAGGAAAGAAAGAAGGAAAGAAAGTCAAACTCGTCATTTAAAAAGAAAAGTACCATTATTGACTTTTCTGTATCTGATAATCATTTATTCCTTCCCACTGCTGAACAAATTTTAAGTCAACAAAGATCTCCTGCAAAATGATCGGGGACAGAGAACACTCACCTCTCATTTCTACATTAACTAATATCACCCATCTCCTTTCATGCCTGGATTCCAGGAGCCATATTCAAACTGAAGCCACATAAATCTAAGTTTTTGAACAGTAGAAAATATTTTTTCAATACAATTGGGTAAAGTCACAGAAAGACTTACACAACTTGAACAGCTGTGTCTAGCGCCAATCTGCAGGCAGCAATGTAATTTGATTTGGACCCATTCATCAGAAACTCATTTTCAGATGCCGTTACTACAAGAACGTACTGGAGAAACGCTAGCTGCGGTGAGACGGCATTGTTCGCAGCAAGCGCACAAGTTTTTATTGCGAAGGACAGCTTAAAAGAGGAAATACAAATAATTGGTAATGTTACCACAGAGCTGTCCAGAAGAAGTTTGAATTACTGAATGAGCAGAAAACTAGGCATGACATGATCATGATCACCTAAGAAAGTTTGCAGGGAGGCTATTTACTGAGTCGGGGGCCAGATTTGGGGGAGGAGGGAGATTTAGCAGTTTCTTGCTTTTTTTTCCTGAAAAATTGAAAACCCTAGTCTTTAATTTTTAAATTTCACATCTCCACTGTAAACCCAGTCCAAACTCAAAGGGAGACTGGTGTCCAAGCGGACTTTAAAAGCCTGCTAGCTTCTTTTTAAGGTTACGTATGTAAATGAAAGACACCACAGCAACTTTGATGACATCGTGCAATCGAAGTTTGGGGTTTTGAAAAAAAATTACGAGGTGATCAAAAAGAATGAAAGAATCAAGAGTTTCAAAATAACCACTAAGCGTTTTCCAAAGCAACACATTCCAAGAAACTTCTCAGTCTCAACTCATAAGCCGGTGGCAGCTGTGCCGCGACTGCAGCGGCTAGAGTGGGGGTCTGATCCCGAAAGCCCTCATTACCTCTCGGTCGCATTCTCTCCCTCCAAACCTCCAAGGTCCCCTACGCTGTCATCCCGGCCGGCCACGCGTGCGGACACTCGGCCGCGCCCCCGCTTCACTTTTCCTCCCGGGCCGGGAAGCGCAGCCCAGGGCCCGGGACAGAGCCTCCCGCCACCGCGACCCCCAGCTCCCTCCCTGCCACGGACGCTGACAGCGCGCCTAGCCCAAGCCTCACCTGTGCTGTCATTCGCGGAGAAGCCCGGGGAGCTGAGTTTGGCTCGTTTGGGGTTGGGCGGTCCGTCCAGCAAGTTCTCGGCCATCTTCACCTGCTCGCGGAAACAGCCCTGAGCGCGGGCGGCGCGACGCGGCCCGGACGGGGGTCGAGCCGGCGGCAGCGAGCAGAGGAGCCAGCGAGGAGCGAGCGCAGGAGCGCGGGCCGGGCCGCGGAGGGAGCAGGCCGGGTGGGGGAGGCGGCGGCCAAATCTCAGCCTCAGCAACAGCGCCCCGCAGCGCTCACCGCCCGCCCCCGGCGCCGCCGCCGCCGGCCGCGGCCCCTCATCCCCTGCCGCCTCCCGAGCGCGACACTCCGCGGCCCGGCACCCCAGCGCGCCCGGCGCCTCGCGCGGCCCCGCTGCAGCGACGGCGCCCGGCCCCCGCGGCTCAGGCGGCGCCCGGAACATGGTGGTGTCGCCGCCGCCTCGCCGCCCCCCCCTCGCCGCGCCCCACTTAATGAATTCGCCCGCGCGGACGACCGGGGACTTCGGGCTCCGCCGCCCGCCCGCGGCCCGCCGCCGCCGTGAGAAAAACAATGCGCCGAGCGGAGCCGCCGCCGCGCCGCGCCCCCCACCCCGTGCCGCCGCCGCCGCGGCCGCCGCGGGCCGCCGCCGCCGGGCTCTGGAGGCCGAGCCGAGAGGCAGAGCGGGGCCGCCGGGGGGGAGCCGAGCGGCCGGGCGGAGCGGCGCCCAGGCGGAGCGGGTGGTGTTGTGGGCCGGGACCGCGCGGGGGTAGATCGCGCTCGAAGCCCCGGTCGGGTCCGCGACAAGATGGCGGCTGTTGATTCCTCAATTAAAAAAAAAAGAAAGTTTTTTTTCTTCTCTTTCCAGAGCCTGAACGGGGAGGGGGAGGGGGGCGGGGCACGCCTGTACGTCACCCCCCCGCGGCGTCACCACGCACGGCCCCGCCCCGCCCCCTCCACCTGCGCCGACCGCGACGGAAAGAGCCGAGCGCGCTCGGGTGAAGGGTCGAAGGCGCGGCGGTAGTGCGTGAGGCGGAGGGCTGCGGCGCTGGGCCGGGCCTGCGGGACGTGGGGGGCGCAGAGCAAGCGGCCACTTTTGTTCTGACGGCGTCAGAGGCGCGGCACGCGAGAGGAGGGAGCCCTGGGCTGGAGTCTGGGCCCCCAGGCGGGGAGTCGGCGCTGGTCGGAGCCCAGCCCGTCCGGTCCCGCCCCGGCAGCCCTACCTCTTCGCAGCTGGCTTGCGAGCCTCCCTGCCTTGCGAGCCTCCCGAGTGACATCGGACTAGGAAGACGCCAGAGCAGTCCGCGCCTCTTCCCCTCGCCCTATGCTAGTGATGGCGAAGTGGCGTCTGGAGGTTACAGACTGTCCTCGGGTCTGTTCCGGAGTGTGTGTAGATAGGGAAACTGAGGCAGGAAGGGGCAAAGCAACTTTTCCCAAGATCACCGAGGGAAAAAAATGTCAGATCGAGATTCGAGCCCTTGTCTCCCCAAGTTTAGCAAGGGCGTCGAGAGGCTCCTGGGCTCCCATTCCCAAGCCCAACGTGATGGGGCCAGGTCCAAAGGTGTCACCTGAAGGAAGAGACTGTGACCACTGTCTCCTGGAGCTGAGCAGGGCCCTAGAACCAAGACCAAGGACTTAGGTGTCCTGGGGGTGTGCCCCACCTCAGACAACCACCCCTGACTCTGGCAGGTGCCCAGAAGAACGTAGGATCTCTCCGAAACCTAACCTGAGCCACTGTCTCAACACCTCAAAAGCTACAGTCTTCGCATCTCTGCTAACTCTCTCTCAAAAGGAAGTCCTTATCTTCAAGGTATCACCAGCACCCGTATCCTAATCCAGAAACCTGTGAGTCAAGCTGACTCCTCCCTCTCCACCCGCCCACATTGCAGCCAGTCTCCCCATGTCTTTACCTGAAGAATGGGCTCCTCCTTCCCACACCTCTGCAATCCGGTGTGTTGTCCACCATGGGCCCGTCCTGTGACCCAGGCAACTTTCCACATAAGCTTTTCTTGTGTTTCACGTTTTTCCCCACGTAGCACCAAAATTTCCTTTCTGCAAAAAAGAGAGGAAATCTATTTGAAACAAATTAGCTCCTCCTATACAAAGAAAAGGACAAACACTAAGAATATTTATAAAATAAACACCATGTATGTATATACACACATATATATATAACAATGATTGGGCCAGGATTGAGTGGTGCACATTTTTTCTTAAAGTGTTCAAAACTTGTGCTGCCCACTCCTGTTTCATCTGTTCCATCCTTCCATCACTCTGTCCCCATCAGCATCCCACACCCACTCATCCACTAGGTAGTTCTCATCATGAGATATTCTATAGTTTTTTCAACGCTATTCACAGTGCTGACAAGACCTGTCACTAGCACACTAATCTCCAAAACCCAGTCCAACCTCACTTGCTCCAGGAAGTTCTTCTACCCCTTAGAGCCTTGGAGATCACTTCTGGGCAAAATCAGAGGTCATAATATTTATATACCATTTGGTGTTTTTTGTCCAGTGCATTCATGTTTTTGTTTTGTTTTGTTTTGTTTTGTTTTGTTTTTGTTTTTCAAAAAAACAGCCCTGTCTGTCCAAGAATTGACTATGTAGACCAGGCCAGCCTCTGCCTCCCAAGTGCTGGGATTAAAGGTGTATGCTACCACCACCAGCACCACCCCCTCCCTTAATCTTTTTTGTTGTTGGTTTTAAGAGACAGGTTTTCTCTGTGTAGCTTTTGGAGCCTGTTTTGGAACTCACTCTGTAGACCAAGCTGGCCTTGAACTCACAGAGATCCATCTGCCTCTGCCTTCCAAGTGCTGGGATTAAAGGTGTATGCTACCACCACCAGCACCACCCCCTCCCTTACTCTTTTTTGTTGTTGGTTTTAAGAGACAGGTTTTCTCTGTGTAGCTTTTGGAGCCTGTTTTGGAACTCACTCTGTAGACCAAGCTGACCTTGAACTCACAGAGATCCATCTGCCTCTGCCTTCCAAGTGCTGGGATTAAAGGCATGTGCCACCACTGCCCGGTTTCATCAAGTATTTCTTGAGACAGAGTATTGCCACTATACTAATTCCCTGGGCAAAAGCATATAGAAGTCCTTGTGTGAAGAAGAAGAAGAAGAAGAAGAAGAAGAAGAAGAAGAAGAAGAAGAAGAAGAAGAAGAAGAAGAGTCCCTGTGTGCTCTATTTGAGGAGTTAAAATAACAAGCTTGAGAAATCATGACTATAATATTCAAAAGTCCACAGGAGTGGAGGGAGTGTGTGGAATCACAGGAGATCAGGGGGCCAGAATCACTCTTCATCTGAAGTGCCCTGGGTGTTGGTTGGTTTTACCGTGAGGTGTTATATTCACTGAGGGCAGGGACTATGTCTCCATCATGGTTATGGTTTCAACTAAGAAGGTTTGTAGCTGGGCAGCTGGTGTCGCATATCTAAAGTCCCAGCACTTGGGAGGCAAATGGATCTCTGTGAGTTCAAAGTCAGCCTGGTGTACAAAGCAAATTCCAGGACAGCCAGGACTGCATAGAGAAACCCTGTCTCCAAAAAACAACCCCTCTCCCAAAATAAGTAGGTTTGTGAATTTTATGACTGAATGAGTGGGCATATCTAGCCATCTAGAAAATCCAAGGCCTTCCCCCAAATACTTTGTCTACTAGTGTGCCCTTGACCTTGAGTCATTCCCCTGCATGTGGGCAGCTTTGGTATTGGGTCATACTCCAGTTTATAGAGAGAATGAAAAACCCACAATTTGGAGTATAAGCATGGCAGGGCAGAACCTGCATCACCGTTCTTCGACACAAGCTCCTCACTCCTCTTTCTCCCTTGTGCCCAACCCCAAAACACCTGCTCTTCAAAACCATTATCTACTCGTTCTCACTTTCATCACTTTGACCAGTTCCTCTGGTTTTCCTTTCTATTTCTCCCTCAGTCTGAGTCTCCTCAGAGAACACTAGGTGGGAGATATGGTTAAGAGAACAAGTAACAGGGCTTGTCTACTTTTAGCTGGATATCACTGTCAACTTCAGAATGCCTTGAGTGTAACAGGCCAGTGCCACACCTCCAGTTACCACAGTCCTGACAATAAGGACACAAGACCAGAAAGGGACAAGCCACCAAGGGGCTGCCTCCTCTTCTCACAAACCTCATCCTCTGTAGGGACAGAAACTACATTCAATGATGGAGGAATCCCTGCTTACACAAGGCTCAGATTGGGGGCACAGAAGAGTAAAAAGATGTGGAATAAATCAAGGACAATTTACTGAGAAAAGTTCATCAGCTTTTATCGGCCGATGAACAACGAATGTGTAAACTAGTTTGTCCAGCTAGTGGAATAGTATTTGGTCATAGAAAGGAATGGTATACTGACACTGATACAATATGAAGGAACCTGAAATCACGCTCAGAGAAAGAAGCCAGACACAAAAAGCCACATGTTGTATGAGTCTGTGTGTGTGTGTGTGTGTGTGTGTGTGTGTGTGTGTGTGTGTGTGTATGTGTGTGTCCAGGATGAACAAAACAATAAATAGGTTAGTTGTATCCAGGGGTGTGTGTGTGTGTGTGTGTGTCCAGGATGAACAAAACAATAAATAGGTTAGTTGTATCCAGGGGCTGTATGGGGTGGCACATAACTATAGGAGATGGGGCTCCTCTTGGTGATCAAAATGGAAGTTGTGATTCAACCCTGTAAAAATACTAAAAACCATTGACATCTATACATTTTGTTTTGTTTTGAGGTTCTCTTGTATGTAGGTAGCCCAGGTTGATCCCAAGTTCACTGTAATCCTCCTGATGAAGCCTCTAGAGTTCTAGGATTATAGGCATGCACCACCACACCTGGATGATATCCACACTTTTGTTGTTATTGTTGTTTTGTTTTGTTTTTGAGACAGGATCTCACTAAATAGCCATCACTGGCCTAGAACTCACTATGTAGACCAAACTAGGCTTGAACTCATAGAGATCTGCCTGCCTCAGCCTCCCAAGTGCTGGGATCAAAAGCATGTACCACCATGTCCAGTTGATAATTATACTTAAAAATAAAATGAAATTGTATTTTATTATGTGTGGGGGAGATATACATGTGCAATGGTGTTGTGTCAAGATCAAAGGACAACATTCTGGAGTTGGATCTCTCTTCCCGCCAGGTGGGTCCCAGGGATCAAGTTGAGGTCATCGGGCTTGGCGGTGTGCACTTTTACCCACAGAGCCATTTCACATCTACACGTTTAATGGGTATATATTTTAATAAAGCTTCTTTTTAAAAAAAATCTACTTGGAAAGAATGAAATGAGAGCTGAGGCATGGAGAATGGCCAGCCAGATCCAAGTGGGGAAACGGCAGGGTATAATTGGTGGGACTAGGAGTGGTGGTGGGAGGGAACTGGAGGAGGTGGCATTGGAAGGTCCAACTCTGGACTAGGCTAGGCGTCTACTGCTTTAAGCACCAGCAGGAAGGATGGGGTTAGGGTTGAAGTGTAGATCTTTCAAAGGACATAAGAACCTTAGAAACCGTTTAAGACATGATATTTTGTATAGTTTATTCTTTATTATAACTCTCTAGGCCTAGGTTAAAAGAGAGCATCAGATTTGGACTTCGCCTTTAAGTGATATGGAGGGAGCAGTAGGAAGATAATGGTGCACATTGAAGTGATACAAAAAGAAATAACATAAAATTCCGTAAGTGGCTGTCCCGTGAAAACCATGGGTAATAGAGAGGGGGAGACCAAAGGATGATAACAAAATTCCAGTAGGTCAATTGGGTGAATTGATACATGTCCATAATTCTAACACTTCAAGGGAGGTAGGAGAATCAGAAATCCCAAGCTATATCTAGGCTATATAGCAAATCAGAGGCTAACCTGGGCTACTTATGAGCTCCAGGATGGATAGAGCTACAGAGGGAAACCCTGTCTCAAAAACACAGATACAAACAACTAATGTTAGCAATAACTGGGCCTTAGGAATCTGTTAATCTATAAATATTACACTCTGATAATGTACAAAGTATATAATGTAGTATAGTAATGTGATGGGGGTATAAATGAAATAAGATTGGCTAGGAACTAGGCTCAGTGATGAAGACTTCTGTTTATATCTTCAGAACCCATGTAAAAGCCAGATGGACGTGGCACTGCCTCAGGAGGCTGAGACAGGGGATCTCTGGATCAAACTGACTAGCTAGACTAGCCAAATGAGTGAGCCCCAGGTTTAGCAAGAGCCACAACCTCACTAAACAAAGTGAAGAGGACTTGAGAAAGAGACCTGATGTCAGTCTCTGACCTATGCACACATCCCCACTCATGTGCACGCACACCAGCACACATGATTGAACGTGCATGTGCACATTGCATGCACACCACACACACACAAAATAATTGGAACTGGCTAGTCACTGAAGCCCAAATGCATGCATAGGTGGATCCCTCATACAGTTCTGTGTACATCATTTGTGTACTTTGAAAATTTCCATAACTAAAGGTTTTTTATTTTTATTACATTTGTGTGTGTGTGCATGTGTTTATGTGTGTAGGTCTGCATTGGTTCTCTCCTTCCACTATACTGGCTCTAGGGATTGAACTCAGGTGGTCAGGCTTGGTGATAAGTGTTTTAACCAGCTAAGCCAACTCATTAGTTGAATAAAAGATTTTTAAATATTAAAATTAAAATCTAAGTCTTTTTATTCTCAAAAATATCACTAATCATTTTTTAAATTTTCTTTTGTCTTGCAATAAAGCTTCATGGTTTTTTTTCCCATGGGGATCTGTACATCTTTGGCTGATCCAACAAATTTATTTATTAGTTCTAATCTTATTAATCATTTTCTATAGAATCTCTTGAACTTCTATTGAAATGCTTTGTCTTGAGCATTCTCTCTGTCTCTCTTACATGCGCGCACGCGCGCGCGCGCGCGCACACACACACACACACACACACACACACACACACACGGTCCCACTATGTAACCTAGTCTGTCTTCCAACTCATAAACCTCCTGCTTCTGCCTCCTGATTGCTAGGATTACAAGTGTGTGCCACCACACCTGGCTCTTGTTTTTAAATAGTCTATCATTCAAGGTCATGGAGTGAGCAACAAAGATATATATAGATATAGATATGATATATATATATGTGTGTGTGTGTGTGTTATATATATTATGCATATTATATAATACAGTAGGAAGATAGGCTCCTGGATTGAGAGCAAGAACCCCAGAGTGAAGGTATAGAGCCCATCTTTGACTTCCTGCTTTTGTTGGTAAGCTAATTTTCCATAGCATCCTGACCTCAACAATATTTTGACTGTCTAAGAATCTTCAGTTCCCTCATCTGACTCCTTTGTCTAATCTTTTCTGTTCATGGTAAGTTTAAATTTCATTGTCTGCTATTACAAGCACTGATCTGCACATACCCTAACTCCCTTTTCCTCAGTCATGTGATGTGATTATACTTGCTTGGCAGAACCACACTGAAGCTAAATCTGGCTACTTTTCACCCCTGCATGGAAAAAAATAGCATTAGCAATTATCAAGTATGGTGGTACACTCCTGTAATCCCAACACTTGGCTAGATGATGCAAGAGGATGCCTATGAGCCTTGGCTACATAATGATTTCCAGTTTGTCTTCAACTACATAGCAAGGCCCTGTCTGAATGGGTGTGGGAGATCTGATTGGTGTCAGTATCACCAATGGTCACCCATCTGTAGTGGGCTACTAGACTGCTAGCAAACCTATAACTGCATGATCAGCTCTGCTGAAGCCTCCAGTGTCTCTTTCCCCATTCTCACTCTCAGCCCATGGCTTGCTTACTACCTTAATGGGTAAACTGAGAATACCCAAACACAATTTTTACAGGTTTCCCAAAATGCATCTGTTTATGAATCCACACCTGTACCCATATTTCTACCTGTCTTCTTGCTTGTGCCATCTGAAAACCCAAACCCTCAGGCTAGCGATATAGCTCAGTTCCTAGAGTAGTTGAAGATGACCCTGATCCTTCTGCCTCCACCTCCCTCCCAATCCTGCAAGAGCCGGGATCGCACGAGTGGATGACCGCATGAACTGGCAAAGAAATTTCAAGACAGCATAAAATCTAGGCTGTGGCATGGTTACTGCTCACTGCTCTTAGACACTTTTACAGTGAGAAGGAACAGAAAGGCATGGCATGTGCAATTTGGAGAGAAAAGACTTTTGAGCAAGTTTAAATGCAGACAAGTGAATACAGGAAAAAATGGATGCAATTATTAAAGAGGTCAGCACAACTTGGGGAAAAAGCTCGAACTTTACTCTGGGACAATCAGAAAGGTTCCTTGAGGTTCAGAGTCCACCCATTAAGGAGAGAGACTACACTGAGAATGTCACTGAGCAGGTTCCAGCTTGTAAACAAGCGTAGGTAAGTATTTCCCAGGGTCAGTCACTGAGGAATACAAGTCACTTAAAGCTGTGGCAGAATAGGGCCAGACTTCATCTCAAGCTAGCAGCAGAATCTGTCAGCATTATCCATGTGACATTGCAGACATGGTAAATGCAAGAGTTATGGGAAGAAGAAATCTCTCAACAAGTTTCCAGAAAGCTAGGCCCTGAGAAGCTACAGTGAAAGTAGAGCCTAATTTGCAGTGGAGATCCCAGGGTGTTGGAGACACCAGGACCACAGTTTGTCCACTGATAAAAGTTGCAGACAGGGGCTGGAGAGATGGCTCAGCAGTTAAAAGCACTGCTTGTTCTTCTAAAGGTCCCGAGTTCAATTCCCAGCAACCACATGGTGGCTCACAACCATCTGTAATGAGATTTGGTGCCGAACACTGTACACATAATAAATAAATCTTAAAAAAAAAAAGTTGTAGACAAAAAGTGGAGCCAGAAACAGGCAACATGTACTGCTGACAGTAAGGGGTAGACTGTCTAAGCCATTGGAACCAGATGATACTCACAAGAGTTCCAAATCCCAGACATGGTGTACAGGATTTGAAGTTTGTCCTGATGAGTTTTGTTTTGCTTTGGCCTGATCTTTCCTTGTTATGCCCTATTCCTCTCTTTTTGAATAAGAGTATGTATTTTATGCCATTGAATAGTGACGTGGGTAATTTTTTTATTTTATTTTATAAAGTTGAGTCTGTCAACTCTTAGAAATGACTTTGAACTTTTGAATGATGTTAAAACTGTTAAGCCTTCCTCCAGACATAGTGGCATACACCTGTGTTGTGAGCAATTATCCTCTGATCCAAGTAACATGCATCTGGGGGGCTCAGCTGCACACTCTTGCAAAAGAATCATCTGCAGTGGACTTGTTGACTATTTGCATTTGCTCATGAAGGGTGGAGAGGGTTAGGAGACTCTTGAGTACCCTGCCTCTCCCTACCACCTGGTGTATGTATGCTATTCTGCCTTAAATTCATGTGGCCTCGGGGAGGGGCTAAAGTAATAGGCCAAGCAACTAAGAAAGGAGGCCCCATTTAACTGGCTACCATGGAAGGAGCACTCGCACCCCTGCAAGTAACCCCTCACTTATGGTCTGTAAGGAGGCCCAATAAACTCATTGGTTCCCCAGAATGAACTTTGGTGAAATTGTGTCTCAGTTTGTCATTGGAACCTTAAGAGAAGGGACAAATGTTATGGCTCCTCCTGGGAAGGATTTTTTTTTTTTTTCCGACAGCATTAAAAGGTAAAAGTCCAAAGATTGGAAGTTCCAGGTCATCTTTGGTGACACAGCAAGTTTGAGACCAGCCTGAGCTATATGAAACCCTGTCTTAATAAAAAGAACAGAGGCTAGGAAGGAAGAAACTCAACTGCTAGAGTACTTGCTTGGCATGCACCAGGCCCTGGGTTCAGTCTCTAGCACTACACACAACCAGGTATAGTGGCACATCCTAATCCCAGCACTTAGGAGACAGAGAAGTAGAATGAGAAATTCAGAGTCATGCTCAACTACATAGCAGCTTCAAGATGAGCCTGCACTATATGAGACTCTGTCTTAAGAAAAAAAAAAGGATGAGCCAGGCAGTGGTGGCTCTTGCCTTTAATCCCAGCACTTGGGAAGCAAAGGCAGGCGGATCTCTGTGAGTTCAAGGCCAGCCTGGTCTGCAAAGCTACACAGAGAAATCTTGTTTCAAAAAAAAAGAAAGGAAGGAAGGAAGGAAGGAAGGATGAAGGAAGGAAGGAAGGAAAGAAAGAGAAAAAAAGTGGCATTGAAGAGATGGTTCAGTGCTTAAGAATGCTTGCTGCTTGCTGGGCAATGGTGGTACATGCCTTTAATCCCAGCTCTCAGGAGGCAGGGGCAAATGGATCTCTGAGTTCGAGGCCAGCTGGTCTACAGAGCTACAGAGCAAGTTCCAGGGCAGTCAGGGCTACATAAACCCTGTCTCAGAAACAGAACAAAACAAAACAAACCTCAGCCAGGCCATGGTACCGCACGCCTTTAATCCCAGCACTCCAGAGGCAAAGGCAGGTAGATTTCTGTGAGTTCGAGACCAGCCTGGTCTACAAGAGCTAGTTCCAGGACAGTCTCCAAAAACACAGAGAAACCCTGTCTCAACCCCCCCCCCCAAAAAAAAAAACAGTTTACTGCTCTTCCACAGGACCTGAGTTCCATTTCTAGTGCCCACATCAGATGATTCACAAAAGACTATAACTCAAGCTCCAGGGGATCCAACACCCTCTTCTAGCCTTCAAGGGCACCCCACATACACATACATACTCATAATTAAAAATCAAACAAACCTTTTAAAATAGTAAAATTACAATAAGAGTAGGAGAAGCAGGAGTTGGATAAGAAGAAAATGGACTATTAGGAAGGTTTTTTTTAAAGATTTTTTGTTTTGTTTTGTTTTTCAAGACAGGGTTTCTCTGTGTAGCTTTGGAGCCTATCCTGGCACTCGCTCTGGAGACCAGGCTGGCCTTGAACTCACAGAGAGCCGCCTGCCTCTGCCTCCTGAGTGCTGGGATTAAAGGCGTGCGCCACCAATGCCCGGCCTTAAAAAGATTTTTAATTTAAAAATTTTTATGTAGATGAGTGTTTTGCTTTCATGTATGTATTTGCACTATATGCATGCAGATTCAGGAGAGGGTATAGATATCCTGGAACAGAACAGGAGTAACTGACAGTTGTGAGCCAACATGTGGTGCTGAGAACTGAACGTGGGTCCTTTTGCAAGAGCAACCAATGTTCTTAACTACTGAGCCATCTCTCCTGCCTGCTGTTGGGAGTTTTGAAGTTGGAGTGAGTGCATTTTGAATTATAAGTTGTCCATGAGCCTATGGGACCAGGGTTAAAGTGATATGTTTGAGCTAAGTGAGATAGCTCAATAGGAAAGGCATCTACTGCCAAGCCTTGATGGTCTGAGTGGGATCCCCAGGCCCCACATGGTGAAAGAAAACCAATTCCTGAAAATAGTCCTCTGACCTCCATATGCGCACAGTGGAACACGAATCACACAAAATAAATACAATTTAAAAAAAGCATATATTTGGGTGTCAAGTTGACAAGGGATATACTTGTAATAGTTAATCCTCATGGTCAACTTTAGAGGTTTAAAAGAAGAGGGAAGACCTACCTTGAACATGGGTGGCACCATCTCATGAACTGGGATCCCAGACTGAAAAACTGAGAGAGGAGTGAAGTGGCTGAGCATCAACAGGCCCTGCCCTTTGCCTGCTGACTGCCATGCAGGGTGACCAATGGCCTCATGCTCTGCTGCCATGCCTTGCAGCCATGATGAACTGTATCTTCATACTGTGAAAATGTTTCAAACTATAAAACAGAATATAACTTATTCTAGGGCAAATATTGGAAATCCACAAATCTACCCATAGCTGGGTTTGGTTTTTTGTAAGGATTAATATATAAATTAAGTTGTACTAGGGCACGGCCACACAAATTTATTATGGATGTCTGTGACTGTTTTCATACTACAGCCTCAGCTGAGAAACTTCAACAAAGGACAAATTACTCACAAAACTTTAAGTGTTTAATATCTACCGTTATAAGAAAGGCTTTCTGGCACTTGCTTTGGGGCATAGTTCTAAGGCTTCTTTTTTTTTTAAGATTTTATTTATTATGTATACAACATTCTGCCTCCATGTATATCTGTACACCAGAAGAGGGCACAAGATCTCATTACAGGTGGTTTGAGTCACCATGTGGTTGCTGGGAATTGAACTCATGACCTTTGGAAGAGCAGTCAGCTCTGAGCTCTGAGCTATCTCTCTAGCCCAGTTCTAAGGCTTCTAAAGCTTGTATAGTAATTGGATGCCAAGTGTCAAAGAAAGAGGGTGTCCATCTATTCCAGCTGGGTTGAGATTCCAGTGATGCTGGCATTGCTCTACACAGCTCTTCCTCAGGCCCAAACAAACAATCCTTTTGTTAGGAGTGGCCACTTTCTAGGAAGACTGGGGCCATCCAATTCCACCCAGGAAGAGCCCAGTTCTCAGTGATTGAGTCATGGAATCTCTCACCCTTCATGGGTCTTCTCTCTCCAGAGCCTCTTCCTCTCCAGTGTGATGTGGGAACTCATTCAGTCAATAGACTTTGGGGTACCAGCCCATTAAGGTATGGCTTCAGGTGCTATGTGTGGATTGATAAGTGTAAGAAGTATGCTCTCTCTTGGGTGGTGGTCGGAGATCTGATCGCAGCTTCCTGCACCCCTAGGACAGACTGGGGCGGCTCTCCACCTTTATTGTGTGTGTTCCCCAAATGAATATTCGATATCCTTTTATTTGGACTTTTGTGGATTTCCTTACTTACAATTACAGTGTTCTACATACTACAAGGTTGGGAACTCTATTCCTACATCATCTATGAGGCCTCTACTCTTTCAGGATCCATCATGGCAGGATATAGAAACTCCACATTTTTTTCTTAATCCTGTTCTAGATAGAATTCCACTCTCAGTGTTGCACTAAAATCTGTACCTGGTAAGGACTTCAGTGTCCATAAAGTTGCAAACTGTAGCAGTTAGCCATCAAGTCCCTTGTTTCTAATTTTATGCATGGGCACACTTACATGTGCCCATGTGTACATGCCTGGGAGCCCGTCGTCAATGTCAAGTATCTCTGGAATCATTCTTCATCTTATTTTTGAGGCAAGGTCTCTCACTGATCCTGGAGCTCACTGATTCAGCTAGCTGTCACGTATCTTCCTGTCTCTGCCCCTCCAGAGCTTAGATTACAAGCAGCCCCAAGGCACTCATGCACAACTTTGATGTGGGTGCTGGGATTGAACTCAGCTCCTCCTGCTGTGCTGCAAGCACTTTACCAGCGGAGCCATCTCCTCAGACTCTCCTTCCTTTCTGATCTATGAACAGCCTCCCACATAAACATTGACTGCTTTTTTCTTGAAGACCTTGCTTTACTCATCCCTCCTGCTCAGGCTCTTCTGATGATGCTTCCACTTCATTCTGAGCTTAGGATCCTGGGATGAAACAGGGCTCAGACCTTCCCTTCCTGTACAGGTTTCCTCAGTAGCTGTCCCCCTCACTCTTGCTCTCAGTCTTTAGACAGGGTCTCTGTCTTAGTCACTGTTCTGTTGCTGTGAAGAGACATCACTGACCATGGCAACTCTTATAAAGGAAAACATTTCATTGGGTCTGGCTTACAGTTTCAGAGAGAGAATGGTGACACCTCCACAGAAGTAGCTGAGATTTCTACATCTGGATCCACAGGCAGCAGGAACAGAGAGCCACTGGGCCTGGCTTGGGCTTTTGAAACCTCAAAGTCCATCTCTAATGACACACTTATTTCAACAAGGCCACACTTATTCCAACAAGGCCACACCTCCTAATCTTTCAAATAGTGTTATTCCCTGGTGACTGAACATTCAAATATATGAGCCTATGGGGGCCATTACTATTCAAACTACCACAGTCTTATACAGCTAAGGCTGGCTTTTAACTTACCATGTCACTGAGGATGACCTGAACCTCTGCTTGTTCTGCATCCACCTCCCAAATTTGGGGGTTACAGATGTGTGACAGCCAGCCTGGCTCCTTGGCAGTATTATCTATCTGGCTTCAAAACTTCAGTTAATTTTGGCTCTTTTGAGACAGAACCTTGCTATAATAGCCATGACTGCCCTGGAACTTTCTATATAGACCAGACTGATCTTGAATGTGCAGTGATCCTTGCCTCTGTCTCTCAAGTGCTAGGATTATAGGCTTGCACCATCACACTGGCCTTCATATCTTTAAACAGCATCTAAAGCCTCACAACTTAAATATCAGTGTGGAACATCAGTCTTCATCTCAGTCATCACTTCTGTGTTATGTGTGTACATGTGTGTATGTATGTGCCTTGTGCATATTTACATGTTGTATGTGTATTTGTATGTATGTATGTATGTGTTGTGTGTGTTTGTGTGGTATGTGCATGTTTGTGTGTACTAATGTGTATATGTGTGTGTTGTGTGGTTTGTGCATGTGTTGTGAATATGTGTGTCGGGTATGTGTATTATGTGTATGCATGTGTATGTATGTGTTGTTTGTATATGTGTGTTTGTGTAGGTTGTATGTATATGTGTGTTTTGTGAGCATGTATGTGTTGTGTGTATGTGCGTGTTCTGCATATGTATGCACCACGGCACATGTAGAGGTCAGAATACAACCTCTGGTGTTGGTCCTCACCTTACACATCATTTGAGACAGGGTCTCTTGTCACTCACTGCTACAAAGCTCCTAGGAGCTTCCTGTCTCTGTCTCTTGTCTTGTCATAGGAGGGCAGGAATTACAGACATATTAATGCTGTACCTGGCTTTCTAGGAGTTCTGGAGAGCTGAACTCAGATCTGAAGTCAGGCTCACATAACAAGCACTGAAGAATCTTTCCAGATCAACATTCTTGGTTCTTTTATTTCTGTCACCCCAGCAACTCACTGAAAAAACAAACAAACAAACAAAATAAAATAAAAACAATTTTTTAAAAATCCCAAGGCCTTATTTCAAAAATGCATCCAAAGTCTATCTCTTCTTCACCACTTTCTCTGTTTCTATTTAGTGCCACATTTTACCTAGATTATAGGAATTCTCCCCATTTGTCTCTTGTTCCCACTTTGTCCCAGTACAGTCTGTCATCCCAGTGCTCACAGTGAGAATACAGAAATATAAGTCAGGCCATGACACTCTGCTCCAAATCCTCCAATGGCCCCCAATTTTTGCAACCATTCACTCACTAAAATAGTCACATAAATATTACATTTAAAAATATTTATGGTGAGCCTCCCCTGAGCCCAGAACTGTTCTGGGAACTTACAATACATCAGTGAGCAGAACAGTAAAAAGTCTTTATCCTTTGTAGAGCGATCCTAGGGTGACAGCTAATCAATACCCTTACAGCAGATACATTCTACAGTAAGGGAGAGACGGGTAAGTGGTGGCTGAGAAAACTTAGAGAATGGTTAAAAAGGAAAAAGAAGGAGGAAGCCAGGCCTGATTGTGTAGCCTGCAAATCCCAGCTACTCAGGAAGGTAAGGCAGGGAGGGGATCGTGATCTGCTGAATGAGTTCAAGACCAGCCTGGGCAACTTAATGAGCTGCTGTCTGAAAATAAAAAGTCCAAAGAGGGCTGGGAGAAGAGCTTAGAATTCCTGGTAACTAGTGTAAGGTCTTTCGTCCAATCCCTGATACCACATAAAAGCAAGAAGGAAGTAAGGGAGGGAGGGAGAAGAGGAAGTAAGGGAAGTATGGAGGGACAGAGACTGTACCAGGCAATGTCTCATAACTGTGAGCATGGCACTTGAGAGGTGTGGGCAGGAGATTCAGAAGTTTAAAGCCAGTGTTTGCTACAGGATTTAGAGACCAGCCTAGATGGCTCATGCCCGGCACTCTAACGTTCAGGATGCTGGCGCAGAGGACTGTTTTGAGTTTGAAGCCAGCATAGCAGATCAGTCTCAAAAAGAAAGAAAATGGTGGACCTTGAAAAAGTGAAGTCAGACAGGCAGGGTGACACACATCTTTTTTGTTTGTTTGTTTGTTTTGTTTTTCGAGACAGAGTTTCTCTGTGAAACAGTCCTGGTTGTCCTGGAGTTCACTCTTTAGACCAGGCTGGCCTTGAACTCACAGAGATTCACCTGCCTCTGCCTCCCAAGTGCTAAGATTAAAGTTAAGCACCACCACCACCCAGCCATTCAGATTTCCTGATGGATTGGAGACACTTTGGATGAAGTAGCAAATTTTAACCTAAGCAAGTAGAAGAAAGTTGTAGCTGTCCCCTGAAGTCAAGAGGACAGAGTGAAGCAGTTTAGGAGGGACGATTCGAGGTCAGATGGTGACATAGTAAACTGATGTTCCAATCTAGATCCAGTTTCCCAGGGTAGGGGAGGTCTCCCTTCTGACCTTGTTTACTGAGAGTTATCAAAAAAAGTGTTGAAGGGCCAGTCTGTAGAGAGGCTTGCTGCCAAACCTGGTGGCCTGAGTTTGATCCCTGCGACCCACACAGTGGAAGGAGAAAGCAAATCCTGACTGTTATCTCTGCTAGGTGTGCATTCCCACATTCAACCATCACACATGTGTAAATGCACGCGCGCGCGCGTGCGCGCGCGCGCGCACACACACACACACACACACACACACACACACACACACACACCCCACACACCCCACACTTGATGTAATAAAAAGTTAAGACAGAAAAGAATGTCAAAGAAGCAGGCACGGTGGTACAAGCCTGTAATCCAAATACTAAGAAGCTGGTGGCAACAAGCTCAGGAGTTCAGGTTTATCCTTGGCTACACAGGGAAATTCAAAGCCAGCCTGGACCAAAAAGGGCTCTGTCTCAACAAACTGAAACAGGAACAGTAAAAAAGAACACTGCATTTTCTCTGGTCCTCCTGAACTTGAGAAGGTCTCTGAACTTTCTCCTCAAATCTGCCAATGCTGTGAGACTCCCTCAGAGACTTCATCTTCAACCTTCATTTTATTCTTGGGATAAAGCCTTCCATGATTTTAATTTGATTGTGAGTTTGTTTTTCTGTTGTTATCATTTTAATATATTGCTGGGTCTAGTTGGTTAATATTTATTTAGGATTTCTGCCTCTGTTCTTATAGATGAGACCGGCTTGTAATTTCCTCTGTTCAAATTGCCCTTGTTGCATGAACTGACAGGAGTAGCTTTGCACTGGGTTTTTATTTTTTCTTAAAATGTTTGTATATAATAAGACATAGTGGTCTTCACCCCTGTGATGCATCTTCTATGTTTAGTTTTCTGTTGTTACTGTATGTATTTTACCTTGCAGGATGGAATGGTTATAAGTGAATATGTGTATTAAGTCATTTTTCAAAACTGCCTTTTTTGTTTGTTTTTGGCAGTGCTAGGGATGGAACCCAGGGCCTTTAACAAGTTTGGCAAGTGCCCTATCACTGAGCTACATGTTCACTTCCAATTCATTTCCTTTTTTAAAAAAAAAAATACTGTTGTGTTATAGGGCTTAAAAAATAACTCAGCATTAAAAGTGCCTGTCACACAAGCCTGGTTATGTGAGCTCCATCCCCAGAAGCCACAAAAGGAAGGAATGTAGCCAGGCAGTGGTGGCACACACCTTTAACCCCAGCACTCGGGAGGCAGAGGCAGGCAGATCTCTGTGAGTTCCAGACCAGGCTGGTCTACAAGAGCTAGCTCCAGGACAGCCTCCAAAGCTGCAGAGAAACCCTGTCTTGAACCCCCCTACACCCCCCAAAAAATAAGTAAATAAACTCAAATTAAAGTATTGTTAGAGATTTATTCCTATAATATCTTCAACACATCTATTTTATCTGCTGCTGTATTGTTTAATTATTTTTTCTATTTTTGACTTTCTTGGTCTTACTAGAGGGTCTTTTTGTATCTTGTTTTACTTTTTTGTTTTTATAAAAAAAACTTTTGGTTTTTTGTTGATCTCTATTGGTTCTTTGCTTTCAATTTGATTAATTCTCACTCCATTTTTAATAATACTATCAATGTACAGGCTTGAACACTTCAACTAAAAGAAAAAAAGAAACCTGAGGCATTGGCTCAGTGGGTAAGAGCACTTGATGTGCAATCTCGAGGAGCAGAGTTCAAATTCCCATCATTAGTGTAAAAAGGTGGGTATGGCCACTTATGTCTGTAACCCAATACTGTGTGGGACGAAAACAGGAGGATGACAACCGACATTGCTCTGAATTCAGAAAGAGGTTCTAAATAGACATTTCCTCAGAGAAGATACAAAAATGAACAAGTAGGGTATGAAAATACAAGAATATTGGTAGTCATAGAACTGCAAATCAAAACTACAGAGAGCTAAGACTTCCCAGCCCTCAGGATAACTACATTCAAGCAGGCAATAGAAAATGCTGACAAGGATAATGAGAAACTGGAATTCTCCCACGTCATTGGTGGTAAGGGAAATGGTACAGCCTCTGTGGAAACAGTCTAATGTTTTTTTTTAAAAAAAAAAAAAAAAAAAAAAAAAAAAAAACTAGCACTGAACATGGTGGCACATGCCTTTAACCCCAGCACCTGGGAGGTATAGGGCTGGAGGGTTAGTTCAAGGTCATTTCTGCTACATAGCAAGCTCAAAGTCAGCTTGGACAACACGAGACCCTGTCTTAGGAAAAAAGAAGTTAAGTATTGAATTTCCATGTAACCCACAATTTCTACTCCTAGGTATATAACCAAGAAAAATTAAAACATATGCCTCCACCACCCTTATACATGAATATGTTTAGCTATATTTCTCAAAATGTCTATCCCAAATATCTTAAGTGTTCATTAACTAATTAATGGTTGGCTAAAATGCGTATCATTCATACAATTAAATATTACTCATCCACAAAAAAGGAATGAGACACTGATATGTGCTGCCACATGAATGAATCTTGAAAAAATAATGCTAGTGACACACACCTGGGAATCCAGCACTCACAAGGCAAAGGAGTACCAGGGGTTCAAGGCCACCCTTGACTACATAGGAAATTTGAGGCTAGCCCAGGCTATATGAGACTCTGTCTCAAATACATAAATGAATAAAAGAACGAATGGATTATGGTGATGGCTATGAAACTCTGAGAATATGTCAAAATCGCTGACTTAAAACAAAGAGTTAAACAGGCCAGGCAAGGTAAGGAAAGCCTGTAGTCATCCTAATACTTGGGCAGGAAGACAGATGAAGGTTGGAGGCTATCCTAGTCTACATAGTAAATCCCAGGCCTTTCTGGGCTACCGAGTAAGACTGTGTTTCAAGAAACCCAAAATAAAGCCGGGCATTGTCGGCACACACCTTTAGTCCCAGCACTCAGGAGGCAGAGGCAGATGTCTGTGAGTTGGAGGCCAGCCTGGTCTACAGAGTGAGATCCAGGACAGCCTCCAAAACAATGCAGAGAAACCCTATCTCAAGAAAAACAAAACAAAACAAAAAGGGAAAAGAAAAAGAAAAAGAAAAAGAAAAAGAAAAAGAAAAAGAAAGAAAGGAAGAAAGAAAGAAAGAAAGAAAGAAAGAAAGAAAGAAAGAAAGAAAGAAAGAAAGAAAGAAAGAGAAGAAACCCAAAATATATTTCAGGTAAGAGGATACTCGCTCAGCCTGAAGTCTGCTGTACCATTTTGAGGATCCTAGGCCAGACTATCTACAGTGATGATGAATATGCCTAAACTTCAAATTTCACAAGTGAATCTAACTAACCAATTATCAAATAAATACATGCCATCTTCTTACCTTGGCAAATAAACCTTCATATCTCCCTGTAGGTCCAGACTCCACAGAGAATGTCAGGCTTGGGGTTGGGGAGATAGATGCCAATTAAGTGCTTGATGTATAAGCATGAGGATCTGAGTTCAAATTTCCAGTACCCATGAAAAAAGTCAGATTCAATAGCACCTACCTGTAATTCTAGCACTGAGGAAATAACAACAGGTAGACCCCTGGAGTTTGTTGGCCAGTTAGTCTTAGTGAATCCATTAGCTTCAGGGTCAGCTGGAAGTCCTGTGTGAAAAAAAAAAAAAAACAGTGTGGCAAAATAAGGTTGTGGCATATACTTTTAGTTCCAGCACTCAGGAGGTAGAGCTCTATGAATTCAAGGCCAGCCTGTCTACATATTGAGTTCTAGGACAGCTAGGGCTACATAGTGAGATGGTGTCTCAAACACAAATCAGTAAGATGGCTCAGTGATTAGGACTATTGACTACTTTATGCTTCCAGAGGACCCAAGTCCATATTCCCAGCACCCATATGGAGGTTCACAACTGTCTGTAACTCCAGTTCCAGGGGATTTGGTCTTCTCTTCCAGCTCCCAAGGGCACTAGAGGGCACAGGCACACACACACTCTTGATGCACACACATACATGCAGGAAAACCACTCGTACATGTGAAATAAAGTTTTAAATAAATAAATAAAACTAAGATGGAATCCGGGCGTTGGTGGCGCACGCCTTTAATCCCAGCACTCGGGAGGCAGAGGCAGGCGGATCTCTGTGAGTTTGAGACCAACCTGGTCTACAAGAGCTAGTTCCAGGACAGGCTCCAAAGCCACAGAGAAACCCTGTCTCGAAAAACAAAACAAAACAAAACAACAACAAAAACCTAAGATGGAGAATGAATCAAGAAACCAACGTACATTTTGTGTCTACAAGGTGGGGGAAAAAGACAGGGAAGGAGGGGGGGACACAGACAGAGACAGAGGCACACAGAAAGATGCTCCTTGCAGTTCTGCTCCAACATGAGGGGTAGGCTGACAACTCTGTACCTGCTCTTCTCGCCTCCAATTCCTGGATCTTTCCACATTATGAGGGGCCCTTGAGCATGCATCTGGATCCCCACTCCACACAACTAGCTCTGGTCAGGTCTTCTATAAACAGCCAGTTCTTAAAACACTGTATAATAAAGGAATGAACAATACGGGGTTATCTATTGTCCTCCAGAGGACAGACCTAGGGAAGATACCAGCACAGTTCCTGGAAACCAGTGTTTAGTTGTGGCATGGATTCCAGGCTCCTGGTATGTACTTTGGTCACTCTCACAGCATGTTTGAAGATGTCCTGGAGTCCTTGTCCTGTAAGAAGAGACCTTGGCTGGAGGATGGCCAGGGCTTTCCCTAAAGAGAAGTGCCCAACACAGTAGATGTCCTTTCCCATGTCTGGAGGAAGCCTTCCATTTTGAATAAGACAGATCCACACCAAGAGGTCTATTTCATCATTGTGAATTTTTAGAACACTGGGACAAAGAGAAGATTCTAAAAACTTCCAGGAAAGGGAAAGAGAGGAAGAGAGGGAGATAGATAGGAGATGGTGTCATATAATGAGCCAATATCAGAGTGACAACAAATAAGACATTTCCAACACAGAGTGGGAGGCTGAAGGCATAGGCCATGCTTTCAAATCCAGAAGGAGATGCTTTACAACCTGGAATTCTGTATGCAGAGGCCACACTTTGAGCTGAGTGGGTCTGATGGTAATGTTGATTTCCAACTTGAAGGATCTGGAATAAGCTAAGAGGCAAGCCCTGAGCAAGTCTGTGTGGGGGGGATTTACAGGAAAGATTAAGGGAAGAAAGCTCCCTAAGAGTGGGCAGAATACAGTGATGGCCCTGACCTGAAGAGGTCCAGGAAGAGGCAACGCTGTTCGCCTGCACAACTTTGCCTAGTGTCCATTCGTCTCTGCTACTGCCACATCCTTCTCTGACATCAGAACCCAGCATCTCCAGGCCTGACATGGATGAAGACCAGTGGCTTTCCAGGAACCTTTCAGGCCTTCACACACTTGATTGAGACTACTGAGGCATCCAGCTTCACAGACAGAGAAGGTATCCCACCTCTCCCCTCCAGTGTACAGACAGCCATTGTTGGACCAACTCCTATTGGTTATAAGCTACTCTAGTAAAACCCCCTTCTAATAATTTACACTATCAGTTCTGATCCTTTAAAGAGCTTGGCCTAACACAGAGTGGATGGAAAAGAGTAGGTCATGGCAGACTTGTAAACGTGGTCCACCTATATTGCCTAAGAGGCTACTAGAAAATGTGCTGTGTTTGGAAGAGCACACCTAGACAGCAAAGCAATGGACAGGCTGAGAAAAGGAGAAGCCCACCACTATCCCCAAATGAACGTCGTTGGCTTTCTTTTTTCCTTTTAGAAAGAGGAGTGGTCAGCTAACTTTGGTTCACAGTTCAGAAGAACAGTCTGTACCGTCAGGGAAGACAGTTAAGACTGGTTCCTGTCTGTGATGGTGAGAACATGAGGTAACTGGCCATTAGGGCTGGCAGTCAGCAAGCAGAGAATTTTGGCTAGAAGCAGAGCTAGACTATCGCTAAAAAAAAAAAAAAGACCAAACATACTGGATCTTAGCTGGACCATGGTGGCACACACCTTTAATCCCA
The DNA here is from genome assembly GCF_003668045.3 of Cricetulus griseus. Taxonomy (NCBI): domain Eukaryota; kingdom Metazoa; phylum Chordata; class Mammalia; order Rodentia; family Cricetidae; genus Cricetulus; species Cricetulus griseus. The sequence continues at coordinate 42,430,522 of NC_048600.1, read as the reverse complement.
GCACTTGGGAAGCAGAGGCAGGTGGATCTCAGTGAGTTCGAGGCCAGCCTGGTCTTCAAAGAGAGTTCTAGGACAGTCTCCAAACCTACAGAGAAACCCTGTCTCGAAAAACCAAAAAGAAAAAAAAAAGTTTTAAGAACTAGTTAGAAACAAACCTAAGCTATAGGCTGAGCTTTCGTAATTAATAAGTCTCTGTCATTTTTGGGAACTGGCAGGACAGAGAAAGAATCATTACATGTCCCCTACTTGGGATCTTTTTTAAAATATAGGGGAGGGGGCTAGAAAGATGGCCCAGTAATTAAGGGCATTCGCTGCTCTAGTAGAGGACCAGATTCAGTTCTCAGCACCCATGTCAGATAGCTCACAACTGCTTGCAACTCCATTTCAAAAGGATCCAATGCTTTCTTCCAGTCTCCTTGGGCTCCTGCATGCACATTTTACAAATAAACTCACAAAGGTATACACACGTATACATAATACATAATTAAAAACAATAAATTACATTTTGCTGGGCATGGTTAAGGACCCTTTTAGTCCCAGAAGAGATAGGTGGATCTCTGTGAGTTCAAGACCAACCTGGTAGCAAGTTCTAGAACAGCCAGGGCTATATAAAAGAAAAATCTGTCTCAAAAACAAAACAAATAAATGACATTTTATTTATTGTGAGCATGAGAGGGGGCCATGGGAGAGCAAAGATGCTGGTTTTCTTCTACCATGTGGGATGGAACACAGATGTCAGGCTAGGTGACAAGTGCCTTCACCTACTGAGCCACTCCATTGTGCCCTACTTGTGATCTTTGGAGGCTCCTTTCTCGAGCCCCAGCACCCCTCAGACTATTCCTTGTATTTGCAGAAGAGCAGTGTCAGGGACATCTTCCAGGTCCTAACCCAAGGCTAGCTCCACCCTTCTCTTGCAGAACACCCTGCTGGCCACCAGACTCCTGACTTCTACCGCAGGCCAGGGTAGAGCTCCATGTGCAAAGAGTCCCTATGATTAGGCCAGTCTGGCTGGAGAAATCTCACCTAAATGTCAACTGATCAGTAACCTCAGTCGCAGCTATAGTTCTGACACATAACATAGGGTGGGGCATGGGGCAAGGGTGGGGTCTTGGGGAGCTAGGGTTTCTGCCCATGCTCCAGAAGAGCTCATTGGAGGGTGAGAGCCACCAGAGTTATTAGGGAATTATGCAGCAACAAAGAGAATGTAGGAAATCAAGGCGATGAATGCATAGCAGTCCCCAAGGACAACTGGAGAAGCTAGGGGACCCTGGGGGCTGTTCCTCAAAATGAAATCTGCTTGAGAAATGAGCTTAAATATATGCAGAGGGAAAGCAAATCTCCTCCACCCATGATTTTAACAACTTTCTATAAAGAAAAAGAAGCCATTGCAGCTCGGTATCTCAGAAGATAGACTAGTGTCTATATAGTTACAACAATAGAAATCCCCAGACTGATATAAAAATAGATCTGAACTATGCACAGTGACAGATGCCTATAGTCCCAGCCTTCCAGAGGAGGGGCTGAGGCATTGCCATGAGTTGGAGGACAGCCTGGGCTACAAAGTCAGTTCAAGTCCAATCTGAATTACATTCAAAGACTCTGTATTTTTTTTTCAAAGCCTGCCATGTATCTCAGTGATAGAATGCTTGCATATAATGCACAAGCTCCCGGATTAATCATCAGTCCACAAATCAAACAAACGAAACAGTGCAGTAAAAACAGTTTGTGTGAGTTTAATGCACTTTAATGCAGGGTTTCTGTTGTTATGGACAGACACACATGCCATTCCACAGGTAACTGGGCCATGCATGAGCAGTAACATTTATATCAATAAGATACAGTTAAATTTTGTTTTGCTTTGTTTTGAGACAGAGTCTCCTGCAGCCCACGCTCAAACTCATGATGTAGTCAAAGATTATCTTGAACTGATTTGCCTCTATCTCCTGGATGCTGGGATTATAGGCATAGCCACCCTGTTCTGCACTCCTCACATTTTTTTTTCCTACATTTTTTGACTCTAGGAATGGAGCCCAGGGCCTCTTCCATCCTGGCTGAGTGCTTTAGAGGTGACAAGTGAGCCACATACCTAGTCAATTCTCCTTTACTTACTTTCCTTTACTCTGGTAAAAAAGAGTTTTAATTAACTGTTTTTTATTTCATATGCAATGACTGCAAGTATGTCTGTATAATGGTGTCAGATCCTCTGGAACTGGAGTTACAGACAGTTGTGAGCTGCCATATGGGTGCTGGGAATTGAACCCAAGTCCTCTGGAAGAGCACAGTGAGCTGGGCCATCATATCAACTAAGGCAATCTCACAGACATGGCCACAGGCCACTCTGACCTAAATAACTCCTCAACTGATATTCCCTCCTAAACGACTCTAGACTGTGTCAAATTGATGGCTGAAGCTAACTAGTAATATGGGCACAGAAGACAATTTAGAAAATTAATGTCTGCCTCTTTGTCTTCTCCAGTTTGGGGGAGTTTCTAACCACACAGTACAGAGGGTTAAGTTTAGTACTCAGCCTGCATTCTGCCAAATCCATAAGGTTTAGTAACCAAAGCCATCTACCTACCTGGTCAAATCAGGGTGTGCATGTCAAAGTGGCCTAGAAACTCTGCTCCTGAGGCAGGGTCTCCAGGTTTGGCCACTGACCTGCTGGAAAACTCAGCCTCCTTGGTTACCCCCTGGGCCTGGGCCTTGGCCACAGCCTACATCCAAGTTTCTGCCTCTAGGAAATGAAACCATGACCCTACAGGTGGGAAGCACTTCAAGTCTGCCCTCTGGCTACACAGAGCTACATCTTTATCAAGTACAAGAAAAGCCTTGCAGACACCAAAACTAAGATCAACCAGGAACTAACTAATGGATAGGAGTCAGTCAGTCATCTGTGCCTGGTGTCAAAAACCAAAAGGAAAACTCAACTAAAATAGATACATTCATTCAGTTGTATATTACTTGAATAATTTTTAAAAATTAAACTTGAGGCCAGCTGATGGTGGTACACACCTTTAATCCCAGCACTTGGGAGGCAGAGGCAGGCAGATCTCTGTGAGTTTGAAGCCAGCCTCGTCTACGGAGTGAGTTCTAGGACAGCCAACACTACACCAAGATATCATCTGCTGAAAAAAAAAAAATGTTGAGACAGGGTCTCATGTAGCCAGGATGTTTTTAAATTTGATACATAGCTGAGAATCACCTTGAACTTCTGATTCTCCTCCCTCTCTCAATGGCTGAGATCATAAACATACAACACCAAGCACTACTTGAAGACATTTTTTTGTAAAATAATAATAATAATAATAATGCTCAAAGGTAAGAAAACACACACATACACAATGGACTGGTAGTTCATGCTTGTAACCCCAGCATTTGGGTGGTGGAGGCAGGAGACTCAAGAATCAGTTTTAGCTGGGCGTTGGTGGCACATGCCTTTAATCCCAGCACTCAGGAGGCAGAGGCAGGCGGCTCTCTGTGAGTTCGAGGCCAGCCTGGTCTCCAGAGCGAGTGCCAGGATAGGCTCCAAAGCTACACAGAGAAACCCTGTCTCGATAAACCAAAAAAAAAAAAAAAAAAAAAAAAAAAAAAAAAAAAAAAAAAAAAAAAAAAAAAAAAGATTAAGTTTTATTCTAGGCTACATAGTAAAGTTTGCAGCCAGCCTAGGATACCTGAGACCCTGCCTCAACAAATAAAATAAAATACAAAGATGGTGCTGTGGTAAAACACACCTTTAATCCCAGCATTTGGGAGGCAGAGGCAGATGGATCTCTATGAGTTTGAGGCCAATCTGGTCTACAGAGTGAGTTCCAGGACAACCAGGACTGTTTCACAGACAAACCCTGTCTCAAAAACAAACAAACAAAAAAATGATGCTGAGGAGAGGGTCTATTTGGTACAGTGCTCACACAAGTTCGAGGATGTGAGTTAGACTCTCCAGAGCCTAGACAGAGCCCGGCAAGCTAGCATTTATCTGTAACCCCAGTGCTCCTCTGGTGAGATGGGAGTGGGGTAGAAGAATCCTGAAAGCTTTCAGGCTAGCTAGCCTGGTGTTTGCAGCAGTGAAGGTCTCTTTGTTAAGAGACCTTGTCTCAAACTAAGTGGAAGGTTAGGACTTACATGTATATTGTGGTATAAGCATGCCCTCAACATGCATCACACATACACACACACACACACACACACACACACACACACACACACACACACACACAGAGAGAGAGAGAGAGAGAGAGAGAGAGAGAGATTGAAACATACAGAGAGAGGAAGGAGGGTGGACTGGGAAGGGGGAAATGGGGAGTTATTGTTTAATGGGACAGAAATTGAGTTTAGAAAGATGAAAAGAGATCTGATGACAGGTGCTGGCTGTCGGAGCTTGCAAAACATCATGAAGGCATGTATAAATGGAACACTTAAAATGGCTAGGATCATGAATTTTATGCTATGTATTTTTTCTACAATAAAAAGGTAGTTTTTTAAAAATCACAAGGAAAAGTTCAATGAATCAGGCAGCCATTGCCAGGTGAGGATCAAATCCTACCACAGAGCACTGTTGGCTCTAAGGACAGACTGGAGGAGTCCCCTGGGCATCGCTTGGGCACTTATGAATGACTCATTGTGGGCTGGGCCAGCAGTGGGTTGAGTAAAGATGCCAAGGTGGGGTTGAGCTCTGTTCAGCCACTGATGGGACTCCCCAAATCCTAAGGAGCCCTGGAAGGAGCAAAGGTGACACTCTGCATCCTCTTGATGCTCAGAGCAAATCCCCATCCAACGAAGAAGGATATTATTTGCAACAAGGTCTGCCTGACCTATGTGGGGTGACAGAAAGAGTGCTCATTGGGTAACTGGGCAGCCAGGCAAGCATATGTAATTACCTGTATTATTGCCTTGTTGACCAAGGCTATGCAGTCAGCTTCGGGGGAGGGGAGGTTGGGAGAGGCAGGAACTGTGCTGAGCCCCTCCACGCATGCACACCTTAAGTCTCTGTGATTGTCTGGTGTGAGTCAAGTCTTGAAGGGGCTGCCTCCCAACCTGGTGATAGCTAGCTGGGAAGTTGCATACAGTGGACACTGAGTTCCAGGTCACATTTGGATCAGGGCCTTGTAGTGGGGAAACATCTACCAACTATTGTCCTAAGAGTCACAGGGGGTATGGGGAACATTCACTGACTCTTCCCGCCCCACACTGCTTTCCTTCTTCGGAACTGTTCCCACCCCCTACCCCAACAGCTGGAAATACTGTGAGGAATTGCCATCAACCAAGGATGAAAAATTATCTGACCCTATGTCTCCTTCCCAGGGTCTGTCCCCCAGGCAGATAATATGGGATGGAAGGTCAGCCATCAAGGGGCCCCCTAGCAAGGGCAGTGAGACTTGGTGGAAGTGGCATTGCACTCTCTGTCTCCTGAGCCTGTCCTGTAAACACCTGTCTCCTAGGAAACATCACTCCTGCATCTCCCCCTGGAGCATCTTCCACTACAGTGATCCCGGGAGGGCTCTGTGGCTGCCATATCCAAGTACCACCTGGAACCTTATAGTGAAGATATTTCTTCTCACAGTTCTAGAAGCCAGAGTCCAAAGCTAGAGATAAACTCCATCCAAGGAGGGTCTCCAGGCCTTAATTTCTTGGCTTGTGGCTGTATCAATCTGCCCCTGCCTCCATGGTCGCATGGCCCCTCTGTGTCTGTTTTGGCTTCTCTCTTGTGATGAGGACATGTCCTGGGGCTCAGAGTCCACCTCCCTCCAGGTTAATTCACCAGAACTTTATCTCAGTTACATCAGCTGAGGTTCTTATTCTGCCCAAGGTCACAGTATGAGGTCCAGACTGGGCAATCTTTAGGAGACCATAACTCCATCTGCAGCAATCCAAATATTTACTCTCCTTCCCTCCCTTCTCCCTCCCTCTTGCTCCCTTATCTCTTCTTTCTTTCCTCTTGTGTATGAATATGTGTATGTGTGTATGCATGTTTACATGTATGAATGAGGGTGCACACATGCCCTGCCTAAATGTGGGGGTCAGAGGACAGCCTCCAGTGTTGGTCCTCATCTTCCATCTTGTTTGAGAAGAGGATCCTTTGCTGTTTGCTACTGCGCAAGTCAGGCTGGCTGGCTGGGAGCTTCTATAGCACCTTCAGTCTCTCTCCCATCTCTCTATAGGAACGCTAGGGTTGTAGGTGCACTTTTACATGAGTTCTTGGAATTCGAACTCAGGCCCTTATGCTTGTACTGAGCTGTCTCCCCAGTGTCACCCTGTCCAGCTTCTGTTTCTACAGCAATACTAATAATAGCTAAGAATGGGCTTCCAGGGAGATGGGGACGGGATCTGGGTTACAATTGTTTCTGGGCCTACAGGGTCCCTTAGATGGGGTGAAAACATGAGGAGCCCCATCTGTCACCACCAGGAAAGGCTCTCTAGCAACAATGGTACTGAAAACATAGAATACACAGAGGGAGCTCAGCCCACAGCCCCTGCCAGCACCCCCAAATATGTAGCCACCAGAAGATTCTACCTGTAAGAGGACATTAACAAGGTCACCAGAGGAGAAAGACCAACATCTTATGAAACTTCCCATGGAGGATAAAGAATAACTGTTTTCTATCCACAAAGCTTTCAAGGTTAAAACTGAAAACACCAAACCAGGTGTGGTAGTGCATGGCTGCAATCCCAGGACTCAGGAGATGGAGGCGGGACAATTGCTGTATGTTTGAGGCCAGCCTGGGCTATGCAGTGAGTCAGCTTGACTCAAACAAAAGCAAATAACAACAAACATAATAATAGTATTATTTGGGCACACTGTTCTTGGATTTTTGTTTGGGTGTTTGTTTATTGGTACTAAGGGTCAAACCTAGGATCTCCCATGTGCTAAACAAGTGCTGTCTGCCACTGAGCTGTACCCTCAGCCCCTTGCTGTTGGAGATCCTTTTGTGTCTGTGGTGCTGGAGATCAAACCCAGAGCCTTTGATGCTGAGGACAAACCCATCACTGAGCTGCATCCTTAGTGCTCAAGTGTTCTTTCTTATTCTAGTCTGGTTTCGAGACAGGTTCTCAAAATTTGATACATGACTGAGGATGACTTCAAACTGCTGAATCTCCTGCCTCTACCTTCCAATTGCTAGGATTTGAGGCATGTGCTACCATGCCAGGCTTTCAACCCATACTGTGAAATCTTACAAGGAAACCTCATTTGGGGGCCTATTGCTATCTGCTTTAATGATCCCAAAACAATAAACAAAAAACCTTGGGCAAGATGGGAGAAGCCAGAAGCAGCCTCTTGATCCTGGACACTACAGGGAAACTAGAGATGCTTCTGGGGGACCCACAAAGTTGAAATGCTGGGGTCTCCAAAAGCAATGACAGAGGGACATGCATTGTCTGGAGAGAGGTGTTTCAGCATATGGGCATGTAGGACCTATTGGTGGATTCCAGAAAATCTTTGTCCTTGAGAGAGAGAATGTGATTTGCATAGCTCTCTGTCTCTCTGTCTGCTTCTGCCTGTCTTGCCCCCCCCCCCCAAGATTCAGGAAGCTCCTGAAACTGACATGATTCTCTAGCCCTCTCACTGCCAAAGTTAAGTTGCAAAGAAGACTCAGCGACTATACCAGCTGCCTAGAACACCATCCAAGTCGGAAAGGACTCTCCAACCTGTTGAACTGCTTGCGGCCTATGCACTGTGCTCCAGGGTCCCAGCTTTGTGAGCTGTCACCCATTCCATTGGCCTTTGCTAATGCAGCTGTCTATCATTTTGGCTTCTGTTAGTGACCCCTCCTGTAAGTAACCCTAATAAAACTCATTGGGTCACCAAGTTGAACTTTGGTGGTATCCACACTTTGGTTTGTTGTGGGATCCCTATCTGGGGTGAGCAGTTACATACGTTGTGTGTTCCCAGGAAAAGTTTCTTTACACAACAGGCACTAGAACAAGCAGAGGCAACACCAACAGGGTAACTCTGAGAAAATTGGGTCTCAGAACCTAGATTTCCCTTCAGATATAGTGACTTTGACTATATAGGATATATAGATATAAAAGCATGGCTATGACGACAGAATGGTATCTCTGGGATCACAGGAAGCATTAGCTCAGTGCCTGGGGAGCAGTGAGACTTCCATGTGTGAATGCTTCTCCTTCTGGGAGACACTGGATGTCCGTTGGCATATAAAGATGCCATGGGAGTAAGGACAGGACTTTGAATATTCTGGAGTGGGTAACAGGCATAACCGGGTGGTGGCAGGGTGCCCCAGTGAGGATGGCATCCATGAAGTAATTCTGACCACCCATCTGCTCACTAAACATTTATAATTTTAATTACCATGAGGACCAAGACATTTAATGGCTTGTCTATGGCCAGCCCCAGCTAAAGCTATGAGTCCTGTCTAATAAGGGATGTAGTAGTCATGGTTGGTCCACAGACTCATGAGACATAGAAGCACTTAATTTGCAGCACATAGGTCTTATGCCTTAGCACATGCGTAGATGCCCTAGTTGTTTTTTTGTTTTTTGTTTTTTTTTTTTTGAGACAGGGTCTTTCTGTGTAGACCAGGTTGTCCTGGAACTCACAGAGATCCTCCTGCCTCTGCCTTTTAGGTGCTGAGACTAAAGGTGTGTGTTGGCATGCCCCGCCTCTTTTTTCCCTTCTTGCAGTTTTATTTATTTGTATGTATGGGAGGATGGGTTAGATGTTCCCCAGCACCTGAGTGAATGTCAGAGAACAACCTGAGGGAGTTGGTTCTCTTCTTCTACCATGTGGTTCTGGGGATCAAACTCAGTTGTCAAGCTTGGTGGCGAGTGCCTTTACCCCCTGAACCATCTCAACAGCCCTATCTTTGAGACAAAAAGTTAAGAGCTAGAGCCAAATAGCAAGTGGGTTGGGAATGCTAGTGTGTACAGGATTTGCTCTGGGAAGTGTATACCAAGCCTTGATTTCCTCAGACAAGTTGGCAAGTTGTTTATTGTGGTCAGGGGAGAAAAGATAGCAATGACATGCTTGTAGTGGTGCACAAATACTGCCAGAGTTAAATGTGCTGGGTGTTGGATTCCTCACTGAATGTAGAGACAGGGTCCAGGACTGGCTCTCCTTGGTCTCACAGTTGCCTGCTCTTTGGCAGCCTCTTCGGTTTCTCTCCCCTTCCTCCACGTGTTCATGTCTGCATTTGACCATGAGCTTTGATGGGTGCTTTTGTAAACCTTTATTACTCTCAATCCTCTAAAACAGTCCAGGGGTACCCAGGATAAAATGCACACTCCTAGGGACACCAACAGTCTTGCCTACATAAATTACAAGACACTCCTTAGAGCATAGAAATAATTCCTAGGACATACAAACGACTTTGGTAGTCTGATGTGGATGGCTGCCTTCCAGATCTATGGAGGTTCAAGCCATGCCTTGTTATAGCTTGGCTCTTAACTGCCCTTCATAGGCTCAGTTTGGTGCAATGGATGGTGCAACCTTTGAGAGGTGGGACCTGTTGGGGAGACCTTAGGTCATTGGGAGTATTTCCTTCAAGAGAACAGTGGGACTGAAGGATCCTTTTACTCTTTCTGTCCCCTGGCTGTGCTGTGACCCTGCTTGCTGTCTCACCTGAGGTCAGACACCAACAGGGACAACTGATGAGGTTGAACTCTCCAAACCGTGAGCACAAAAGAATCTTTACTCTGTATCAGCTGGCATCTGTTATCATGGAAAGCTGGTGGACACATACACCCACAGAGAATCCTGGCCCCATCCCTCCACTTGAACCTGACTGTATGCAGAACACAGTGGAGGTCAGAGCTTGTGAGGATGGGATGACAATGTTCTTGCATTGAAACAGAATGCCACACCCCATAGAAACAGCCCTATGGCCAGCACCCTGGTAATGAATAAGTAAAATGGGGCCACCCCACTGAGCCTCTGTGTGGAGAAGCCAGTCAAATGCTTCCCCGTTCCCCACTCCCCTCACCCCCACCCCCGTTCTGCTCAAGCCTCACAACAGTCCTATGAAGTGATGTTCTTACTGTGATTCCAGTTTCACAGCTCATCACTCAGAAGCTTCCCAAAGACAGCACAGCTGAAATGGCGGCCAGAGCATTGTCTCACCTGGGAAGGTGGATTCCCCACAGCGTGGGGAATCTGCCCTTAATTGCATGGCTGGGAGTGATCAAACAAGTTCTATCACATACCAACAACCAGTCTCCCCTGGCTCTTTGAAGATGCCACAAGCACTTCCTTGCAATGGGCTGAAGGCAGGGAAAGGAGGACAGGAGAAGCCCGTGGACTCTAGTCTCTGGCCATTTGGTCAAGTCCTCTGAGATCCTTTTAGTGGACCAGCCCCCTCTAGGTCTTATGCCCATGCAGTGTACTTAGTGGTATCTAAACCCTGTTTTCCTCTTAGACTCCCCTCAATGTCCTAAGCACAAACTCCCCAGGTACACCCTCTGTTTTCCAATGGGAAAACTGTAGTTAGTGAGCCCAGGCCAGGCCAGGAATGGATGCAGACATTCTGCATATGTTGAGCTGGTGGGTTTGCCTACCCTAGAACTTAATTGTAGAGGCCAAGGGAATTCTAAAGAATAACACCTAAACAAGAAAGGAGCCAGATCAGGGAGTCAAACTGGCATTGTCGGCTTTGCCAAATGACCTGACACCCAGAAGACTCGTTTGGTATTTCCAGAGAGCTGGAGGAAAGTGGGGGTGGTAGACAAGCTATAAATAAAGGCTAATGGTGCTGACTTACCCTATAAAACAGGGCACAAACACAGTTTTGGCCATGACAGCACTGCTGTAACCAGAGAGGAAAGGCAAGACCTGTAGGAGCAGTGGCAGCCACTTTGAGCCCAGGTAGATACAGTGTTTGGGGACAACATCTCAGAGGCCCTGATAAAGCTTGTGCTGGTGAGGCTGTGACTGCTTCCCTCCCACGGAGGCAGAATGGCCTCTGACTTTGGCTTTGGAAGCTTGGGTTCTAATCCTGTTTCTGTCCTTTCCTGGTAGTGTGAGGCACAACAAGTTAATTAGAGACTCAGCCTAGATGTAAACGATGCTGCCTGCTGGAGTTTAAAACATGTTCCCAAGTTCTTTGATATTCCTCCTCCTAAGAGGTGGAGCCTAATTCCCTGTCCCTCCAGTGTGGGCTAGAATCAGTGACTATCTTCAACAGATAGGATAAAAACAGAGTGGCACTATGCTACCTCAGAGACATTACATTTGCAACAAGGTTGTTGTGGCTACCTGTTGATTCCTTCCCCTCCTCAAGGAGCCATCATGAAGAGGAGCCTGCTGGTGAAGAACTGAAGATTACAAACAACAACCATAGTTCCTCTAGCCCCATTCCAGCCTTCAGAGAATAACTGCCTGTAATGGCAGCCTCCTGAGAAACCCTGACCCAGGCGCACCCAGTTAAGCTGCTTTGGAATTCCTGATCCAGAAAAACCATGAAATAATGAAAGTTCATTATCTTATATCCAACAGGAGATTAGGTGAGGGTCTAGCATTGATAATACACCAGAAGCCAGAGGCCTTGAACCCAACCAACAACACACTACACAATGAACATTTGCAAGTAAAGCTGTGAGGACAAAAAGAGTATACTGCATGATATACCCAGCAGCTCCCAATGCCACTAAGATGAGGGGAGAGGCAATAGAGAGGCAGGAAAGATGGAGGAGCAAAGTGTTTTGTTGTTGTTGTTTGCTTTTTGATATATATATCAAATGCCCAGCTAGATTAATATTTTTATTTGTATTTTTATTATTTATGTTTAAGTTTTCCTTTGGAGGGACACTTACAGGGGTGAAGGGTGGGTATGGAGGGACTGGGAAATGAGTGGGATTGGTGTGCATGATATGAAATTTCCAAAGAATCAATAAAAAATTATAAAAAAATTAAAGCTCGGCCGGGCAGTGGTGACGCACACCTTTAATCCCAGCACTCGGGAGGCAGAGGCAGGCTGATCTCTGTGAGTTCGAGACCAGCTTGGTCTACAAGAGCTAGTTCCAGGACAGCCTCCAAAGGCACAGAGAAAACCTGTCTCGAAAAACCAAAAAAAAAAAAAAAAAAAAAAAATTAAAGCTCATTATCTTACATTAACATATCTTCGGGAAGAATTTGTTACACAGCAACAGACAACTGACCTATGTAACCCAGGGTATTTATCAGTACTTACTGAGTTAACCTGCACAAAGCATTCAACATCTTCCCACTCTGAGGTCTCAGAAACCCCTTGCTCATGAGAGCCAAGGTTTGGACATGGGTTGTTCTTATGCAAAGTAAAGGGCCAACCAAAGAAACACACTTTGGCCTTGAAACCAGAGCCCAAGAAACACACTCTGCCCCTGACAACTCAGGAAAAACAAACAAGCAAAAAATAAAAAAACAAACAAAAAAACAAAAACAAAAACAAACAAACAAAAAAACACCAGCCTATCTCTGAGCAGAAAAACCAACCAATCCCTGAGCACAAAATCCTGCCAATCTATGAGCTTGTCCATGTTACAGAAAGTCCAGTCCTCTGCACAGTTTTCCTTCATTTCTCCCAGCATGCCTCCTGGCTTTGCCCACCAAACATCATGGCACATTGTGGGGAGGCTTGCTGTCTCTTAAACACAAGATCAAAGAAATTAACCTGATCCAGTGGCAACACCTTGAACACCCTCCCTGCTCATGCTTATCTTCCACACAGAGCATAAATGAGATGTCCAAGATGGAGACCAGATCATAGAACCTCTTCCTCAAATATTTAATGGAGTCCCTTTTTTAGTGTAAAAATCCCTGTGAGTTACTATGTCTATTAAGACCATGCCCTAAGCAGCCCCTTCATATTCCTCTCCACGTCCCTTAAACATACCAGACCACACTGTATCTCCCACGAGATGTCTTCCATCAGACCTTTCTGTTGTTCAAATCTCTTAAGAACCTGACAGTGGGTCCTGTCTACCACACAATTGGATAATTTTTATTACCAGCTAAAATATCTTGTCATACTTACTGCTTGGAGTCCATACCAGCATTAAAGACTACTTAGGAGCAGAGCTCTACATGCTTGCTACCAGAGCTGGGAGGGTGCTGGGACATCATAGGCACTCTGTGAATGTTTTGGGACCAAAAGGCTTTATGAGTATCATTTGTGTCCCCTCTGAACGTGCTGGAGGCAACTATCTCCATGGGGGACCCACTGAAAAGTTAGAAAAAAGGAAAAAAAAGTTAATGACCTTCCACCTTTCTTACAGGGGATACATCTAAATCAGAACCATCCCTTCTCCCTCCTCCCCCTCCCCCTCCCTTCCCCTCCCTCCTCCCTCCCACCATTTCTCTCCCTCTCCCTCTCCCTTCCGCCTGTCCCTCCCCCTTTTCTTTCCTTTTGGAAAAGATCTTACTCTGTGGCCAAAACTGGCCTCAAATTCACAGTGGTCCTTCTGTTTCAGCTTCCCAGGTAATGGAATTACAGCCCTGATCCACCATGCCCATCCAGAATCACCCCAATACAGGGAGTTCTTGCTAGGGATGTGTGAACAAGGGGGTCTGAGGAAATAAATTTTTCCCTGATGGAAGCTGGAGAATAGCTCAAGGTTAAGAGCACTGGCTCCTCTTCCAGAGGATACTGATCCAATTCCCAGGGCCCACATGGTGGCTCACTCTAATTCTGGGTCATCTGATGCCCTTTTCTGGCTTCCACAGGCACCAGGCACTCATGTGGAGCACAAGCATACATGCAGACAAAACACCCCCACACAAAACAAATAAATTAAAAAGGAAACCTTTCCTTGGTGAAGTTCTGGGTCACATACATGGGCACACACACACCCTGATTTCTTCCTCTGATGAAATTCCTGTGGGGGCTCCTGGGTCAGCTGTCCCTCTATAGAGTGTCTCAGTTAGGGTTTCTTTTGTTATGATAAAAAACCAAAAGCAACTTGGGGAGGAAAGGGTTTATTTATTTATTTATTTATTATTTTCAAGCAGGGTTTCTCTGTGTAACCACCCTGGCTGTCCTGGGACTTACTCTGTAGAACAGGCTGGCCTCAAACTCAGAGATCCCTCTCCTTTTGCCTCCAGAGTGCTGGGATTAAAGGCATGTGCCACCACTGTCCAGCGAGTTTATTTCATTTTACATTTCCAGGTAACAGTCTATCACTGACAGAATTCAGGGAAAGAACTCAAGGCAGGAACCTGGAGGCAGGAACTGGAGCAGAAGTCATAGAGGAGCACTACTTACCTACCGACTAACCCTTACTGGCTTGCTCAGCCCATTTTCTTATATAACTCAGGACCACCTGCCCAGGGTTGGCACCACCCACAGTGGGCTGGGCCCTCTCACATAACCATTAATGAAGAAAATGTCTGACAGGCTTGCCTATAGGCCAATCATATGGCGGCATTTTCTCAGTTGAGAGTTCCTCTTTCCAAATGACTCCAGCTTGTGTCAGTTGTCATTCAACTAAGCAACCCAAAAGACAAAGGTAGAGACTCATGCTGTACAGTGTTAAACCTCCTTCATAGGACTGCTGTGGATTTGAGGGCCATCCTAGGACACTTAGGACTCAGAAGGCTACTATGGGCCACCCTGGAGGAGACTTTAATGTAAGGAAGTAGGTAGGACCTAAACTCCAAGTGGGGCTCTGCACAGGGGAAGGCAAAGGCAGGACCAACCAAGGCATTCTCTGGAAGGGAGTGGAGCATCGGTGAGACTTATTTATTTATTTATTTATTTATTTTTTGGTGAGACTTTTGACGGCTGGGTCAGCCCCAGCGTGGCAGGTGAACTGGCTCTCAGGAGCACGTCAGCTCCATCTCTTTCATGTCCAGCCAGTCTTCTCTTTTCTTAGGTTTTTAGCGCCCATTGGTATTTCTCAGCAGAAGTGCCCTAATCTTGAAACATTTCTCTATTCTTCGAAGGTCCACTCAGTCCTCTAATGGGGTCATCTTTTCGGGACCTTTAGGTAGGTCTGGGTTTCCTAGACATGCCACTCTGAGCCCAGAGCTCCATTCCAGAGCGTTTCCCACTCATTCCTTATTGGCATCTCATTAAACAGTTGCTGCGGAACTAACAATGGGTGAGGACTGAAAACTTCTACCCACTGTGGACCCCATGATCCCCCTTACTGGCTCTGCTACCTGGGAGGAGTGAGACACTCTTTTTTAAATATGTATATAAGTGTGTGTCTCTGTGTATATGTGTACATGCACACAGGGGTCTGTGGAGGCCAAGAGAGCTGGAGCTACACGCGATTGTAAGCCTACCCTCGTGGTACAGAATACTGTGAGCTGTATGACGATGCTGGGAGCTCAAGGTTCCTCCCTTCTTGTATCGACGACTACTGGCTCTCTTGATGTAGCTGACACAAGAGAAAGTGTTCAGACCACACTGGTGGCTGAGACCTATTTGGCACAGACACCTCTCCTTTAGCATTTTTGTTTTGTATATTTTAAAAAGATTTATTTCTTTGTATTGTATGTGTATGGGTGTTTTGCCTGCAAGTATGTCTGTGTATCAACATGCCTAGAACCCCAGGGAAGCCATAGAAGGGCATCATATCCCCTGGAACTGGAATTACAGATGGTTGTAAGCTGCCCCGTGGGTACTGGGATTTGAACCCTAGGAGGTGGAAGAACAGCAGTGCTCTTAACCACTGAGCCAGCTCTCCAGGCTCTCCTTTGCTTTTGAGGCCATGCCTGAGATCTGTATCTGTGAACTGGTGTGAGCACTGACATTAAAAATCTAACAAATCACTAATTGGTTTGTTTCTCCATTTTGTTTTACTCTTCCTTCTCCCATGGAAATATTCAACTTTTAACAACTAGGTAGAAAAGTGGTTAAATAAAGTAGCTAGAGGGATTTCATTAAAAGCCTAGGAAAATGAAAGTGTGGTGCTCTCAGCCTTTCCTGGGCATGCACTGAGGACACAGCTAGCGAAAGGGTGGAAGCGCTTTCAGCTCTTCAGTTGTTGAAACAGGGAAGATTTGGGCCAGCTCACTCTTGGATGGCTGGTCTCTTGCTTTGGAGAGCAGTTCTCCTAGACTTTGCTGTTCAGTCTTGTCCTTGATTCAGCAGACCCGAGCTGCTCACTCACCAGGCTTAGCTAGGACCCCTGTTGTCACACAGGAAAGCAGCTCAATCAACCCTCAGAGGTTTGACCCCTGAGGTTTTCCCTGCTTGGGAAATCTGGGAGCAGGTGGGTTTGCTGAACCAGGCAAGAGCTTGTGCTGATGTGGGAGCTTAGGTGGCAGGTGCCAGAGTGGCAGTGTGTGTGTGTGTGTGTGTGTGTGTGTGTGTGTGTGTGTGTGTGTGTGTGTGCCTGTGTTTGTATGTATGTGTGTGTGTGTTATTTTTGCTGTTGTTGCTGATAGTTTTGAATAGTCTTTTACTGCTACAGATGAAGATTTTTGTTTTGTTTAAAATTTTGAAACATTATTTATCATATTTTATGGGTGTTTTGTCTGCATGTATGTCTGCACTACAGTTCTCACAGAAGCCAGAAGAGGCCATTGGATCCCCTTGGAACTGGAGTTATAGATGGCTGTGAGCCACCATGTAGATGCTGGGAACTGAACCTTGGTCTTATGCAAAAACAAGTGCCCTTTAATAGATGAATTATCTCTAGACCTTTGTTTTCCTTTTTATTGCTATTTATTTTATTTATGCACATGCATGTATGTGTGCCTTCCTGTGTTTCTTTGTGAATATATGCCATGTGTGTGCTATGTCTATGGAGGCAAAAGAGTGCATGGAGTCCTTTGGAGATGAAGTTACAGACATCTGTGAGCCACCTGATGTGGGTGCTTGGATTTGAACTCCAGTCCTCATGACTGAACAAGTACTCTTAGCTACTGAGCCATCTCTCCACCCCAGTAGGGAAACACATTTAAAACATGTATACAGGTAGGCATGGTGGTCCACCCTGTAACCTTAGCACTTAAGACTGAGTTAGGGGGACTGTCAAATGTTTGAGGACAGTCTGTGCTACACAGTTACAGGACTGCCTAGGTGACAGTGTACAACTGTGTCTCAAAGGAAAAGAACCCTCAAAACAAAACTATACAAGCTGGGTAAGATGCATCCGTTTAGAGCGAGTGCCAGGATAAGCTCTAAAGCTACACAGAGAAACCCTGCCTCAAAAAACAAAACAAAAAAACCTGTTTGAGGAAAGGTGAGACTAAGGACTTTAAGCATTGAACAATCTGTAAAACCTGTCCCCCAAATGGAAAATCTGAAATGGGAAAATTCTAACAAAGAATAAGTCACAGGTATGTTCAGTCTGTTGATATTGAAACACGATGTTATCATCTTCAAAGTTCACATTCAAGAATGGTGCAATCTAATTATCAGCAACAACAAAAAGTCTTAGGGTTGCTCAGTGGGTAAAGACATTTGTCATCAAGTCAGATGAAAATCACTGTGACCTCCAAAGCAGAAGGAGAGAACTGACTCAAGCCAGTTGTCCTCTGACTACATGTTAGCCATGGCACGAAGCCCTTCACCCCCACTAAATAAATGTAATGTTAAAAATTAAATCTCACAATGTTAAGTAAGTTTTCAGCATTGTGCTAGGTCACCTGCATAGGCACCCTATGACATGTAGTCCATGGCAACAAGTTGGACATGCCTTGAAACTTTGCCAGGCTTGGAGATAAAGGCTGGGAGCACCATTGTGCAGCATGAGGTCCATGGGTTTACTTCCATCCATCCTGGTGACTGACAGTGACAAAGGGAGCATAAACAGACAGAAGAAAAGCAAGGCATTGTCATTCCAGCAAGGCATGATATGATGGTGTCACTCAACAGGGAGCCATGCCCATGGTGCAGGTAAGTGATCTCAGATCCTTGGGAGACTAAGGCAGGAGGAGTGCAAATTTGAGACCAGCATGGACTACAGAGTGAGTTTATGTCCAATCTGGGCAACTTACTGAAATCTTGTCTCAAAATAAAAACTAAAAAGAGGGATGGAATACATAGTTCAGTAGTAGAATGTATGCCTAGCTTGCAGGAGGTCCTGGTTCAACAAATTCCCAGTACTGTAAAAGCAAACAAGAAGACCTGCAGGGAGATACCAGTTCACACTCACCAGGATGACCATGAAAGGGCCACAGAGTAAGATGTGTTGACAAGGGTGTGAAGAACCTTAGACAGATCTGTGAGAGTGTGCAATGTGTGGTCATTGTGGGCAATAGTCAGGAAGTTTCTCAAAAGTGTAAAAATGGTTATGACATGGCCCAACAAGTCCTTGCCTGATTGAAAAGAGGAATGAAAAGCCTGCTTTTGCATACAAATTTGTACATGAATATTCACAGCAGCTATAAAGCCCAAAGTGAAACAACCTATGTCTCTACTCTGCTCAATAAACAAAATGTGGTATATCTATATGTCTTAGTTAGGGCTTCTATTACTGTGAAGAGACACCATGACTATAGCAACTCTTTTTTTGTTTGTTTGTTTGTTTGTTTGTTTTTTCGAGTCAGGGTTTCTCTGTGGCTTTGGAGGCTATTCAGGAACTAGCTCTTGTAGACCAGGCTGGTCTCGAACTCACAAAGATCCGCCTGCCTCTGCCTCCCGAGTGCTGGGATTAAAGGCACAGCAACTCTAATAAAGGAAAACATTTAATTGGTGGCTTGCAGTTTCAAAGGTTTAGTACATTATTATCATGTCTGGACATCGTGGCATGCAGGAAGACATGGTTCTGGAGAAGGAGCTGAGAGTTCTACATCTTGATATGCAGGCAACAGGAAGTGAGCCGAGTCTATACTGAGTGTAGCTTGAGCATAGGAGACCTCAAAGCCCAACCCCACAGTGACACACTTCCTCCAACAAGGCCATACTTCCTCCAACAAAGCCACATCTTCTAACAGTGCCACTCCTTATGGGCTTGTGGGGGCCAATTACATTCAAACCACTACAATAAACAACAGAATAGCATTCATCCATAAAAAATGGAGGAAGTCTTGGTTGTCTTTACATTGCAGATGAATTTTGAATATGTGTTCAATGAATGATGAGAGTCACAGTCACAGAGTGGCTGTCTAGAGGTGGGGCCGGTGAGTAGGAGAATTAGGAAAGTGAGGACTTTCTAGCATAATAAAAACACCCTAAAACTGATGATGGTGATGGTTACACAACTCTGTGACTATATAAAAAATCACCAAACTGGGTACTTTGTATTGTTTCTATCAAGTTTTTAGTTCTTTAAACTAGGGTTTTACTTTGTAGCCCAAGCTGACCTCAAATTCACAGGAATGAGGAAAGATGAAGGCAGTGGAAAAACCTGGAATAGGGAAAATGCTAAGTTGGACTAGTCTTGAAAGTCAACAATAAGAAAATGAGCAGCTAGCAGCCGGAGAGATGGCTCAGTGGTTAAGAGTGCTGCCTGCTCTTCCAAAGGTCCTGAGTTCAATTCCCAGCAACCACATGGTGGCTCACAACCATCTGTAATGAAATCTGGTGCCCTCTTCTAGCCTGCAGACACACATGCAGGCAGAACACTGTGTACATAATAAATAAATCTAAAAAGAAAGAAAATGAGCAACTATGTGGGCTAGTGACATGGCTCATCAGGTAAAAGCTGCAGAAACCTGATGACCTGAGTTTGAGTCCTACTCCCCTAGAATCCATGGTGAAAGAGGGAACTGACTCCTGAAAGTTGTCCTCTGACCTCCAATGCATGTTTGCTTCACACACAGACACACACAATAATAAATAATAACAATAAATGAAATTAACGTTAAGAAGAAAATGAACATCTGGAATTAAGAACAGGTGAAAGAAGATCGGGGTGCTAAAGTACACCTGTTACCCCAGCATTGAGGAGGTACCATCTTCTCTCAAGGCTGGGGTTGCAGGTGTGCTCCCACGCTCAGCTAGACTAATACATTTAAAATAACTAATCATGTAGTATGGGAATTATGACTCAAAAAAGCTACTTAAAGAATGGGGTTTTGTGGGGCTGGGAGTATCTTTATCTCAGCTTGTGTGGTGTGTGTCTTGTAATCCCCCAGCTACTCTGAAATGATTGGTGTGGTCCAGGTAGGGCTGACAAGAAAGGAATTTCTGGGCTGGAGAGGTGGCTCCATGGTTAAGAGCTCAAGCTCGATTCCTAGCATGCATGTGTCCACTCACAACAAAACCCAGGGGCAGCTCACAACTGGCTGTAATTCCAGTTCCAGGGGATTCAATACTCTCTTCTAGACTCTGCTGGCTCCAGTCACACAGATTGCATTGACATACACACAGGCAAAATACCTATACACATAAGATAAAAAATAGTATTTAAAAAAAAAAAAAAGAAATAAAGAGCTGGGCGGTGGTGGCGCACGCCTTTAATCCAGAGCTAGTTCCAGGACAGCCTCAAAGCCACAGAGAAAGCTTGTCTCAAAAAAAAAAAAAAAAAAAAACAAAAAAAAAAACAAAAAAAAAACAATACAAAGAATAAAAATAGTACTTGAAAAAAAGAAAAAAGAAATGAGTTTCTTTTTTAAGTTGGGATCTAATGACAACAAGGCTGTCCTGAACTGGTGGGCCTCCAGCTTTTACCTCCCAACACTGGAATTACTCGTATGTGATATCCTACTCACTCAGGAATTTCTTATTAAAATAGTGATTAAGATAAGGGGCACTGCCAGGTGGTGGTGGCACACGCCTTTAATCCCAGCACTCCGGAAGGCAGAGGCAGGCGGATCTCTACAAGATCTAGTTCCAGGACAGCCCTGAAAGCCACAGAGAAACCCTGTCTCAAAAACACAAACAAAAAAAGATAAGGGGCTAAGGGGCACAGAGTTGAGGAGAAAGCTCAATGTTTAAAGTGCCCTGAGGACCTGAGTTCAGAGTTCAGTCTCCCAGAACCCATGTGAAAATAAAAAACCCGAGTGTGGTGGTATATGCTTGTAATCCTACAAGAAAATTAAGAAATAGTAAAAAAAAAAAAAAAAATGAGTAAAAGTTTGGGAGGCAGAGGCAGGTGGATCTCTGTGAGTTGCAGGTCAGCCTAGTCTACATCGAAAGTTCCAGGCCAGCCTGGGAACTATACGGTGAGGGACTTTGTCTCAGAATAAACAAACAAACAAATAGCAGAATGGCTGGTGAGATGGCTCAGGGAGAAATATGTGTGTCACCATGCCTGAGAAGATGATTTCAATGCTAAGACTTTCTGGAAACGATAAGGCCTATAGCAATTTGGAGATGTTACAAAGATCAAGGGCTGATGAGAGTCAGAGGAAGAGGGAGGGGAATGGGTGAGGCAGAGAGGGTTCTTAGGTCAGTGAAACTTCACAATATACTATCATGGGGACAAATGTCATTATGCATTTGTCCAAAGTCACAGCATACACAACCTAAGAGGGCACCTGATGGCAACTACAATGAAGTGGAATGCAAGCACCACTTTGGGACAGCCTGGGAGGCTGTGTCTAGGAGGAGGGAAGATATGAAAATCTGCATTTTGTAAAGTTTGGAAGTAAATGCTTGCTTGTTTTGAGTTTGCAGTGCCAAGGACTGAGCCCATGACCTTCCTTGCACATGCCAGGTGAGAGGGCTGTCTCTGAGGCGCACCCTAGTTCTATTAACTTTTTTTTCCTTTTCTTTTGAGAAAGGGTCTCACTATGCTGCTCAGCTTGGGCTTGAACACACTCTCTACCAGGGCTTGCCTTGAATTTCCAATTCTTGACTCAGCCTGAATTCAGATCTCAGTACCTGAGATCACAGGCTTGTGCCTCAAGCTCAGCTCCATCCTAGAGTCTTTCTGCTTTTGTGTTGTTAGTGCTGTTTGTTTTATCTTTTTCCTTCATTTTCCTTTTTTTTTTTTTTTTTTTTTTTGAGACAGGGTTTCTCTGTAACACCTTTGGCTGTCCAGGAGCTTGCTTTGTAGACCAAACTGGCCTGGAACTCACAGAGATCAGCCTGTCTCTGCCTCTGGAGTGCTAAGATTCAAGGTGAGCATAACCACCACCTAGGTCATTTTTGAGATAGGGCTCTTTTTTTTCTGTTTTGGTTTTGGTTTTGTTTTTTTCAAGACAGGGTTTCTCTGTGAAACAGCCCTAGCTGTCCTAGAACTCTGTAGACCAACCTGGCCTTGAACTCGTAGAGATCCATCTGCCTCTGCCTCCCAAATACTCCCAAATACTCCCAAATAAAGGCATGCGCCACCATCGAGATAGGGCTCTTACTCTGTTGTTCACACTGGCCTGGGGCGCATTAGGATTACACACATCTGTCCTCTTTCTGCTGGATTTCACTGTGAATTTAAAATAAGTAAATAACAAGAAACTTTCAGGTTCTGGCTTTCGTGGGGCCTACCCAGCAGGAGCTTGTGTGTAAGTGTGTGTGTGTGTGTGTGTGTGTGTGTGTGTGTGTGTTTGCATGAATGCACATATGGGGAAACCAGATATCGATGTCACGTTTCTTCTGGTGTCACCCTCCACCTTACCTTCACAGACAGCGTCTTTGACTGAACCTGAGGTTCACCAGTTGGCAAGACTGGTTGGCTAGTGAGCTCCACATGTGCACTAGCTTTTACCCGGGTGCTGGGGAGCCAAACTCGGGTCCTTGTGCTCGCACAGCAAGGTTTTACTCCCTGAACCATCTCCTTCATTTCCTACTACCATGTAGTCTTACCCACATACTCTGTCCTAGGCTCTGGCTTTCCGCAAGATGAATATAAGGATATCTTGTCCAGGAAGCTTCAAACTGCTTCTACACAGAGAAGTCTTGTTTATTTATCTTGAATATTTTATGTTTTTAAACTAGTAATTTATACACAGTGAGTGTACAAGAAATATGTGCATCAAAACAAACAAAACCAAATCCAGACTAAGTCAAACCAACACACACACACACACACACACACACACACACACACACACACACACACACACGAGGAAGGTGGTGACTGCATTTTGTTTGGGGGTATTTACTTTGTCTAACCTAGGCTGGATTTGAACTCTTCATCTTTTTGTCCCTGCCTCCTGAGTGTTGGGGTTATAGGCATTTGGTTACAGTGGCCATTTCTGCTTCTAGAAGTAGAATCATACAGGTGATCTATGTACTTTGTACTAACTAGCCCAACAAAAACAGCTAAAAAAGCCAAGACGAAATAAAACTCCCAGAAAGGGGTCAGCAAAACAGAGCAAAGTAGCCTGCTGCTACCCCCAGCTCTGCAGCTGCTTCTGTCTGGGGGTCATTTGCCGATCTGAGGAGATGGCTGACATTCATGGTTTGTAACTTCACAGAGCTGTGGCAGAAAGCTAGAATCCCAGGCCTGCCAACAATCACAGGCTGCTGAACACAGCTCTCCCTGCCGGCTCTGATTTCAAAGGGCGGCACCTCAGAAGGAGAGGTACCCTGGAAGTAACACAGCTGTGGAAGACTACAGCCCGGCTGCAAGCCCATGGGTAGCCCAGATGTTGACAAAGGAGGTCCCAGATGGTTGATGTCACCAGGTACCTGAAAAAAGCAAGAGAAATCCTCTTTGGAAAAGAGCACCACCCCAGGATTCTCACTTCTACCACTAATTCTTCGCCATATGTTGTGCACTGCAGAGAGAATCAGCCACACAAGGCAGCTTGACACGAAGAATAAGAACCAACAGACATGGCCGACAACAGGAATGGCTCCAGGGGGTTCTGGATGTTAGAAGTCAGACATAGATATGAAGATAACCCCAATTACTCTGTCCAAGACAGAGACTACACTGAAACACCCATTTCTCCCTTTCTTCCTCTGTCTTTCCTTCTGCCGTGCAAGTGCAGAAGTCCCCGGAGGCCAGGAAAGGTCATCAGGTCATCTGGAATTGATATTACAGGTGGTTGTGAGCCACCATGTGAGGTCTGGGAACCAAACCTGGTCCTCTGCAGGCGCAGTGAGGGCTTTTAACTCGTAAGCCATCTTCCTAGTGCCCCTCCTTTTAGAGACAGCATCTCACACTGAATCTGATGCTTTCCCTTTCAGCTAGACGGGAAGCTAGCCAGCTCCAGTCTGTCATTTCCAACCCCCAGTGCTGAGTTAAGTGTGCTCCACCAAGCCTGGCTTCCCACTTGGGTGCCGGAGATCTGAACTCAGGTCTTTGTGCTTGTGCAGAGAACATTTTATCCACAACTATCTCCCAAGTCAGTTTTTGCTTTTTGAGTTTGGGTTTCATATATTCCACACTGGCCTCAAACTCACAGCCAAGGCTGGCCTTGAACTCCTGGCCTTTTTGTCTTCACTCCCCAAGGGCCGGAATTACAGATATGTGATACCATAGCCAGTTCAAATCTTTTAAATTATTTATAAATGTATTTATTCATTTA
The DNA here is from genome assembly GCF_003668045.3 of Cricetulus griseus. Classification (NCBI taxonomy): domain Eukaryota; kingdom Metazoa; phylum Chordata; class Mammalia; order Rodentia; family Cricetidae; genus Cricetulus; species Cricetulus griseus. Next base: position 42,406,281 of record NC_048600.1, on the reverse strand, counting down.
TTTGGAGACAGAGTTTCTCTGTGTAGTTCTGGCTGTCCTGAAACTTGTTCTGTAGGCCATTAAATTTTACTCTTCAAACCTATGAAAAATTGTTTTTGTAGAACCAAATAAATCTGTCATGTCATCCAAGCTCTTGGGAAGTAGAAACAGGAAGAGCAGGTGCTCAAGGCTAGCCTTGGCTAGGGGAGATTTTGTCTTAAAAATAACAAACAGGTCAGGCAGTGGTGGTGCACGCCTTTAATACCAGCACTAAGGGAGGCAGAGGCAGGTGTATCTCTGTGAGTTCAAGGCCAGCCTGGTCTACAAATCTAGTTCCAGGACATGCTCCAAAGCTACACAGTGAAACCCTATCTCAAAAAACCAAAATAAACAAACAAATCAAATCAAGTAGGAAGTTTAGAATTTAAAACATTGCTTAGGCCGGGCGTTGGTGGCACACACCTTTAATCCCAGCATTTGGGAGGCAGAGGCAGGCAGATCTCTGTGAGTTCAAGGCCAGCCTGGTCTCCAGAGCGAGTGCTAGGATAGGCTCCAAAGCTACACAGAGAAACCCTGTCTTGAAAAACAAAACAAAACAACAACAACAAACAAAACAAAACAAAAAAACATTGCTTAGTCAAAAATTAAAAAGGTAGGCAGTAAGCCAGGTATTGGTGGCACACACCTTTAATCTCAGCACTCAGGAGGCAGAGACAGGTGGATCTCTGTGAGTTTGAGGCCAGCCTGGTTTACATAGTGAGTTCCAGGACAGTCAGTACTACATAGAGAGACCCTGTTTCAAAAAAACCAGAAAACAATACATTTCTATTTTTTGAGATCATAATGTAATGAGATCATTCTCCCTTCCCTTTCCTCCCTCCAAACCCTCTTGTATACTCCTCCTTTCTCTCTTTCAAATTCATGGCTTCTTTTTTATTAGTTGTTTTTATACACATACATGTATATACATATATATTCCTAAATGCATAAATATATCCTGCTCAGTCTATGTAACGTTACTATGTGTTTTCAGGACTGACCATTTAGTATTGGATAACCAATCAGCGTATTCATGCCTGCAGAAGACTATTTCCCCCACTCTTAGCATTCCTTGGTTGCCTATAGTTCTTCGTCAGGGTTGAGGCCTTATGGGATTTTCCTCATTCATTCTGGCATGTTTTTTTTTGGTTTTTTGGTTTTTTTTTGTTTTTTTGAGACAGGGTTTCCCTGTGGCTTTGGAGCCTGTCCTGGAACTAGTTCTTGTAGCCCAGGCTGGTCTCGAACTCACGGAGATCCGCCTGCCTCTGCCTCCCGAGTGTTGGGATTAAAGGTGTGTGCCACCACCGCCCAGATCATACTGGCATGTTTATTGCTTTCCTTGTTCAGCTCATGTTTAGGCAGTCATGTTGGTAAGATTTTATGTAGCTTCTGACATTCCTAGGAGACACAATTTCACAGCAAACTCCCTGACCCCCCGGGCTTTCACAATCTTTCCACAGAGATCCCTGAGGCTTAGGTATGGGAGATGTATTGTAGATGTATCCCTTAGGACTGGGAACCATGTTTTTAATAGAACATATCTGTACACGAAGAACAATTAGTAGTGTATTGAATTTGAGGGGAAGACTATAGAGGAAATAAAAAACCACAACGTTGATATGCATTGTTGAATTTGGAAATTATAGCATCAAGTCTCCACTGCCTCTGATCACTGACACCATAAATCTGCACATCTCCTGCAGGACTCAGGACACTGTCAGCCGAGATCCTGAAGTGCCAGGTGGGTGTCAGCAGTGGTCAGAGGAGAGAACCAAATGAGACAGTGAAGGTTCTGTGTGCTCCCTGTGTACCCGACTGCTACCTGGTACTCTTGCCCCTAGTTTCCCATTGCTAAATAGCTTGCCTCTTGTTTAGATGACAATGTGTAAAAGGCAAGAAAAGGACTTAGATGTTTTATGCCCATAAGCCCAGCACTTGGGAGGCTGAGACAGGGGGATCATTTCAAGTTTGAGGCCAGCCTGGGCTATATAGTGACTTAGAGGCTATCCTTGACTACATACATCATTTGACCCTGTCTCATACAAACAAACACAAAACAAGCAGATATAAAAGACACAAAACGGTTGAAAGGGAGAAAAGACTAAAAAGCCATTTTTCTTGGGTAATAGAGGAAGGAAATTTAGAAGAGTCTACTGAGGGCTGGAGGGATGGCTCAGAGGTTAAGAACATTGCTTGCTCGACACTCACAGCTAAACACTGAGCTGAACTCCTGGAATCCAGTTGCAGAGAGGGAGGAGTGATGAGCAAAGGGGTGAAGACCAGGCTGGAGAAAGCCACAGAAACAGCTGACCTGAACAAGGGGTTGCTTGTGGACTCCAGACTGATAGCTGGGAAACTAGGATAGGACTGTTCCAGACTCCCTGAACATGGGTGTCAGTTTGGAGGTCTGAACAATCTATGGGGCCACTGGCAGTAGATCAGTATTTACCCCTAGTACACAAATGGAATGAGCCCATTCCATATAGAGTGATGCTCTCTCAGCCTAGACATATGGGGGAGGTCCTAGGCCCTGCTCCAAATGATATGACAGATTTTGAAGATCCCCATGGAAGGCCTCACCCTCCCTGGAGCGCAGAAAGGGTTAGGATGGGGGGGGTCGGCCCGGGGGAAGGGGGGGGAGGGGAGGGAGAGGGCATAGAAAAAGGCGAGGCCTGGACTGAGCCCAAGATGTTGATGAAGGCTACAAATTTGCTATTGTTTATTCAGAGGGCATGGAACAGGGTTACCACCAGAGGTACCTCCAAGTCTCATTCCACCAGGACAAAAACTGAAACAAAACAAGTCCGCAGCATTGTCCTACCTCCTGGCTTCACTAGGAATATTTTGCAGGACTGTTTTGTTTTCTTGAGTGTTCTGGATTCCTGAAGAAAAACAAGCCTCAGAAAAGGTGACTTCTTATCTATCTATGCTTTAGTCTCTGAACCTGTGTATAATGTATATACACCTGCCTAGGAAACAGCTGCTCCCTGATGACTTGTAACATGGAGCCCAGGCTGCTGGGCATGGCGGTTGCTGGTGAGAGGTTGGCTAGTATGGACAGGACCTAGACTCAGTCCCCAGTATGGGATGAGAGAGACTTGGGGGAATCTTACTTAGCACTTACTTTTATCCCCACCTGCTACTTACCACAACACAACTGGGAATGGGGCCTGGGGAAGATCTTGTCTTGGTGGAGGATCCCCCACACCAATCCTTCCATTTAAAACAGTTAATGTTTGTTTGATTTGTTTTTATTTTTAATTATGTCTATGTGCCTCTGTGTAGGTATGTGCACATGAATACAGGTGCCTGCCAAGGCCAAAGGAGGGCATTGAATCTCCTAGAACTGGAGTAATTGGTGGTTGTGAGCTGCCTGATATATAAGTGCTGGGATCAAGCTCAGGTCCCCAAGGCAGGACTCGTTCTTCACCCCTAAGCTATTTCTCTACCATTATACCACTATAAAAAATTTGGAATAATCTAATCTTCAAAAGATAGCATTTAGAAAATGCAAAGAGGGTCTGGAGAAACTGCTCAGTAGGGAAGGGTGCTAGATGAACAAGCATGAAGGCCTGAGTTTGGATCCCAGCTCTTTTTTTTTTTTTTTTTTTTGGTTTTTCAAGACAGGTTTTTTTTGGTTTTTCTCTGTGTAGCTTTGGAGCCTATCCTGGCACTCACTCTGGAGACCAGGCTGGCCTCAAACTTACAGAGATTCTTCTGCCTCTACCTCCCGAGTGCTGGGATTAAAGGCATGTGCCACCAATGCCTGGCTCCCAGCTCTTATGTTGAAATAATTTTGTGTGTTAAACCCAGCATGGTGGGGCAGACAGCATGCCTGCTGGGATTTGCTAACTGGCAGCCTAGCTCTAGTTCCAGGCTCAATGCAAGACGAACGAATAAGGCTGAGAATGCAGAACAGGATACCCAAAGTCATTCTCTGGCCTCTGTACACAGATCTGTGTACTTTAATATACATATATGCATAAACATACATGTGTACACACACGTGAGAAAATATAAAGAAAACAGAAGCGGTACCACATGTTTGTAATGGAACACTTAGGAGACTGAGGCAGGAATATTTCCAAGAGTTCCAGGCTAGCCTGGCTATATAGTAAAACGCTGGTTCCCTCAAACCAAATCCAGCAAAGCAAATTCACAAGGACTTCTCTACACCTGGAAGAGTAACAGAAATTAAACGAAACAAACACCCTCTCTCCCCAAAAAGAATAATACCGCATGTTGGTGATATTTTGGAGTTGGCAAAATGATTCAGCTTGCTTGTGAGAGTTTGATGTACTAATACCCTGGAAAATATCTCAGAATGTTAAACATATGCCTCTCTCTGACCAGAAAGCCCTGTAGGCATTTACCTATGGGAAGAGAGAATCTATTGCTGAGTGACTTGGATATGAATGATCATAGCAGCAGCAGCATGATTGCTCCAAACTGACAACAACCCAGATGTCTGCTGATGGGCGCAGAGCTCATCAGAATCCTTTTCCATCATCAAAAGGAAAAGATGAGCTGATCCATGAAGTAAACTGGGTGGCACTTACTGATCTTACCCTGAGCTAAAGCAGATCACCTGTAATCCTAGCTCTAGACCTAAGAGAGAGGCTCTTGAGTATTGGGCCAACCTGAGCTATAGCTGAAGACCCTATCTCCAAAACCAAAACCAAATAGGACAAAACAAGAAGCCAGACCTTTAAAGGGCCAGACAGACTGACTCCAGTCATCCAGGACTCTGGAGTAGACATTAGGAAGGTGATCAGAGGTTGCCTGGAGCAGGTAGAGTAAGAGGGATCAGAGGTCACCAGGAACCAGAGGAGTAGGAGGGATCAGAGGTCGCCAGGAGCTGGCCGAGTAGGAGGATCTTCTGAAGGCAGCTTTGCAAAATAGATGCAGAGATCAGCTTGGTTATCAGTTCATTATCTTCTAGCTGTACGGCCTTGGGTAAAGTACTTAGTGGCTCAGGGTGGCCTTGAACTCACTATAAAGCCTAGACTAATCTCAAACAGGAAGTCTTCCTGTCTCCACACTTCTCTGAGTGTTGGGATCACAGGCTTGCCATCATGTCCAGCTTAAAGTCTCTTACTTAGGCTGGCACTACCCCTGTGCACAGCAGGTAACAGTCTATTTTTCCTTTGAGACATACTCTTATGTTGCCTAGGCTGGCTTTGAACTCAACACATAGCTGATGACAGGCATTTGCCATCATGCTAGCTTTTTATTTTTTAATATTTTACAAATACTTTACTATTTTTAAAAGTTCATGAGCATGATTGAGCATACACAAAGAGAGCAAGAGGTAAGAAGAGGACGCCTGCTACCATAGGTGCTAGAACTGCAATCCTCTGCACACCTACCCCCCTTTCTCTGCATTTGAGAAGGTCTCACAGCCTCAGCCTCTACATTGGGCTTAAGTCATTCTTTTTGTTTTGGTCTTTCTGGAGCAGGAGCTATTTGTAATTGAAAACAAATCAGGCAGCTGTAATTCTTGCACTCAGCCCAGGACCACGGCTTTTAGGAAGGACTAAGCATTGTTTCACACGTGTGGTGCACGAGATGCCATTGTAAGCACACTGCAAAGTAACTCACTGGGGCCTCACGACAACCCAAGAGCAAGAGTCCGTTCTCCTCCCATTTTGCAGATAAGCAAAGCAAGGCACGAAGGGGATGCTTATTAAATCCTGGCAGAGTATTCCTAAAGAACAAAACAAACAGAAACCAGAGTGGATTCCCTGGGATAGGGAGAGAAGTGTTTGGGAATTTGGGGTTAGACCCGGAATCTAATGATTAGTCAGGTTTGGAAGCCTTCAGCACTGTCGGGAGGGCCCGATGTCAACCTGGGCATTTTTTAAATGCAGACTCCTGGACACTGTGTGCTGGGCTTGGGCAGACTTAAGCATTCTGCAGGTTGAGCAAGGCTAGCTGACAGTTCAACACCCCCCCTCCCCCCGCTGTCCCCAGCTCAAATCTCAAATTCTTAATGTTTCTGTCTTAACCTTGTGGGGGGTTTTGTTTTGTTTTTTAGTGTGTGTATGTGTTCCTGAGTACACGCATGTGCAGATGTTTACACATGTGAGTTCACATGGAGGCTGGCATCAGGTATCTTCACTAGTCTCATTTCATTCTTTGAGATAGGGTTTCTCCCTGGATCTGGAGCTTGCCAGTTATTGTAGACAATTTGGGCAGCAAGCCCCAGGAAGCCCTTTCGCTGCCTCCCCAGTTCTGGGATTATAGGTTAATGCCACTGCCATGAGCTTCTTTACACGGCTGCTGTGGATCAAACTCGGGTACTCATACCTGCATGACCAGCAACATGCCACCTGAGCCACCTGCCCAGCTACTAACTTGCATTTTGTAGTGAAGGGTCCATGTGGCAAACCTTGGGGCCTGCAGTCTCAGCACACCTGAGATTTCTCTTCCCACAGCCCTTGGCCTCTCTGTAGTCTCCATTCTTCAGTCCTCCAGGTCTGGCCAGGGACTCCCGCTCCCTGCCCTCTTCCTGGGACACCACCACCAGCTTCCTTTTCTTGTTATCCCTAGTGGAGCCTAGGCATGAAAATGGGGAGGGGTTGAGTCAGGTGTGTCACCTATATGGCTCTGGGATGGTGGTTCTTTCTGTCTAGGCTGGCAGGACACTTCATAGTGACAACTTCTCAGTGTGGTTGGTGTGTTTTATGCCATCTCAGGTTCTTTAATGTGTCTTAGCATAGATATTTGACCTCCTAGCTATGGTAACAGTGACCTGTAATCTAGGCATGGCAATAGGAATCAAGAACATCTTCAGCAGCATTCTGAGTTTGAGACCAACCTGGGCTACATAAGACCATCGTTAAAATTCAGTCAAACAGTTGCATGAGTTCGCCTGGTTGGGACTTGGAGAAGTGAACCTGTGGCAAGAAGGAAAGCTGATCCTGCCTCTTCAAAGTTGCCAAAGCCCAGAAGTGCCTTTAGTGTCAGTGGCTTTGGCAGCAGCCATCAGGCCTTAGTGCTGTCTGACCAGGGGGCAGCTGCACACACCCTGGCTGAGTGAGCTCCAGAAGGGCCAGTTCTTGCCCTGGCTAGCCCAGATCTGACTTGTGTTTGTTTTTCTGGCCAAGGGCAAACAACAAAACACAAACTGGGAAATATAAATGTGAAATTTCAGCAATTATGCACCTGAGTTGGAGGCTATTTGTTTTTCATTCACTACCCAGCATTGTGCCAGGCAGTGGTGGCATACCCTTTAATCCCAGCACTCTACAGAGTGAGTTCCAGGACATCTAGGGCCGTTACACAGAGAAACCCTGTCTCGAAAAACGAAAAACCCAAACAAAACAAAACTCAACATTACAAGCCTGGCATGGTAGGTCATGTCTGTAATGCCGTTACTTGGGTGACTGAGGCAGGAGGATGGCTGAGAATCTGAGTTTGAGATATAAAATGACACCTTGTGTCAAAAAAGGTGGGGGAGGGAATGGAGCGATGGCTCAGTGCTTAAGAGCACTGGCTGCTCTTGCAAAAAACCTGGGTTTGGTTCCCAGCACTTGCCTGGCAGCTCACAGACATTTGTAACTCCAGTTCCAAGGGATCTGACATCATATGCTGGCCTTTGTGGACACCTGGCACTCATGTAGTAGACAAACATATATTCGGGTAAAACACCCATACATATAAAATAAAAGGAAAAAATTAAATAATAAACTAAAAGAATGCCACATCACAGTATCACAAAAGGAGGGTAGAGGAGAAAGGAAAGACTTACACGCATGATACCTTTCACCTCACTATGTTCCAGGCTCTTGTTGTTTTGTTGGATCCTGAAGGAGCTGGTTGTGCTTGCAAGGGCTGTTGTCAGGAAAGCTGCAGATATTTGTGGGGTTTAAACATGTGTATACTGTGTTCCTGTGTAAGAATAAGAATATGTGCAAAAGAGTTCTCGTGGAACCCAGAGGGTGATGTTAGGTGTCTTCATTAGTCACGTTTCACCTTTTAAATTTATTTTAATTCTATGTGTATGGGTGCTCTGCCTGCGTTTATGTCTTGCATGATGTGCATTTAGCAACCTTGGAGGTTGGAAGCAGGAGACAGACCCCCAGCAGTGGAGTTTCAGACGCTGTGAGGAACCACATGGGTGCTGGGAATCAAACCCCGATCCTCCAGAAGAGCAGCCTGTACTCTAAACACTGGGCCATCTTTCTAGCCCATCACTTCATGGCTTTTTGTTTGTTTGTTGCTGTTGTTGAGACTGGCTCTCTCACTGAACTTGGAGCTCCCCTGCTTAGTAGTCTAGAGGACTAGGTTTGGGGTTTTGGTGTTGTCAACGGCCATTCAACTTCCTAGGTATTTGGTACTGCTATAGACATGCCAGCCTTGCCTGGCTCTGCATCTACCAGGAAATTTCCAAGAAGACCCTGTAGCTTAAAGGTAGAGCATGAAGCAAGGTGAGCTCTGGACCTGGGGCTGGGTGAGGAAGTCCCAAGAACCCTATGACACGCTAGCTGGTGGCTCCCAGTATTTAGCCCAAGACATCCCTGCCTTATATGGGCCCAGCCACGATTCTTTGAGGGTGTCCACTGGGCATAATGTGTCTAATAAAATACAGGACACCCTGTTACATCTTAATTCCAGATCTATAACAGATATCTAGCATACTTGAGTTTTCTTTCTTTCTTTTCTCTTTCTTTCTTTCTTTCTTTCTTTCTTTTTCTCGATGCAAAGCAAAGAGTCTTTTATTGCAGTTGTTTAACGAGCTAACCCCATTAGCTCAGGCCTTTCATCCATTCATCGAAGCGGATGGCTGGAGAAAGACCTTTCTTTCTTTCCTTCCTTCCTTCCTTCCTTCCTTCCTTCCTTCCTTCCTCCCCCCTCCCTCCCTCCCCCTTCCTTCCCTCCCCCTCCCTCCCTCCTCCCTCCTTTCTTTCTTTCTTTCTTTCTTTCTTTCTTTCTTTCTTTCTTTCTTTCTTTCGTTCTTTCTTTTTTATTCGTTTTTTTGAGATATGGAGTCTCTTGCAGACCAAGCTGGTCTCAACTCCTAGTTATCTTTCCGCACCTCCCAAGTACTGCGTTTACAGGCCTCCCTGCACTGTATTTGCGATAAACGAAAAAATTATTCATGGTTGATCTGAGAGTCATACTTAACTGAACATTCTGCACTTTTATTTGCTAGACCTGGCAACTCCATCTGGACAGGAAGTTCAAGGATCCAGATTCTAGTCTTGAGTCTGCTTTAACCTCGCCAGGCCAAGTGCAAAACAAAGAGACCCCACTCCTCCTCCTGGGCGAGGGCAAACCACCCAGACTAGACCCAGGACCTATGTTTTCTAGGGCAGGTTAGTGCAGAGCCAAGACTACAAGGACGTGAGGGTGCGCACCAGCAGTTAAGAGGGCTTGGTGCAAATGAGACCTGCAGCTCACACTTAGTTACGTGGGTGTTCTTAACATTGAGGGCCTTAAGACTCACTGGGTGAGCGTGAAAAATACACGTTTCACACTGCTACCCCCAAGTCAATCGGCCTGGGGTGGGATCCAGATACTTGTCTTCTTAAAAGTTCCCGGAGGTTCCAGCGACCTGCCAAGGTTAACAAACTGCAGGAGTTTGGGCTGCTTCCAGGGATGGTTTCACGGCTGGCCCAGCGCGGTCGCACGGCGCCTCCCATTGCAGGGACAAGCGGATGCGGAAGGACTGAAGCGGGTCCAGGGCCTTCCCCTGTCCCACCAGCGCCTTCCTATACACACCCCGCGCCTCTGGGACCCCAAAGAAAGACGCCCGGATCCTAAGGCAGGAGCAGTCCCCGGCTGCCAGCGCCGGCTGCGGGACTCCAGGCTGCCGCACCCTAAGCCGGCTGCGGCCGCCTGGGCGTGGGGGCAGCGGGTCCGAGAGGCGCGGGCGGCCGACCTGGTCAGCGCTAGGCGGCGCCCCAGAGCACAGAGCCGGCTCCAGCGTGGGTTGGGGCAGAGATCCTGGGGGAAAAGGATAATGGCATCTGGGTCTCGTAACTGGTCCCGGAGCTGGGTCGAGAAGGGTCGTGGATTTAGGGAGAGGGCCCAGAGCAGGGGTCCTGGAGCTTGGGGTCGCCAGGGCGCTCTCTGGCGCAGAGCATCGCTTCTGATGGTAGGGCCGGGTCTCACCTTTCACAGGATGGCGTTTGGGCTCCATTCAGATGGCACCCTCAGGAAACTGTTCCAGATTACCTCTCCTCTCAGGCCAGCTGAGCATCGCTGTGTTAGACCAATCTGGAAGAGTCTTCAAGGCTTTACTGCTTCACGCTGTGTTTCAGCGGACTGTTGATTGGCAAGAAAATTACATTGCTGACAAGCGATCCTGTCTCCGGAAAACAAAAGCTAAATAAAAGAAAGAAAAAAGAAAATCACATTGTTTCTAAATACAAGAAATCCATCAAAACAGATCAAAAGGGATGTATTTCCTCTGACGGTGTGACAGGAGAGGGGGTCTAACATCTAGGATTCTGAAATATGGCAGTATCCAGAATCAACAGAAACACATTCTTGTTAGAATTGTGATCATATATTGTGCTTTAACTTTCTGCATATGTGTGTTCATGGTGTTCATGTGTATTCGTGTTCGCATATGTGTGAGCACACAAGTGTGGGTGCATATGTAAGTGTCTAAGAGGTTGTTGTCAGGTGTCATCTTCCTCTGAGTTTCCCCTTATGTTTTGATGCAGATTCTCTCACTTGAACCAGAATTCCCCAGCCAGCCAGCCAGCAAACTCCAGGAACCCTCCTGCTGCCATCTCCTGGGTGCTGGGATTACAGGTAGGTTGTGCCTTCTGATGGGGTCTGGTGACCTAAACTATAATATAAGTCTCTGTGCCTTGTGAACAAGCACCTCCACACTGAGCTGTCTCCACAATTCCGAGGGACAACAGTTTCCCACAAGTTGTTCTCTGACCTCTACTCCTGTGTTGTGGTATGCACTCAAATCTCTCTCTCTCTCTCTCTCTCTTTCTCTCTCTCTCTCCACTGCACATGTACACACATCACACACATGCACAAGCACATAAATAAATAAAGAGAGTCATTTTATGTTCTGTGGTCTTCAGCTTTTTTTAATGCTGGGGATGGAGGGAGAAGAACATGCAGCTCTGGTCAGGCTTCACTGAAAAAGCCACAGAATATTTTTGCTCGGCATTTGGTACGTGAGCCAGCCACGTACACTGAATAGTAAGGAATTTAAGCCACAGGCTTACTCCTGGCTTACTTCCAAGAAACCAGAGCAGTTGGGAATATCTGCTTCCAGAGGCAGTCTTGCTGGAGCGCTTCCTGAGACTGGGATGTGGGACTGTCATTGTGTGGAGGAAGCAGAGGGCCCTGTTTCTGTTCCCTAGTCTGGAGCACAGGTAGGGAAGGATCTTGGTGTAGCTGCAGACTGGCCTTGACTCCTGTATGCACTATCAGGGCCTTTATTGGCCTTTCTGTATGGGATCCCTTGCAGACTAGGGAATTTGAAAGTCTTTTGTTCTTTTTGGTTTTCTGGACTGGGCTTTGCTGTGCAGCTCAGACTGATCTTGAAACCACCATGCAGCCCAGGCTGCTCTCAAACTTGATATTCTCCTGCTGTCACTGCCCAGGTGCTGGTATTACAGGCTTTCATCACCACGCCTGGTTCAGCCTTTCTTTTGTCATCTTAAGTGCAATGTGAGTTCTGGTCAAAAGGTGACACACACAAACTCTCTTTGCTGTCTCTGACCTCACCCTGCCCCCATCAGAGGTCCAGTCACATTTGCCAGAGACAAGAACCATGAGGTCGCTTGCTCCTCATGTTACCTGCCCTGCACAGATGGCTGTCCACCCTCCCCCAGGCACTATGTTCCTTGGCTCACCTTAGTTTCTTGAGGGCATGGCTCCATCCATCCATCCATCCACCCACCCACCCATCAAGTGGAGATGGTAGAGCTGCGCATGACTGCTATCTCAGACCACAGTTTATTACAGACTCTGGGACATTTCAGAACTGGCGCTGCAGTAAAGAGCCTGCCCCAAGAGAGCTGACTTGGGGCTGAAGTCTAGGTTCCTCCTGATGAGACTTAATTCTCTAAGTACCTTTTGTACCAGGTGGGCTGTCTTATTAGGTCTTCAATTGTTAGGATGAAACACCATAACCAAAAAGCAAGTGGGGGAAAAAGGGTTTATTTGACTTATACTTCTATATCACTGTTCATCACTGAAGGAAGTCAGGACAGGAACTCGGGCAGGGCAAGAACCAGGAGGCGGGAGCTGATGCGGAGGCCGTGGAGGGAAGCTGTTTACTGGCTTGCTTCCCATGGCTTGCTCAGCCTGCTTTCTTATAGAACCCAGGACCACCAGCCCAGGGGTGGCACAACCCACAATGGGCTGGACCCTCTGCCATCAGTCACTAATTGGAAAATGTTTTACAGGCTTGCCTACAACCTGATCTTATAGACATTTTCTTTCTTTCTTCCTTCCTTCCTTTCTTTCTTTCTTTCTTTCTTTCTTTTTTTTTTTTTGTTGGTTTTTTGGTTTTTTGAGACAGGGTTTCTCTGGCTTTGGAGGCTGTCCTGGAACTAGCTCTTGTAGACCAGGCTGGTCTCGAACTCACAGAGATCCACCTGCCTCTGCCTCCCGAGTGCTGGGATTAAAGGCGTGGCCACCAACGCCCAGCAGACATTTTCTTAATTGAGGTTCCCTCTTATTGGATGACTTTAGCTTGTGTCAAGTTGACATAAACCTAGCCAGCACATGTCCCAAACATTTATCTCCAGACACACTCCAGGCCCAGGGTCCCCTGGCACTTGGATGGAATGGGATGCCCTGTCTTCCAGTTCCCTGAAAGTTCATAAGGCTTTGAATCTCGCTGGGATGGTGGTTCTGGCCTCTCTGTGGGTTGCCTGGGCCTTCTGGCTAGAGAGACCTGCAGCCTTCTTCTGGAGACAGACATGCCTCTGTTAGGATAAATCTTGGGGAACCTTGTGTAGGGGACCTTGGCTGATTCCATGGCAGGCAAGATGGGGGACAAACATCCCAGGCAGACAGCGCTTAGTTAGTGGGAAGTTTTATTAGAAAAGGGATGGAGCCGGGCGTTGGTAGCACACGCCTTTAATCCCAGCACTTGGGAGGCAGAGGCAGGCGGATCTCTATGAGTTCGAAGCCAGCCTAGTCTCCAGAGCGGGTGCCAGGATAGGCTCCAAAGCTACACAGAGAAAAATAGAAAAAAGAAAGGGGACGGAGGGGGAAGGAAAGAGAAAAGAGGTAAAGAGACAGAGAGAGAACAGAGGAGAAGAGGGGGACAGCAGGAAAGACAGCCGGATGAGAGAGTGAAAAAGAGCATAAGTGGGCAGGGTTTTTCTTTTAAAAAGGTCCTTTGCACCTGAGCTGACCAGGGTACTGCCTGAGTGCATTCTGCCAGGTGACAGGGGCAGGCCAGCATAAAGCCTGCCTGAATCCTTATAGCCTCTAAGACCGGGCTTACAGCCTGGTGCTGGCTCCCCTGCGGATGTGTCTGTGTTTGGGATCACATGCTGCTCCTCAAACCCCCAAACTTCTTTCCCAGGCCCATGGGAACACCTATGGAAGAAGTGCCTCCCCCAATCTGCTTTCTAAACCAAGTTGGCACAGAGGTAGTCTTTATTCCTTATTTAGGAAATCCAAATCTTTCCACCCGTACCCAGGGCCCTCGGGCTGCCTCACCAGTTGTGGATGGAATGGGTCAGAACTCTGCACTCCTCAGAATCCGGCTTAACTTTATCCAGGGTGGGGGAGCTATGACTATATTCAATTCTGGGGAGCTCGCCGGGCACCAGGGGTGGGGTGGGCTGGGTTCCATCCCAAGTGCCACAAAATCAGAAAATAATTAAATGAGCCCCACGGAGAGGCCTGCTCCTTGAGACGGCATGTAAAGCTTTGGTTCTGCAGAATGAGTGCCTGATGCCGGAGTTGTATTCAGAATCTACAGTCTAGAAGATTTGGAAATCAACTCCATTTACAAAGCAGTCAAGGCCTTGCCTTCTTTGTGCTCTCTCTTCATTCTTCCCTTTCTTTTCTTTCTTTCTTTCTTTTTTTTTTTTTTTTTTTTTTTTTTTTTTTTTGACAGGGTTTCATTCTGTGGCCCAGGCTATTATCAAACTTGAAGATTTGTCTGCCTCAGCCTCCTGAGTGCTGAGATCAGAGGGCTTGTGCCACAGGTCCAGCTCCTCCTCCCTTTCGTTCCCTCTTCCTCCTCTCTTTCTCTCCCTTCCTCCCTCCCTTTCCCCTTCTTAGTGAAATGAAGAATCATCTCTATTTGAAAATAGCAACTGAAATGGACGTCTTTTGGCTGGTCCCACCTCCGTGTGACAAGCAAGCAGAGAGCCTTTACCACCCTCAAGGGTGTCTTTCCTGTCCTATCACCAGGGCTATCGTTAGTCTGCCAGGAGAAGCAGCTCAGTCTGTCCAGAGCAGAGGAAGTCCAAGTCGCTGTGATTCATCGGCTCATGCGCCAACAGTTTTCGACACGATCAGAATCGTGTTTGGGGCCGGCCTATGAGGAGTGTGCAGAGGCCAAGGAGTTATTGGCAGAAAAACAAGAGCAAAATTAGCTAGACTTTCAGTCTGTGGCTGCCTGCCAACATTTCCTTCACATGCAAACGTTCTTATTTTCATTCTGGAAGTTTTTGTCAGGTTTATTGCAAATGAAAGGGTGGTGAGTGGACAGGAACAAAGCGAGAGTTGCTGAGCTGGAAGGAACCGTTTTGTCAAATCAGGCTCTCCACAGCACACCAGGACGTGTGTGCCTTTCTGCAGAGACACCAGCCCCCTTCCTGCAAAATCCAATCCATGTCAGAGACAGCCGTATTTTATGACCCAGCTGAGTCTCGATGCATGAGTGTTTATATGCGTGTTTAATAAGTTGGAGTATGTCTGATATGTGTCCGGGGCCACTGAAAGCCACCAGTGGAAACATATTCGGGACAGATGAATGCTGAATTCACCAGATAATGAACATTCTAACGAATTTCACTGACATCAGATTTCATGTAACTGTAAACTTTTGAAAACCATGAAATTAAAATGAATGGCTCACAATAGTATAAAAGTAACTGATTTGGTTGGAAAAACGAGTTTCCTAGCAAAAATACTTCAGTAAATTTAAACCAAAACTAAAGCATTTTTTAACAATATGCCTGGATTTTGATGTTTACCACAGATCCTTCCCAACTTATGAGCATTTGTTGAATAAGACCTTTTATTTTCCAAAAGGACATTCTGGCACAGATTTGCTGGCCGCCCCAGATTAAGTGTCTCTCCAGACCAGAAGAGACAGGGTGCATGTCTCCAGCCACACACATACACAGAGTCACCGGGTTAAAAAGTGATCCCTCCTATAGCAGGATATTACTTAAAGAGAAGGTGTGCGGCTGGGGTTGTGACTCAGTTGCTAGAGTTTCTAGCATGCAGGAAGCCTAGGGTTTGATCACCAGCAGTACATAAATCAGGTACTGTGGCATGGCTGGAGTCCCAGCAGGAAGGGAAGAAATTGAAGGACATCTTTGGCTATATAGTAAGCTTGAAGAATGAGGTGGGGGAGGGGAGGGGTAGGGAGAGAGCACATACAATTTTCCTTTATGGATAAACCCATAGCCTCTTCCCTCCTTATCCTAGTTAAACACTCTACCACTGAGCTAGATTCTTAGCCTGAATGCACTTTTTTCTTTTTGGTTTTTCCAGACAGGGTTTCTCTAGGTAGCCCTAGCTGACTTAGAACTTACTCTGTAGACCAGATCCACTTGCTTCTGCCTCCCCAGTGCTGGGCTTAAAGGTGTGTGCCATCACTCCCCAGACACCCTTTTCTTTCTTTCTTTTCTTTTCTTCTTCTTCTTCTTTTTTTTTTTTTTCAAGACAGGGTTTCTCTGTGTAGCCTATCCTGGCACTCACTCTGGAGACCAGGCTGGCCTCGAACTCACAGAGATCTGCCTGCCTCTGCCTCCCGAGTGCTGGGATTTAAGGCAAGCGCCACCGCCACCCAGCAAAAGATTTATTTTTAATTGTATGTATTTGTGCATGGGTATGTGCCTAAGTGCAGGTACCTTTGGAGGCCAGAGGTGTTGAATCCCCTGGAGCTGGAGTTAGTGGCATTTGTGAGTTGCCCAACATGGGTGTTAGGAATTGAGCGTGGGTCCTCTGGAAGAGCAGTACTTGTAAGAACTGCTGGGATATGTTCCAGACCATTCTTTATTCTATTTTCTTCTGGTTTTTTGTTTATTGTTTTTTGAGACAGGGTTCTCTGTGTAGCTTTGGAGCCTATCCTGGCACTCGTTTTGAGTGCTGGGATTAAAGGCAATCACCACCAACACCCAGCTTTCTCCTCTTTTCTGTTATTGAGGTAGTTTTTCATATGTAGCCTTTGGGTGGCTTGGAACCCAGGCTGGCCTTGAGCTTGCAGCAATCCTCCTGCCTCAGCCTCCTGAGTGCTGTGATTACAGGTATGTTTCAACACCCCCAACTGGATTTTTTTTCTTTCTTTCTTTCTTTTTTTTTTTTTTCTTCGAGACAGGTTTTCTCTGTGGCTTTGGAAACTGTCCTGGAACTAGCTCTTGTAGACCAGGCTGGTCTCGAACTCACAGAGATCTGCCTGCCTCTGCCTCCCGAGTGCTGGGATTAAAGGCGTGCACCACCACCGCCCGGCTGGATTTTTTTTTTTCTTTCTAACTAGTTGTGCTAAATTAACACAGAATGAATAGATAGACAAATAAAGTCACCATATTCCCCCAGAGAGGACCTCTCTTTGCACTGTGTTTGCTCATCAGTGACAGCACACTTGTGCTCAGTGTTATACACTATGCACCTAACAGTCCTGTCTGAGAACCCAAGCCTCTGTCACACCATGAAAACAATCTGATTCCTGGCATGGAAAGTCAGGGCTCATTTTAAGCATCTTCTTAAGACCCAGGGAATTAGCAGTCACACTTCTAGGTGAAAAGACTGGGAAACTGGGCCAGTGAATAAATACTTACTTTGGATCTGTATTATTATTGAAACATTTAAAAATATTGGAAAAAATGAGCACTTAATCTATTTCTTTTTAAAGCAGTCTAGAGAAAAAAATAAGCCTAGTTTGGCTGCTGTCTGTGAGCTTGGTGTTGAACAAGCGCCAGTGAAGTTGGATGCAGCTGAGCAATGCAGAGGTGCTTGTCACTGAACCCACGCAGGCTGTGTCTTCCTTCCTGCCAGCCCCCAATTGTATTTCTATACAGCTTCCTGTTGGGGGAAAGGAGCCTCTGAAACTCACTCCAGAGAGTGAGAATGGAGACTCTGAAAACTGGGAGCAAGTTACATGTTCTGGACAATCTTGCTCAAGCAAAAGGAGGTGAGCATGGCCCAGCAGAAGCCGGCTGGATCAAGAATGCCATGTGGGCGGTGGTGGTGCTTGCCTTAAATCCCAGCACTTGGGAGACAGAGGCAGGTGGATCTCTGTGAGTTCGAGACCAGCCTGGTCTACAAGAGCTAATTCCAGGACAGCCTCCAAAGCCACAGAGAAAACCTGTCTGGGAAAACAAAACAAACAAACAAACAAACAAAAAAACAAAAAAAAAAAAAAAGAGAGAGAATGCCATCTGAACCTACCAGAAATGGCTACATCAGTGTCAACTACCAGTCCTTTGAGTCCAGTGGCTTCCTCAAGTCCTCAAGGCCCTTCAGCTTGGTGGATTCGCGTGTGGCAACTAGCCTGACTCCCTCTGCAGTTGTACTGAACATACGTGGACAGAGTTATGCTTATGAGTTGGTGTTGTGTTAAAAAGACATCTCAAAGAGTCTTAAAATTGTCTGGCCAATGTCTTCCATTACATTCATTTTTTCTATCTAAAACTGCAACTAGTCCAAAATAAATTAGCAATGAAATTTGAATTAAATTATAATGTATTTTGAATTATTTTCCAAGATTTTCTGGATCTACAAGTGCATGATTTTCTCTGATGTAGAAAACATTTGGATGCAGGATAGACCTCAGGGCTTCAGTAGTAAGCTAACGATAATATACATTGTTCTAGGTACACAGATAGGTCAGTATTTCACAGATACATTCTTTTTGCTTGAGGCTGACAGAGCATGGCTCTGTGTGTATGGACGTGTACATGCAAGAGTCAGAAGTCAACCCTGAAGGTCTTCCTCAATCCCTCTCCACTCTATTTTATATTTTCTCACTGAACGTAAACTATCACTTTGGCTACACTGGCCAGGGCACCACCAGGATCCTCCCATTTTCCTCCCTAGCACTGGGAATGTAACCGCAGCTTTTTATGTGGGTACTGGGGTCTAAACTCAGCTGCTCATGCTTGTACAGTAAGCACTTAGAGAAACCACCCCCCACCACCAAGCCATCTAGGGAGCCTTGCTTTCTTTTCTTTTTGAATTTACACTGATGCTCCTGAAGACAGATGAAGTGGGATTTCCTGCACCCTGGGATGTTTGTCCTCTAGACGAGAAGGTGAGGGAGCGCAGGTGAGAAGCATAGCAGGAAGAAGAAGAAGAAAAGTCGGTTTCCAAAAAAATGGCGATTTATTTATTTATTTATTCATTTTTTAAAAAGCTACTTGGGTCGTTGGAATGGACAGTTTATTTATTTATTTTAAAGATTTTATTTATTATGTATCCAACATTCTGCTTCCATGTATATCTGCCCACCAGAAGAGGGCACCAGATCTCATAACGGATGGTTGTGAGCCACCATGTGGTTGCTGGGAATTGAACTCAGGACCTCTGGAAGAGCAGTCGGCGCTCTTAACCTCTGAGCCATCTCTCCAGCCCCCTGGACAGTTTATTTATCATCTTCTGCCATTTACTAATGATAAGAATGTGCAATGTCCATAAATGGGAAGTCCCAGTCGGAGTGTACAAAAAATGCACTTTACAGCACACGCTCACCTTGCCTCTCCAGCAGTATAGTAAGATAAATTTTCAGCACTGACAATGTCATGCTAGGTAACTTGTCAGGACCACAGCTGATGAGGTACACACCACAATGACCCACGTGCCCTGAATTATAGTGTGAGGACAGGTACGGGTGGGAGAGGTGACTGGATTATCTTAGACTAAAACCCAACAGAATCAAGAGGGACACGGGTTATTATGTGGTATTACAAAATGTTATCTATATGTGTCTGGCATGTGAGTGAAGGCACTTGCAGAGGAAGAAGGTGTCAGATCCGGTGAGGTTGGGGTTACACACAGTTGTAAGCTGCTTAATGTGGGTGCTAGGAATTGAACACAGGTCCTTGACAAAAGCAGTATGTGTCCTTAACCACCCTTAACCACTGAGACATCTCTCCAGTCCAATATGGGGATTTCAAAGAGGATTTATTGAAGTTTCAGTTTTTGTTTTTTTTTGTTTTGTGTGTGTGTGTGTGTGTGTGTGTGTGTGTGTGTGTGTGTGTGTGTGTGTGTGTAATTATCCTCAATGTCATCAGTGCTTTGGTTTAATGCAGTAATTAGAAAAGGTGCATACAGAGCCATGCCTGGTATGCCTGTCTGATGGCTTCTGACTTGCTCCAAGCTGCAGTTTGCAGGACTCCAAGCTGCTGAAGTATTTTCCCTGGATCAAGTGATCTGTTAATTCATCCACATCCAGTCTCCCTCTCTTTGGACTCTGTCACAACTCTCTCCCTGCTGCAAGGACAGCTGTGGCTTACCTTGGTGGAGTTGAGTTCTCTGCTTGCATTCCAAGCTGACTTGATGGCTTGCCTGGGCTGGTGTCAATTTTCCTGTATAGACTCAGAGCTCCCAGTAGGTCACAGTGGCAGCTTCTTCTGGCTGAATCCAAAAGGGACTTGCAGATGACTTTTCTGATGGGCTTTGGGTAAAACAGGAGTGTGCCCAATATACATGGGAGCAATGTAAGCTTGCATTGTCTCAACTTGGGCCATGAATGCAGACTAGTCCTAGAAAACATTGTAGACACAGACTGAGGTTCACCAAGAAGCCTACAGGTACCCAGGGTTATATATGGTGGTGGGGCTACAGAGGAAAGAGAGGAAGAGATGGTCCAGTGTGTATCTGGTATTGGTGGGAATCTAGAAAGCTTGAGCTGTGGTCACCCTCAAGGAATTGCAGTAGATGCAGATGGGGAGACCCAGTGTTTGTGGTAGTGAGAGAAGACATTGGCTAGGAACATAGGCCGTATTCTCAACAACCCCCGCCCCCCCCACACACACATACTCAGGGTTTCTCTGTGGCTTTGGAGGCTGTCCTCGAACTCACTCTGTAGACCAGGCTGGCCTTGAACTCACAGAGATCTGCCTGCCTCTGTCTCCCAAGTGCTGGGATTTAAGGAGAGTGCCACCACCTCCCAGCCATAGGCCGTATTCTTGAAGTTCTAGTAACTGTTGCCAAGCAAAGGCCAAATGCATGATAGCTCCCTAGCTGTGCCAGGCTTCCTCTTGCATCTCACATGTCTGACCCTATTGTAATTCTGCTAACACTTGGACAGTTGGATAAGGAGAGGAGTGAATTTGGAAAGGAGCAGAAAAGGGTGGAAATAGCCCCTTGTATCTGCCACCACCACCACAACAGCAAAATTACCATCCATGAGCTCCATGCAAGAAATTCACTGACTTATTTGAAGCATTTTAAGGAAGGTATGCTTATATTCTAAGTTTTAATCTCATTAAAAAATAGTTGTACTGCCAGGCATTGGTGGCGCATGCCTTTAATCCCGGCACTCGGGAGGTAGAAGCAGGCGAATCTCTGTGAGTTTGAGACCAACCTGGTCTACAAGAGCTAGTTCCAGGACAGCCTCCAAAGCCACAGAGAAAACCTGTCTCGAACTCCCTCCCCCACAAAAAATATAGTTGTACATTATTTTCTTAAGTTTTCTTTTAATGCTCTGAAAATTCATATAACTATTCTTTAACTTACTTATTTAATTCTCCTCTACATTTGTGTGCATGGGTGTGCCAGAGCACATATGTGGAGGTCAGGGGACAATTTCTGGAAGTTGATCCTCTCTTTCCATGTAGGACATGGGGATTAAGCTCTGGTCCTCAGATCAGTGGCTAGTGCTATTACTTGCTGCACCCCTCCCCTTTTTTCTTCTTGAGATACTGTTTTGCTGGCCCTGGAAAACAAGATATCCATTACGGCCAAGGCTGGCCTCATTCTCATGGAAATCCTCCTGTCTCAGCCTCCTGAGTCTTGCTATGAATCCCAGGCTAGCCTGGACCTTGAGTCTAGACCGGGTAAACTGTGAACTTGTGGTGACCCTCCTGCCTCAGTCTGGTTTTCTTCCCCACAAAGCAGTCTTACCTTTCCAGGTTGGGTAGGATCGGGAAGGAAGGGGGGGGGGGTCTGGGTTTGGCTGCTGTTTTGAAGTTGCCATCAGCAGGGAGGAGTTTGATGTGCTCAGGGAAGGGAATATCTGCTTACAGTTCTCTAGGCGAGGCTATTAGGTCTCCAACTCAGAACAAATGGCTAACTGAGGTGCCTACTTAACAAACATATCAAAGAGGCCAGCCTCCCTCAGTCCCTACCTGTTACAGGGTCCTCTGGCTAGAATACCCCTACCCTGAACTCTCCAGCCTGGGGGCTGGACTGTACTTTTCCATCCTCTCTAATTCCTATAGAACACCAGCCACTTTGGCTGCTAGGCCTTCTTTGCCTCTTGGCAGCAAGCTGCTCTTAGTTCCCGATCTCCTGGCCTCTTGGCTTCTGGCTCTTCCCTCCCACTCCTCCCACATGGCCCCATTCAGCCTGCCGGCCATATTCACTCAGGACTTTTCCAGGTGCCTCTGCCTGCACTCCACCCCCTCAGGACCACCTGTTAGCTGTCCCCCCTGCTTTCTAGCCTTTCCTGTCTGTCTCTTTGGATTGTCCTACGGGACGCTTAAGATTTCAAGCTAGCCCAGTTCTCAGTCACTTTTGCTCTCCCTGTCTCTTTGGATCTTTGTCTCAAGGACACTGTCTCCTGCATGGAGCACCAGGACATTGTCCTGTTCCCCACTTAGCCCCACCTTTGCTCTCTTGATCTCCTCTGCTGCTATCCTGTCTGGACTGGGCGCATAAGCTAAACCTTAGCAACAAGGTAGGCAGACCGTTCAAAGTTAGGCAGTATTGACTTAAAATTATTTCTAGCTGGGTGGTGGTGGCACACACTTTTAGTCCCAGCACTTGGAAGGCAGAGGCAGGCAGATCTCTGTGAGTTCGAGGCCAGCCTGGACTACAGAGTGAGTTCCAGGACAGTCTCCAAAACAATACAGAGATGCCCTGTCTCAAAAAAACAAACAAGAACAAAAACACAACGGAAATGCCTCTTCTCTTCAGAGTTTTGGTGGCCTAGCAGACACCTGGTCAGTCAGCAACTGTTTTCAAGGTGGGACAGAGGCTCTTAAGTGGGCGCTATGTCACTCCTGACTCATTCCAACAAAACCGACATGGAGCAGGGCCAGCTTGTCTAGTCACTGAGAGGGTTGATTAAAAAGTAAATGGGCCCCACTTTCAGTGGCAGACCCACTAAGGGTTACAGATGACACTAAAGGAGCCCTGTTTGAAGATGTCAGCCAGGAAACGGACAATACTATGCTACTCCAGGTATCTGAGAGTCTGGGACAGCCATCATGAAAAAGAGTTTCTGCTCATAGCTGCTTCTCAGTGGCTTTCAAGAAGCACAGCAAATCAAGTAACCTCAGTCAAGGGAGCTCTGGGTGCTATTTGGCACACAGTAGGCACTTCATAAATACTAGGTGAAATTGAATCATCTGTTATAAGTAATTTAACTAATTGATATTTATATGATGGAAAGTTGAGGGTCCTCAAATATATTTAAATTATACACATAAAGCTATAAATTATGATTTTGAAAGAAAAAAATATAATTATATTAGCCAAGACTGTTTCACAGAGAAACCCTGTTCAAACCCCCTCCTACCCAAAAAGTAACTATATATCCAAATGGGAATCTTGGATGAGGGAGGCTTCACCTAAATTAGAATTCATCATTCCTCAGGCTACTGCAGGTGATGCGTAGTTTACTGGGATCCATGAATTTGGAATCTTATGCAATGTCAAGAGGTAGGATTTTGTTTGTACTCATGTGGAACGCTACATGTATGTGTGGATGAGTGTGTGTGTGCCTGCAGCTGGTGTTGGGTGCCTTCAGGGCCTCTCACTTGACCTCAGAGCTCACTGTTTTTGGTAGCTGTCTCTGCCTCAGTTGTGCCAGAATTACAGGGGGGCTGCCACACACACTCAGTGTTTCTAGGGATTAGAACTCTGGTCCTTAGGCTTCAAGGTAAACATTTCTGGTGAACCATCTGCTCAGCCCTAAGAGAGTGGATTCTCATGTGCATTTTTTTCCCAAAGAAAAGAAGCCATGACTTTCATCAAATTATTAAAGGTTCCTGGAGTAAAAAAGCATAAAATGTAAAGAATCTACTAGTTTTTTGTTTTGTTTTGTTTTTCGAGACAGGGTTTCTCTGTGTAGCTTTGGAGCCTATCCTGGCACTCGCTCTGGAGACCAGGCTCTCAAATTCACAGAGATCCGCCTGCCTCTACCTCCCAAGTGCTGGGACTAAAGGCGTGCACCACCAACTCCTGGTCTGGTTTTTTGATAAGTGAGATTTCAACAGACACTTGGATTGCTTAATTCCAGTTCCCGTAGACTCATAGGCCCAGCAGACGGGAGTTTCACAGGTTTAATTACTCAGATACTAACAACTCTTTAGAGTCATGCTTTTACATTTTTTTTTTAAAGCAAAGACACACACCTAAGATGATTTTAAATGTATATGTAGATAACATGCAAATGCAAACTTTTAAAATCGCCCCCTTTCACTTGCTGGTTCCTCCAGTTTAGCATCTTTTTCCAGGTCCTTGGGCTCTCTTTCAGATGGCCATAACAATAGTGTGCAACAGCAGAGAAAAGCAACTGTGTGCAAAAAAGATCTTAGATGAAAGAGAAACCACAAATGATAAGTTGTACTGTAAAGATTAGAGACTGCCTTTCTTGTCTACAAAGCTGTCTCAGTCCCCAAGTGCCCTCTGCAGCCTGTGACCAGGTTCCTCTAAGACCTCTGCACATGAGGACCCTTGTTCCCTCCCTAGGGAAGGGCTCCTGGGGAAGCCCACAGCACCACTGGGCAGGAAAGCACTCTGATCAGGGAGATGTGCTCTTGCTCTCAGTGGGTCCAGGAGCAAGTGGATTTCTACAGGCTGACAGACAAGTTGCTGGAGGCCATACACTTATCTCCCTAGAGTCTACACCTATCAGAGTACCTTTGTGTCTTCACACTGCTAACCAACTCTTGACCAACCAGGAAAAGCCTTAAGGTGAAGAGGCTCCACACACTTTCAAGCTATGATTTGGTTCCGGATTTAGAGGCACTACAAACCTTTAAAGGCATACAAAATAGCATGTGAGTTTTTCTGGGAAGAGATTCCGTAACTTTAAAAAACAAACAAAGCCAGGGTCTCACATAGCCCAGGCTAGCCTTGGACTTTATGTAGCTGAGTCTGATTTTAACTCCTAATCTTCCGGGTACCATCCCCTAAGTAGCAGATAATAGGTGTGTTCACCAAGCACAGTGAGTTCTGTAACAGATTCTGAAATGAGTCCTAGAAGAGAAGGAGGCAGCAGCATTCTGGCGCGCAGTCACCAATCACTATGAGGTGTGTGCTTCTCGGGCTGCTATTGTGCTTTCTTAGTCAATCCCTCCACTAAGACGCTGCATGAAAAGCTCCTAATGAAGTAGGGAAATTGTCAAATGAACAACGTGTCTCACAGCCTGAGTTTTAACTTTTAATGTTCTGTATAAAAATATTTCTCAACCAACATTAACTTCAGGTGAATTCATTTAACAATGATAATGATGATGATGATATGATGATAAGGCCCCAGAAACACAAAATGTGGAATTTTGTTTTGCTCTGCATTTTCCTATTTTTTAAAGCCATGATGGGAATGAAAAGTAAATCCTCCTATTTTGGCCACAAGTTGCAGAAAATACAAGGGGTGAGCAGAGGGTCGGCCTAATCTGATGGAGTATCAAGCTTTTCAATCAGGAACACCAGGCACCAAAGTTAAGTTTTAGAATATTTTAATATCCATTTTTTTCAGTGGATGCATTTTGAAATCCTTAGAATTAACAATTTAAAAAGAGCAAAGCAAAGGAAACATGGAAACACAAATAATTGGTTTTTGCTAATTTAATTTCAGGTTCTAGGCATGATGCGATTTTCAAAATGACCAATCAAAATATGCTGATCTTGAAAATGCAGACTTTTCTTTGGAAACTACAAGTGACTACAGCCCAGGTGACAGTTGCACACTGCCTTTGGCTCTCTGTGTCATGTGCAAATGTGCAGGTGCAGTCCCCAGGAGTGAAGCCAGGGTAGAGGGAGCCATGCGTAGGTGTGGCACAATCTGTGGGGCTCGTCAAGCAGTTTCAGGGTTTATAACTGATGCTCTATGTTCATTTGCGTGGGATAAAATTATGTGTGCTTGATCATACAGATGTATAAAACTGATCTGAGCTGGGGCCAAGAAGGAAAGAGCAATTGCAACGCAAAGCAACTATTTACACACATTCAATTCTGGAGTATTGCTTCCTGCCCTAGGTTCCTAAGAAGTATTGCCACCTGAGGGACACTCGAGTCCACTGCCTAGAAGCCCAACTGTCTCCAGCTGTTCAATGCCAACAGCCCAGGCTGCACGGCAGGTGTGCTGTAGAGCCTGTGGTTCTGGGTTGAGGTATGCTTTGGGGCAGGGAGCTGGAAAGGCCTCAGGGGCCTTGCACCCTGAAAGAAGAAAGAATGTCTGCACTGGTTCTTCAGGAAGGCTCAGGGTGTTTCTTAAGACCATTGCAGTCTGTGTGAGCTGCCCTTCAGCCAGGGCTCTATTTGCACAATTCGGAATTGGACCACCTGCTCAAGGTCAATGATTCTCTGCAGCTGGTTTGCAGGTCTAGGGTTGGGCGGTGGGCTGGACAAAAATCACAAACACGTTTGTAGCAGAGAAAGGAAGCGCTTTTGAGAGGAACGATGTGTGTAGTGATGAACTTGGTAGAGCACAACTTGAACTAAGACTGCAAAGACACTTGACAACCAGCCAGCTCCTCAAGGCTATGCAGCCTGGAGGTGGAGGACAGACTGACACTCACTCAGATAATGCACACCCTAATACTGACAGGAGGAAACCCAACATGCCCTAAATCTTTAGTACAAGGAAAGAATCAGGTAGTGTTTTTAAGGAAAAAAATCTGTGGCATTGTACAAGAATACATTCTTTAGAAGCAAGAGGTATTGTCACAACTATCTGTTCTTCGAGTTGGAAGACCAACAGGGAGCCAACTGGGAAGGAGAATCTTCTAGTCACTAAGAACACTCTGGGTCCTGGTGTGGCTATGATGCTTGGGTGGCCATCCCAGGTCTCCCCAAGGGAAGTGGCTGACTAGAACTAAGATGTCACCTTACTGGCATCAGCAGGTTCTGTCCGTCTTTGGAGATGAGTGACAAGGGGACTCAGCTCAGATGTGAAAATTATACAGTGAGGTTTATCAGTGAAAGAACACACCACAGGGCACAGCATGAAGGCCTCCAACAGACAGCTGCCCCTGAGCTGTACACCACTGTCACGTGGAAAAATGATGACAACAGGGCAACTGTAGCCTGAGTTCCATTCAGCATAAACTTGAGACTCAACATGGAAAGACATAATTACAAGCAAGGTTAGTAACCAGGACCATGAACACCATTTTCCTTAGTGTCTGTGTCTGGCTGTCTGCATTTCCTTTGGCATACAGATGGTTCTGTTCCTCGGTGCACCATAGGAAACCCCTTTCGAGAGTCTGATTTGGCCAGCAGAATTAAATCCTACCACAAATCTGCCCATGCAGTCCAATAGTGGGAGGGACGGACAAAAGGTCTGCAGAATCCCGCTTGGAGCCGAGCCAGTTTTACTCTGGATCCCCACAAGGAGGAGCAGCACCCTGGGTGGCACGGTAGGCCACAGTGGATGAGACATGAAACATAGAGGGACATCTTATCGATGGTCTGCTGTGTCCTTTGCAAACTGTCCTGCCCACTCCCTGACTGTCTCCACCAAAACTACCCAGTGGCCCCTCCCCATAATACATGTTTTGATAAATAAATAAATAAATAAACGCAACCCTCAGATGGTTGAATGTCTCCCTCAGATGAGTTGGCTTCTGAGACAAACATCTTTGCTCTTGGCTGGAAGACCCCTCTGTGGAGGGTCAGGATGAAAACACGGCTTTGAGATTCCTGAGGCCTGGTTTGTAAGCTTTGTGCCTGGTGAGCATATGAAATTTTGGCCTGCGTGTAGATGAGCCCCTGAAACTGCCCAGTGTTAGGGCGGAGAGGCCCATTCATGGGCCACAGGAATATGGGCCCAGGTACCCAAAAGATGCCAGGAGGGGGCTTGCTGAGCTTCCCAGCCCTGCCCCCCCTTTAAAGCCCCTCCCCCAGATGAGTTACTGGCACTTTATGTCAGATTCATAAATGCAAGTGTGTGTGCATGTATGTGCTTAGAAAGGCCAGGTGACTGAAAAACACTATTACATATATAGAAAAAATAAACTGGAAAACACTGTATGAGAAAAAAACTTGTGAGAAAAGGCAATAAAAATGGTATCTTTTTTTTTTCCTAAAGAAGTCAAATAATACTCAGGGCCATGATTCCACCAGTGGCCTCAGCCCTAGACTCAAGGCCAAACCCTGAAGGCACTTGTATTCCTCCACATCGCTGAATGGATCCCCCAGGCCGGGGGCAGGCTTCCAGGAAAGGGAGTAAAGGAAAGAAATGGGTGGAAATGGACCCTGAATAACTGTGATCCACACAGAGATTAGGGCTGAAATGACCACATGACACCACATCCAGGAACAGAAATGGAGGTGCTAGATAGCACGCCAGCCTGTCACTACAAATATTATTGTGTTTGGATGAGCAGAGCACCTCGGCAGCTCTCAACGCTGCCTCATACACTCTTTGAGACATTGAGCTTGGTGAGTTCATTGGCTTCTTCTATTCCCGTGTCTTCACAGTCATCCTTTTCTATGGCTTTTCCAAATCGAAACCTTTCTTCAGCTTTGACCGGCTCTCTCCAGGGTCTCTTACAGGACAGGTGCACTTCCTTGGCCTGTGTGTTGTCATCAGATCCCAAGGAAGTCTTGTCCGTGTACTGAACAGAAGGCACCAAGTTGGCAATCTCGTCTGTAGGAGACCGTCCAATGCTGCCGTCCACCTGGACACGGATGTCTGGGGAGATGGACAGCTGGTGCTGGGGCACAACCCCATTGTCCATGCACTTTGGATAAAGGTAGGTCTTCATCTGCCCTTTCCCCTTGACGTTCACAGTCCCTCGGTAGTCAAAGTCATAACCCATCTTGCTCAGCACACGGTAGCTCTCTTCGCTCACCTGGATGCGACACTCAACACCAGTGGTGTCCATCCTGCTGGCAATGTTGACGGTGTCCCCCCAGATGTCATATAGCAGTTTGGTGGTACCAATGACACCTGCCGTGAGGGGTCCATGGTTAAAGCCAACCCTGAGTTTGAAGTTGAACCACAACATGTTGTTGTTGAAGTCATCCACCACACGCATCATCTCCTTGGCAAACTCAAAGAGGATACGCAGATGCTCCTGTGGGTGGCCACCCTCCTGGCACTGGGCGGTGTTCAGCCCTGATGCTGCCATGTATGTGGCCCCAATGGTCTTAATCTTCTCAATGCTGTTATAGTCTGGCTTGCTCAGAAGCTCATCAAAGTCACCTATCAGCTCATTAAGGACCCGGTAGCATTCCTTGCCCCCCTCATAGTTCTCTTCATAGAATTCACTGAAGTTGACGATGCTGGCAAAGATCACTCCTCCACTGTCATGGTTCTTGGAGTAGGTCTGGGAGACTTTGAGCTGCTCAGCCACATGGTAGGGGATGATGTTCCTCAACAGCCAGTCAGCCTGGTCCCTCATGCT
This sequence comes from Cricetulus griseus, assembly GCF_003668045.3. Classification (NCBI taxonomy): domain Eukaryota; kingdom Metazoa; phylum Chordata; class Mammalia; order Rodentia; family Cricetidae; genus Cricetulus; species Cricetulus griseus. The sequence continues at coordinate 42,377,338 of NC_048600.1, read as the reverse complement.
CTGGATCTTGGTGCGGTGCAGATCCGCTTCCACGTCCCCATGGTAGTGCAGGCGGTAGCTGACCTCGAACTCTCGGTTCAGGAACCAGACCAAGAGGAGCAGGAGGAAGAAGGTGAGGGCAAGCTCCTTGCCTATGAGGCTTGCTGGCCTCCTGCTGTCCTGCAGCAGTGAGCTGTTGCATGGGTTCCTGTTGGCACTGGGAAGCAGAGAGATGAGAAATGACACAGCTCAGAAGACCTATTAAGGGAGCACTCCACACTCGCGCAGAGAGTAAGCACTCCTCAAGTGTGGCCGAGGATCACCCTGGACACCCTGAGGCCGGAAAGCAGCCTGGTTGTTTTACAGGCTTCAGGGATGCTTTTATTTTATTTACATTTGATTTGGTTTCTTGAAACCAGGTCTCACGCAGCCAAGGCTGGCTGTGAACTTGCTGTGTACCTGGAGGCTGGCCTCGCGTTTATCTTGTCTCCACACCCACACAATGTGACTACAGACCTGTACTGCAAAGCCCAGCCGTAACTGCTTTTTAAAAGAACTCATTAGATTAAAAAAAAAAATCTTTTCAGCCAGGCGTTGGTGGTGCACACCTTTAATCCCAGCACTAGGAAAGCAGAGGCAGGCGGATCTCTGTGAGTTCGAGGCCAGCCTGGTCTCCAGAGAGAGTGCCAGGATAGGTTCCAAAGCTACACAGAGAAACCCTATCTCGACAAACCAAAATAAATAAATAAATAAATAAATAAATAAATAAATAAATAAAAATAAAAAAATTATTTTCTTTCTCCTCAACTATTTCTTTTGGAAAATCTCGGAAGCTCTTCACCTAAATTTAACAACTGTTAAATGTTGCCTCTCTGCTTTTTCCTCTTAACATGTAGAGACACATATGACACACAAACATACACATACACACTGACACACACACACACACACACACACACACACACACACAGACAGACACACACAAATACTTTTCCTAAACATTTTGAAAGTTGCTGATCTAACTAATTTAGTATGTTTTGCCCAAGACAAGGACATTTCCCTTTGTGATCACAGTGCCATTACTATACCCAAGAAACTGAATATTCCTGATATATTTTCTTAGATTTCTGAACAACAGACATCATTTTACAAAGACTATTTACACTGTCTCTAATCTCTACTTGTATGAAAGTTTAACAAAGCACAGTCCCCCATTCTAGTTAGTTCTGCTTTCCCAAAGTCATTTAAGACAATCTTAGCATTTTCAAAAACAGTATGAGGGGGCTGGATTGATGGTTCAGAGGTTAAGAGCACTGGCTGCTCTTCCAGAGATCCTGAGTTCAATTCCCAGCAACCACATGGTGGCTCACAACTATCTATAATGATACCTGGTGCCCTCTTCTGGCCTGCAGACATACATGCAGGCAAAACACTGTATATTTAATAAATAAATTAAATCTTAAAAAAAAAACAATATGAAGTATGTACACTTCGGAGTAGTATTTGCACATGGTAAGAAAGTCAATCAGCACACAGAATGGAACAGTCTTCCCTCTGAGGTAACAAACAGAGCTGTTTTCTCACAGCTAGAGGGTGATCTAAAGTATGGACACAGCACATTCATGCTATAGTCATGATGAGAAATACCATTTCAGGGGACATTTCTGTATCCTCACCTTTGCATATATGGGGATTATTGAGTCATTTTAAACACTGTGCATTCAGAATTTCATTAGACATTCCCAAGAGTCCTCCTTTTAAGTGCTGGAAATGGAGCTCAGGGCCTTGCATGTAATAAGCGCTCTCCCTCTAAGCTACAGCCCCAGCCTTCAAACTGCTCCAGAGGCTGCACTTTAGCCTTCCCATAAACTGGCAACTGAACCTACTCCCTGTGGCGCTGTTCCGGGCAGGTGAGTGCCAACCAGAAGCCCTGTAGCTAAAAACTGAAGGAAGATTAGCACTGAGGGCCACCATGTCTTATTTTTATTTTATTTTTTTTAAGATTTTATTTATTATGTACACAGTCTTCTGCCTGCATGCCAGCAGAGGGCACCAGATCTCATTCAAGATGGTTGTGAGCCACCATGTGGTTGCCGGGAATTGAACTCAGGACCTCTGGAAGAAGAGTCAGTGCTCTTAACAGATGAACCATCTCTCTAGGCCCCGTCTTATTTTTTTTTTTTTTAAGGCAGGGTCTTATGTAGCCCAGGCTGGCCCTGATTTGCTATATAGCTGAGGTTAACCTTGCATTTCTAATCCTCTTACCTCTGCTTCACAAGTGTTGGGATAATAAGCACATACCACCATCATACTTGCTCAGTTCTTTTCCCCCTCTGTTAAAAATACTGCATGCTCAATCATAGAAAATGTGGGGGAAAAGTATAAATTAAAAAAAAATTCATCCATTGTCCTACTATCCAAGTCAGCTAATGTTAACATTTGGATTTCCTTTTTCCCTCCATCCCTTTCTTGTTCCTTCCCTTTCTATTTTTAACAGAACTGTGACTGTTCAGTTCACATCAGTTTTATAACTTAATACAGTTCTTTCTTTCTTCCTTCTTTCTTTCTTTCTTTTTTTTTTTTTTTTTTTTTTTTTTGAGACAGGGTTTCTCTGTGTAACTTTGGAGGCTGTCCTGGAAGTAGCTCTTGTAGACCAGACTGGTCTCACAGAGATCCGCCTGCCTCTGCCTCCTGAGTGCTGGGATTAAAGGCATGGGCCACCAATGTCCCGCCAAGTTAATGCATTTCTAAATTGCCCAAGGTAGGTTGTTAAATTTTATGTAATGATGGATTGGACACTATGTCAATATGTGTTCTCAGGTGAGACAGGTCTAGGACACAGAAACCTTAACTCCTTAGCCACACTATTTAATTAAAGTTTTATTGTTATATTTGACATAAGGGTATTTTAAAATAATGGATTTAGGAAGGCCTAGTGACACACATCTGTCATCCTAACTCTTTGGAGGCAGAGACAAGAGTATTAAGAGTTTGAGGTTATCCTTGAGTACACAGAAAGTTCAAGGCCAGCCTGGGTTTCATAAGATCTTATCTCAAAAAAGAAAGGAAGAAAGAAAGAAAGAAAGGAAAAAGGAAGAAGAAAAGAAAAAGAAAAAATGAACTCGAGGCCATTGAGTCACTCCCCAAAGGGCCATCACAAAAACCCTGACGTTGGATTGGACCCCTGGGCTGCTCTGGTAGGACAAACTGGAGAGTTTGGAGGCCTTCTGCTGGGACTTGGTTTCCTTGTGTGTAAATGGTGAAGACTAGCTGGAGCGTGGCCAAGTCCCTTCTGCATTAGGGTTCAGTGTAGCAGTGCCAGCTTGGCAGCAGAGATCGCCATTCTCAGGAAGGCCTGGGCAGGCAACAGGGAATCAGGCTGCTTGCATAGGCAATGCAGTTTATGCTGAGCACCTGCTCTCCCAGCAGGCTGTCTGTGGCTGCTATGAGAAATCAGAGCTCCCATTCCTGACTGAGATCCTCCAGGGCCCTCAGGGCGGCCCTCAGGGCTCTGGAAGAGGGTTCCTGAGAGAAGCTGCTCCCTTTGCCGATTCTGTTGTCTTCTCCCTGCAATGTGCTGAACCCTGGAGTCCAGCTAGGCTGGCATGGGTTTCACAGTTCAGTAGTTGGGAACCAGGACTGAGTTCTCTATGGTAGGACACACCATGCTTATTTATTTTGCTTATAGCATTGAAACAAATGATAATACCAATGACTCTCAAATGATAAACAAAGTGACCACTTTGCTTAACATGTTTCAGTCCAGCCTTAGGTTCTCTGGTTGGCTTTTAAGCAGAGTGGGGAGAGGTCCTGGGCTGGGGAGAAGGTATCCCTGTCTCCTATGCGCACAGCTTGCTGGTCTGGGGCTAAGTTTTATTTTGCTTTTCCTAATATTGTGCACTGAGGAAAGAACCCCTTTAGTAAGTATCAGGTGCTTTAAATCTCGGAGGGAGAAACAGGTAACAGTGCCTGTGTTTCCACAATCAGTCTCTCTCTTCCTCCTCACTTGTGGGCCTCAAACTCGAAGTCATTTTCCTGCTCCAGTTTCCCGAGGGACTGAACTTAGGTAAAAAGACTTGGCTGCAGTCACCTACTAAGGTTTTTCATTGGCCCATACCTTTATTTATTTATTTATTTATTTATTTACTTATTTTTTTGTTTTTTTTTCGAGACAAGGTTTCTCTGTGTAGCTTTGGAGCCTATCCTGGCACTTGCTCTGGAGACCAGGCTGGCCTCGAACTCAGAGATCTGCCTGCCTCTGCCTCCCGGGTGCTGGGATTAAAGGCATGCGCCACCAACGCCTGGCTGGCCCATCCCTTTAAAAAAACTTTATTGTTATGTGTATGTATGCTAAGTGAAAGCAGACACACATGCTCTACCTCTAGTGTGTCAAGTCTGTAGCATCCGATTTCTATCTGCTGTAAGCAGCGAGTATTTTCCTTGCTGAGCCATTTTGCCCTGTACCGAATTTTGTTTTGTTAACACAGGGTCTCGTGTCTCTCAGGCTGTCCTGGAATTAACTTGCTATGTAGCTGAGGACGACCATGAACTTTTCCTTCTGCCCCCACTTCCCAAGTGCTGGGATTATGGGATAGGCTGTCACAACCAGCAATTCTTTTTTTTTTTTTTTTTGAGACAGGGTTTCTCTGTGTAGCTTTGGAGCCTATCCTGGCACTCACTCTGGAGACCAGGCTGGCCTCGAACTCAGAGATCTGCCTGCCTCTGCCTCCCGAGTGCTGGGATTAAAGGTGTTTGCCACCAATGCCTAATACAACTAGCAATTCTTATTCTAAGATAGATGGACAAAGGTAGCCAATCCCTGTTCAAATTGAAATAGTAAAGGTCAGTTTTCAAAAAGAGGTCAGTTTTCAAAAAGAGGGCTTTTGGCGTGTTAGTGGTACTGGTGATAAGTGCTCTACCACTGAGCTATTCCCAGTTCTTTAGTTTTCATTTCCATTTTGAGGCAGGGTCTCAAAAAAAGTTGCCCAGACTGGCCTTGCACTTACTCTACAGCCCACATAGGCTTTCCTGCTCTCTTGGCCTCCTGCATAGCTGAGATTACAGGCCTGCACCATCATGGCCCAGTCCAAAAGAGGAATTTGAGGTGAATAAATGTGTCAACTTATGACTGAATACTGGGACATTAAACCATGAATGGAAGTTAATGTAAAACAAGCTAAAGTCTATTACCATGCAAAAGAGGGATTTTAAAATAGAAAAACAAACAGAAAGCAAGAGCCCCTTGCAGCTCTAACCAGCGAGGCACGGTATCTGTTAACTTCTGGGGTCTATTAGGACTGTATATATAGGGCACATTATCACTGGCCTCAAACAAGCAATCCTCTTGCCTCAGCCTCCAGAGTACTAGTACTACAGGCTTGAATGTCATGGTTGGCTTCATGTTACTATTTTTGAGGGCCCAATTTAAGCTGAGCTGAAGATCAGTGGAGGACACTGGCACAGTAAGTATGTATAGTGCCCTGCGCTTGGTCCCCAGGATTGGGGGAAATGTGGCTAATATGTGATATACTTCTTTTTTTGTGAACTCTGAGTATTTTGTCCTTCATCTGTGTGGGCTCTTTGTTCCATGAGTATTTTTCTGTTTTGGTTTTCTTTCCCTTCTTTAATTTGCCATTCATTCTTTTCCTTGTGACTATTTATTATTGATAAGCCTGGAAAATTAACTCCCTTAAAAGGCTTGAAAATTAGTATTTTTCTAATACTTATAGTTTATTTTCTGTGGTATGTGTGTCTGCATGCATTAATACTTGGGCATGTGTGGCTGTAGATGTGCAGGTTCACAGCATACACAATTCTTACCCTTTATTCAGAATTTACTTTTATGTTTAGAGTAAAGCAAGGGTTAAACACTTAATTAAAAATTCAAATATTATTTCAAATTTCCCATTAGATATGTAAAATATTATATTATCAAAGTATTTATCATTACTGTATGTGTGTGCATGATGAGTGCAGGGGTGCGTGTTGAGGTGCATGTATGCAGGTCAGTGGAGGTGGTTCTTTCCAACCACTCTTACATGGGTTCTGAGGAGCAAACTCAGGATGATCCCCAGAACTCTCATGGTTGATCAAATTCTCATGGCAAGCACCTTTAACAGCAAAGCCATCTTGGTGGCTCCAAGTCAAAATTATTAGATGGTAAATATTTTTCTTTGATTTGTGAGATTTCCTGTATAAAGCACTAAAGTCTTTTGCATAAAATTAAAATGTCTTAGTGACCACTCACCTACCCAATAAGATACAACTGTGACTGGACACTTTAATACGTACTTAGTGCTTGCTTTCTCAACCTAACACACACACACACACACACACACACACACACACACACACACACACACACACACCTTTACAGTTTACTTATGGCATGTATGCTCTCAGGAGATAAAGAGTGGAAAGATGGCTGTTCTTATTTATCAGACACAGGCCATAGGTTGAAAGCTTACCTGAAGTTCTGTGCTGTATCCAAGGGTGATATCACTATGGAACTGGAAAGAAAGTGCATAAAATATTATAGACAACAACAAAAGCATTATTAAAATCAACCCAAGGGGCTGGAGAGAAGGCTCAGGGGTTGAGAGCACTGGCTGCTCTTCCAGAAGTCCTCAGTTTAATTCCTAGCAACCACATGGTGGCTGACAACCATCTTTAATGAGATCTGGTGCTCTCTTCTGGCCTTCAGGAATACATGCAGAGCACTCATACATAAAATATGAATAAATAAAAATAAAATAAAATCAACCTAAGAAGGGTTTACATAACTTTCCTTTTGGGGGACACGATGTACACAATTGGTACATCTTCTCAAACCGGAAGCCCAATTAAACCCTTTCTTTTATAAGTTGCCTTGGTCATGGTGTTTTTTCATAGCAACAGAAAACTGAGACACCTTCTCTTTTGTTTACTACATAACAAGCTGTGTCCAGCAACAACTGTGACTGGGTGATAGGCTCAGAGGAACCCCGTGTGGGAGGGGTCTTGGCTCCAGGTAAGCTTCATCTACTAGTTCCACTCCAAAATCTGCTGTTTGGATTGTAGCTGGAAGTCATCTGGGAAGCCACTACTTTGTCTCTCTGGATCCAAGAGGAGAAGCCAAAGCTGTGACTAAACGTCACCATGGGTGGTTCACGGGGCATCTGAAGTTAAAGGCTGGTTGATGAATTTCATGCTCTTTGTATAAAGCATCATGGTGGCTGTGAATCCAGATGTTCCACAAAGGTGGTGGTGGTGGGGAGGCCTCATTTCACTAAATGTAACTACTTGTCAATCTTTCAGCCACTGATTGGCAGCTCCACTTCTAACCTTGGTTTCTAACCTATTTGACATTGGTTTGCAGGGAACATGACTATATTCTCATTGCTATTTTATAGTACGGAAGCTGAGGACAGACACTCACTCTGCTCACTCTTCACCACTGACTGCCCTATGGTTACCCAAAGACACATCTGATGCTGCTGACAGCAGCATTTACTCAAGCAGTGGTCCACAGTGACAGCAATGCCAATCCCAAGGGGGCACCTGGGAAACGTGGTAGTCCCTGGTTGTGATAACAAGTTAGGGAGCAGGAATGTTAGACATCCTGCAAAGTACAATGGAGAAATACCCCCTGTTAACTTTAAAATTTATCAACAGCGGTTTTCCACTGCACCTGGGAAGTACCACTCTAAGAAATTAACAGAAGCTTGATTGGTTTAAGGAATCATGAACTGTTTAAATAAAGCAATAACCGTGTGCATTCTGCTACTCAAGTTTCTATTCTATTTCCAACTATGTATTTGGTTGACAAAGTGCAAAAGCCACAAAGCCAGTTTCTGGTGTGTAATAGGAAACTTGGGACACATTTAACAAACTAAGAACCAAATATGATGCATCTGGTGGAACCTACTGGAGAAAGGAATCTCACTGATCTTTGTCCATACTGGGTGTTTTTATTTCATTTTGACTGGTTGCTTGCTTGAGCAGATGAGGTCTCAACTCGATGGCCCAGACTACCCTCAAACTCGCTGTCTTTGGGTGGGCATCCGCCTCCCTCACCAGTTTGGGATTACAGGTGTGAACCACTATGTCTGGCTCTTACAGGGTTTAACTGTCCCTCTCATTTTGTCACAATGAGAGCTGATCCTGTCTCCAGAGGTCCCTTGTGTGACTCCAATTCCTCTGTCCACATCACACTTTCTACTCCTTAGCACCTGCCAGAGTGTAGTTTTTATTTTTGTTTTATTTGTGAGACAGGGTCTCATGTAGCCCAGGTCTCAGACTCAACCATACAGCCACAAAAGACCTTGAGCTCCTGATCGTCCTCCCTCTACTTACCATGTGCTGAGATTATAGGCATGTGCCACCTTGTTTGGCTCCTCTAGTTTTTGTTTGTTTGTTTTTTGTTTTTTTCTGTGTGTGGGGGTGTTTTTTAAGTTTTATTTATTTGTCAGGCATACAGTATTCCATCTGCATGTTTGCCTGCTTGTCAGAAGAGGGTATTAGATCTCCTTATAGATGGGTGTGAGCTGCCATGGGGTTGTTGGAATTAAACTCAGGACCTCTAAAAGAGCAGTCAATGCTCTTAACCTCTGAGACATCTCTCCAACCCCCATTTGTGCTTTTTATTTGTTTGTTTTTTGAGACAGGGTTTCTCTGTGTAGCCCTGGCTGTCCTGTAACTCACTATGTAGACCAGAATGGCTTCAATCTCATAGAGATCTGCCTGCCTCTGTCTCCTGAGTGCTAGGATTAAAGGTGTGTCTCTCCACCCTCCCCCCACAATTGTCTTCTAATTTTTTTTTTTGAGATGGAGTCTTGCTATGTAGCCTAGGCTAGACTCAAATTTTAAATCTTCCTGCCTCGGCTTCCTGAGTTCTGGGATTTGGGGCCTGCATCACTCTGGCTTTTCCTCTACTCTTTCATTATCCTGACTCTCATATGAAATAACTTAGGGCCTTTCTTTCTTAGATTCCAACTCATTCACAGAAGTAAGCATCCTACAATAGTCATGTGTCTTCCAGAGGCAGGTGCCCAATAGCATCTATATTCAAATATAAACAGACCAAGTCCCAAATCCAAGTAGCCTGAATAAAAAATCTTGTGGAATTTTGAATATTTGCACACAACTGATGATATAGGCATCTTTTAGGGATAGACCCAAAGTTCATTTATGTTTCAATATATACATGTTATACACAAAAACTGAAGGTTTTTTGTTTTTTGGCTTTTGTTTTGTTTTGTTTTTTGAGACAGGGCTTCTCTGTATTGCTTTGGAACCTGTCCTGGAACTTGTTGTATAGACCAGGCTGATTTTGAACTCAGAGATCTACCTGCCTCTGCCTCCTGAGTGCTGGGATTAAAGGCATTGCCAATGCCCGGCAATTTTATACAAGTTTTCAAATAATTCTGTGCATGGAACAAAGCTTGTGGACCCCGAGTTGTCAGACACCTGGCACTGATATCACGCCAATGATGCAAATGTCAGATTTTTCTAGCATCCGGAGTGGAGGCTTTCAGATTAAGGATGCTCCATCTATAGTATGCTGTTATAAATGACTTTCCTTATCTTTCTCAGATCATTCTCATGGCACTTTATTACATTTTGGGTTTTGGGATAGTTAGTCCTGGGGACTGAACTAAGGCCTTTGCATGCCAGGCAGGCACTTCATCACCGAGCCTCATCCCCAGCTGGTACTTGTTAGGTACTATGTGTACTGGAAGATATTTCAAGTCATGATGGAAAGCATACCACACAGCACTAACCCGGAGCCACTTTTGAGCCCTAAGTGATGCTAGGTGAGGAAGGCTTGATGTGAGAGTTCGGTCAGTCACATACCTGTCCCGGCACAGGGAGATGTAGAGCAGAAGCAACGGCCCAGCGCCCACGATGGTGGCAAGGGAGGACCTCATCCAGGAGCTGAGCTGGCAGAAGTTACAGTAGTGCACGACGGCCACCAGCACAGCAGAGCCTGTGAACATGGTGAACTGCAAGAGAAGCAGCTGTTAGGCGAGCCTGTCCCACCTCCACGTGGTGCTCCCATCTCATCTGCATGCCTCAGACTAAGAGGACCCACTCATCCCGTGCTTTGTTCAACACCAAGCATCTCTAATACCACTTGTAATGGCTTGAGTGTAAAGGGTCCCCCAGAGACTTGTGTGTTTGAGCACTTCGTTTCCAGCTTGGGGTGTCATTGGAGAGGCTGTGGAACCTTTGGGGAGCAAAGCCTAGCAGGAGGAAGAGGAGCTCTGGAGGGCAGGGCCTTGAGGGTGGTTCTAGTCTCGTTTGCTTCCTATTCCATCTCTGCTTCCTGTTTCACCGAGCTGAAAAGGAGGTGCAGAGTCTCAGCCTGACTATCATGGAACCATGCCTTCTCCACTGTGACATTTTAAACCCGAAAGTCCTGAGCCAGAACCAATTCTCTATGCCTTACAGTGTTTCTCATCACATCTTTGGTGACAAAGAGCAACCGTGAAATACACAGTGAGTCTTCCTTTGGTAACTTACTGATTCTAAAATCAGATCGCATGTCTGTCCAATGGCACAGCACTTAGGTTACATGTTCACACTGTTAGGAGAATATTCTTCTAGGCATGTAAAATGACACACATCACTTAGACAGGAAAGGGAAACAGCTGATTAGGCCCTATCACTGTGGGGCCAGTCACCTTCCTACGGTCCTGCTGTGAGCACTAAGATGTGACTAGATGCCCGGGAAGCTCTTCTCACACTCAGGCACACACCACACTAGACCTCAACCTAAAGGCTAAGAAGCAAATGTTTCCCACAGCTAGCTCATTCTTTATGGAGTTTAATTCCAAAGTTCCTTCACAGAGCAGCTGGTCCAGGTGCCTGCCAGTGGCTTTAGTAAAGGCTGGCATTTTGTCCTGTGTCATCTGGACACAGGGGGCAGATGCTGCTTTGTAAAGTACGGCGAGGCAAAGTACAAATGTTCAGACTGCTGCAGGACTCCATCTCTGTAAATCCTTTACACACCATCAGGCTGGGGATGTGACTCTGTGGCAGAGCACCTGCCAAATGTAAGCAAAGTCTGGGACCTAAGTCCCAGCATCCCCCAAATTAAAAAGAACAGTGTGACAAATGAAGATTATCACAAATAAAAAGGCATTTAATAACCTAGTCTTTCAAACGCCATAGCTTGGTCTAGCTTAGCCATGCTCAGAACACTCACATAATCCCACAGTTTGGCAAAGCCACCTAATACTAAGCCTATTTGCTGGTGGTATCACCGAGTGCTGAAAGTGAAAATCAGCTACTTCCATGTGACCTTAGCAAAATGGCTGTAAAAGATGGAAGTGAAATCAGAATTGTCATCTGGTATACTTCTGCACCACTGTAAAGCCAAAAAGTTGAAACTTTGAACAACAGGAAGTCAAGACTGTCTGTAATTGATCTGAAACTTGATGGACACTGAGTGAAGTTGGAAAAGCCTTGTGCCCTCTTTTCTGGAAGGTCCACACTGTTGAGAGAGAGAGAGAGAGAGAGAGAGAGAGAGAGAGAGAGAGAGAGAGAGAGAGAGAGAGAGAGAGAGAGACACAGAGACAGAGACAGAGACAGAGAGACAGAGACAGAGTGTGTGTGTCTTTTACGACAGGCTATTTTATGTATAGTCCAGACTAGCTTCAAAGTCTATGTATGACTTTGTAGAACATAAGAATGACTTTGAACTCCTGGTGCTTCTGCCTCCACCGTCTAACACCTGGGCCACAGGTATGTGCCACACGCCCAGCTCATGCTTTGTGCTTTAAGAGGATGGCTGGAGGCAGTAACAGAGTGTACCTCTTTAAGGACTTGCATTTCAGCCCTATCCCAAGGAATCAGACTTAAGAGTGAAAAAAGGTGTTAGGGAGTCTGGGAAGCATGGAGAGAAGATGGCTTGCTGCTACTTACATGTATGTTTGTCTCAAACTCAGAGGTGATGTGTGAATAGACAGCCAGGGCAGGAAGAGATACCAAGATGGCCCCAATGCAGTGTCGAGGGAGCCAGCCAGCGATCCATTCCAGCAAGCGCTTTGTGCACACCATGACATCCTCTAGGAAGAACACCATTCTAGGAAGAACACAGAGCAGAGAGGATCAGGAATAGAGGGTTAGCACACCACATCTCAACTGTCCCATGTTACAGCTTCTGATGCCTGGGGGGGATGCCTAGGGCAACAGACTGCACTCCCTAACTTGTCAACAAGTAAGTGAACTGGCTATACTCACAGATCTTTATACCCAAATGTAAGGTCACCTGCTCCATTTAGGCAAACATACACTTAGCTAAAACCTCTGTGGGTCTGTGGGGCTTGAAAGAACAGTAATGACCCCAAATTAAGTCTACTGTGGGTCAGGAAGCCCTGAATGGGGCCTATCTGGAGGTGTCCTATTGAGCCTTTTGGTGTCATACTTGGAGAGGGCTCTTGTGAGTAGGCAGGGATGAGATGCCTTGCCAGGGTTACACAGTGACACTCCACTGAGACCCACAAAACCATGACTACCTTCTCCTCAGATGCCATAGAGGAGCCAAAAAAGCTTGCTAATAACATTCCAACCTGGCAGTTTACTGTGTCCTGTGCACAAGCAGGTGGTTTTGGAAGTGTTAGCCGAATAGATTCTGTTTTGGCTGGGACATTAAGAGTCGTTCAGCCTTTTGGAAAATCAGGTCACAGCTCACTGCCACTAACCCAACCCCTGTACATCCAGCTGTTTCATCCACAGCTGGATCATGGGTATGACAGAGTACAGCAGACAGTACTCTGCTATTTCCTATTTCCTATTTTTTTTATTTCCTATTCCAGCAGTGGCTTTCATATTCCAGCAGCAAGATATTATGACTCGTCTTACCTTTGTAGAGCTGGGTGGGCTACACCCCAGGACAGTGATGGTAAAGTCCTCCTATGAGGAACAGGGACTAGGAAAGACTAGGTCTTGGCTGAACAAGGGGCTCCCTGGGTCAGGGTAGGGCAGGCAGTAGTAGGTGGAAGAGAGGACACTGGGATCCTGGAATGGAGACTAACAGAGTGTCTCTTAGGCCTGTTGCTGGTGGTATTGACAGGATCACTGCCTTCACCTCTGATCAGGAACCACTGTGGTGCCTGGAATTTGCACTTTTGGCTTTAAACCCTAAACAGCTATATCAGCTGTGGCCATTTCCCACAGAGAATCAAGTACACTTTTAGGGTCCTTGGACTTCTCTGGCTTCCTAAAATCTAAATGAAAACAGAGGTCTTGGAACGTCAGTGAGAAAAAACACAGATCCTCTCACAGGTAGGACTCAGAGTCTATAGACAGGAGGACAAAGGGAGCCAAATCCCAGCCAGGATATGGGATGCTTGGAATACTTCACCATGGTCCCCAAGATCATACAGTTTTAAGGCAAGACCAGCTGGTCTCAGTGATTTTCCTGGGGCTGGTGTGGAAGGAGAGGCTCTGAGTTGGAAGCCTAAGCACTGGCTTCCCTGGGCACCTACATAACTTATCGTGTAGGTCTTTCTGATCTGAGATCAGCCTCTTCTAGCCTTTGCCACTGTGGCCTTGCACGTCCACATAGTAGGAGTAAAGTGGCTGCCTGGCTCACCAGACTCCTACAGAGTGTGCAGGTAGTGAACAGTCCTCTGCAGCTAAGCTCAGGTGAGGCTAATTCTTCCAAACTGGATATAAAGGACAAGGAACATTGATTAAAGAGTTATAGTAAAAAGGCATAGAGACCAGGAACTCTAGGCTTTAGCCAGAAACCTAGAGGGTCTGGGTGTAGGAGGGTACACCCAGGCACGGCTTCTTTTGGGTGACAGATATGTCTTCAGATTACACTGTGATGATATTTGTACATTTCGAAAATTCACTGATTTTTACACTTTCATGGAAGTACCAGGTATTGAGCCCAGGACCCTGACTCTACCACTGAGCTACATCCCCAGTCCCTGAATTCTTTATCTGAATGAATGAGTTTATTGCATGTGAACTATCATAATAAAACTCATTTTATTTTCAATCTTTGGTTTTTTGAGATTGGGTCTCACATAACTCAGACTGGTCTCAAACTTGGTATATTTCTAAGGAAGACTTTTAACTTCTGGTCCTTCAGCCTCCATTTTCAAATGTCTGGTCTTATAGGTGTGCACCACAATGCTCAGTTACATGTTCATTTAAAAAATAAAAGGAAAACAATCTAGATCTGGTGGCGCAGGTACTGAAGAGGCAAGAAGACCAGGAGTTTAAGGCCAGCCTAGGCTACTTAGTGAGACCCTGTCTCAAAATAAAAAGAGGGGGAAAAAGGCTAGGGGTGTCTCTACCTCATGAGATGATACTTGGCCAGCATGTGTGAGATCCTAGGTTCAATCCCCAGCACCACCGAAACAACAAACACAAAAGAAAAAAAGAACATTCAGAGGTGGAGGCAGTTCTAGGCTTGAGTTCTATAGATGCAGACTCTGGAAAGACTTGTGTGTGAGCCACTTCCCAGGGAGTAGAAACTGGAAGCAGGTGAGTGGGGGCTGGAGCAGGGGTGCTTCCTGCTGTGGCCAATGGGCCAATGAGGATTTCAGGGATGGTGCAGACACATCATTTCAACCAGGGGCGAGGGCAGTCTCTGTATGTAAGAGGGAACTGCTGGATGGTGGGCGAGAAAGGGAAGAGGTGAGTGTCCCAGACAGCCCACCCTAAAGATAAAGATAAATATGGAATTCTCAGGGCCAGATCTAAGCTTTTTTTTTTTCCTTCTTTGAGGTATTGCTATTTCTGTCTTAGTTCTAGCTCTTGGGGGCAGTTATCAGTGGACTTAGCTAGGCTGAAGCATGGCAGGCTGGCCAAGGACCCCCTGTCACAGTAGCCAGGAGGTAAGCACGTTTTGGGATGGGTGAGCTTGCAACTGAAATGCTCTGGGCATCCATATCTACTAAGAAATGGCAGAGAGCTCTGGGTTTCCCAGAACCTTGGGTTGGTCTTTTGTCTATTTAAAATGGGCTGTTTTATTCTGCTATATGCATAGATCATTGTCTTGCTCTCAGCCATCATCAGAGAAGCTACCTCCTAAAGAAAATGGGAACACAGAGATCCACAACTGTACAATGTGAAGAGGGTCAGAGACTTTGAAGTACTCAGTCCTAAATGGGACGTCTTTATAAAACCCTCCTCCTCAGGGGTCAGGGGCTATGTAGAACAGGAAGTAGAAATACTGTAAGAGCCAGAGGGTATAGATGTTTCCAAGAAAACAGTGTCTTCCAGATACAACAGGACTGATGTACACATGAACTCAGAGACTGAGGCAGCATGCACAGGGCCTACACATGTCTGGACCAAACCTGAGAAGGGGAAGTGGACAAGAGCTCCCATCTCTAACCAAGAAGCTTTCTCCAACTGACAACTGCTTGCAAAGGAAAAACAATTTTCTTCGGTAGAATCACACAAGGAATATAAACCACACTTAAGGACAGGCCCCATGCCCAGCAGTAGCAGGAGTTGGGTGGTGAGGAAGATCTCGGAGGAGATGAGGGAGGGGAAACTGATCATAATATATTGTAATGAAAAAATTACTTTCAATTAAAAGTAAAATGGGCTGGCTGTTTTTTTATTACTGAGCTGTATGAACTTGATATGCTGTAGGCATTAGATCCTTGTCACAGATGTGACCTATTATTCCTTCCCACTCTTAGCTGTTCTCTCTTTCTCTCTTAGGGTTTTTTGTTTGTTTTGAGACAGATCTTGTGTAGCCCAGGTAGCCTTGAACTTGATAAGCAGCCAAGATGGCTTTGAATTCCTGATCCTCCTGATTCCATCTCCCAAGTGCTAGGGTTATAGGTGTGTGCCACCATACTCCAGGCTTCAATGGTATTCTTTTTAATAAAACTTTTAAAAACCTTTATAAAGTGTAAGTTATCTGTTTTTCTTGTTGCTTGCAAGTTTGGTGTTTGGTGGCATATCTAAGCAAGTGCGGCCTATTCCAAGCTCAGACATTTGACACAACTTCCTCAACAGGGCTGGCCTGGCTCCTAGGTTAGCAGAGACTTCGGCTCTGCTGCTGCCTGCCCTTTGTACTTCTTCCTCCCTTTCTTCTTTCTTAATTTCTCACTTCTCCTTTTCATCTCTAATTTAGGAGATCCAGGGCCCATCTGGCATCAGCTGGGCTGCACAGGGGGCTGACCTCTCTAGAGTCCCACCTGGGTGGAGTGGAGGTCAGTGCCTGCGAGGAGGATGGAATGGGCTGAGAGGAAGGGAAGTTCTGCTTTCTTCAGACTCCTGGCCCCTGCGTTGCTTAATCAGTTTTGCCATCAACTGTGGAGCCAGAAGAGGGAGCTAAAAGCCAAACATTGGAGAGCCACTCCTTCAATCGGGGCATACCTGATGGACACTACTAGGGACAGCACCTCCAGCAGCAGGTCTGCACCAAAGACAGCCAGGGCAGCCGGTGGGGGAGGAGTGGCGGTGGCTGCATATTTTAGGAAGCAGGTGATGGAGAGGATCAGGAACACCGTGGTGGACAGAAACACGTCCAGGAGGGAACTGAAGGTGGCGCTGGCAAAAGTCTTCACAGGAGAATTCTTGATGACCTGTTTAGAGCAGGAGAGGACAGGGATGAATGCAGCTGTCCACAGATGGCCAGGAGGTACAGTGTGAGGGAATGCTCCTGACCAGGCACAGGCTGGGGCATGCTCCATGTGGATCATCGCCTCATTACTGCCGAATTTAGAGAAGAGGCAAAGAGAAGTTAAGAGATTTGACTAGGGTCACACAGCAACAGACTGAAAGTCAACAGACTCAAACCATTTACATAGTCACTCTGAAAGAGGAGTTACTGTCTTAAGTCCAGGAGGACACATCTGTAAAGGCAGCGGGTGATGGAAGTGTCCAGTGAAGGGATGGATATGAAAGCTGGCATCATGGTAAGACGGGCAGACATTAGAGCAGCAGCAGCCAAGGAAAGCTTCCATGTGTGCACTGGGAGCATAGACCCTTTATCAAGAGAGCCTTCAAAGCTGGAGTGAAGGCTCAGCAATTAAGAGTATTTGTTGTTCTTATAGAGGACCTGGGTTTGATTTCCAGCACACAGATGGTTGTTCAAAACTATCCATAAGTCTAATCCTGGGGATCCAATACTCTCTTCTGACCTCCATGGGTACCAGGCATGCATGTAGTACATGTACATTCGCACATGAAAGCAAACACATTAAGAAATAATAAATGAACCAATCCTTTAAAAAAAAAGATAATGCTGTGTGGGTGCTGCTCTGTGCTGGCTGGGGGCAGGATGGACATGAAACAATGCCTGAAGGAAACTGGCAGCCTGATCATGGAATAACGGGCACAGGAAACAGGGCAGTACACAAAGTTTACTAAAGAAGCACATGCATGTTGTCAGGGAATTTAGGAGGAGGAACCTGCTGGCATATGATGTGTAGAAAACATGACCAGTTCCAGGCCCCTAGAGGCCCTTCAGAGAGGCACCGTCTCAGTCAGAGCTCTCCACACGCATACAGGAAGAGGCACTACTGCTCCTTGTCTGTAGATGGAGGCCAAGAGTGGCTATCCCCAGGTAACACAGGGAATGAGAGTCAGATAAGCTGACTCCCCAAACCCCAGGCCTTCTTAGGATGAAGAGAGAATGTGTGGCCAGAGGCTTTGGAGAAAGGATGAGAACACTGTTGCTAGGGCTTTGCATTCAGCCTTGGCAGCAGGGGTCAGGGATGAAGGGCTGGAGGTATGTAGGAGGGAAGGCCTCTGACCAGCCCTTAATTTAATGCAAGATACTTTCAGGTCAAACTGGCTCAGTTCCTCGGCCTTGGATAGACCCCAGGAGCGGAGAGGATAGGAAAAGTCAGGACTTGCTTGGCCTAGGGAAATGAGAGTGCTGGTCAGCCCCAATGTCAAGCCTGGACTCACCTGAGCAGAGTGGGCACAGCGATAGAGTACTAATACCTACCCATGGAATTCAGAGGCTCTGAAGATGGCCACCGGTCTGGTCCTAACTTCTGAGGTTCCCTAAATAGACCTAAGATCTTGGAAGTGAGGCTGCTACAATGACCTCCCCCGCAGAGGCAGATGTATGCCATTGCTCTCTCTGGGACTCTAATTAGCATTCTGGGGAGTAGCCAGGGCTTGGGCAGAGAAGACTCAGGACAGACAAGGTTTCCCAACTCCTGGTCTGGGGTGCTAAGGCTCAATACTTCTTGCTTTAGGCAAATACCTGCAGTATTTGTGTTTGAATGTTTAACGGCATTCACTGTCCAGGGCGGGGGGTGGGGTGGGGGGTGGGTGGAGGGGGGATTGACAGGGCAGCAATTCCAACCATACAAAGTAAAAATTAGTCATATCTTGCACATCATGGTCTCCCTGGGTCATGGCCTGGACATAATTGACATGCAGATCTGCCTAATAAGCAAGTGAAATCTGAATGAAACTCCTCTTAGTCCTGGGGTCCGGTGATGGTGCACTTTTAGCCCTAGGAAACTCAAGTCAGGTTGGGGGTCCAGGGAAAGAGAGCTGTGATCTGCTATCTAGAGCTCCAACCAGGCTCTGGGTTCTTCCATTCATTCTTTTCAAGCATGCCTGCTGAATATATGTGGTGTGTGGGATATGCTGGGATTTAGATAGCATTGAAACAGAGAGCTAAGTGTTAGGTTTAGAGATCAGATGGGACTCTAATATGGGATGGTGCACATGAAGAAGAAAGAAGACACAGGGAAGTAAAACCCAGGGGGTGTCAAGGACTGCTTCTTGGAGAAAATGATGTGTGAGCAGAAAGTAAAGTTAATCCCTTAACTCAAGAGTGCTAAGATGGTGGTGTGGCAGAGGAGATATCAACCCCACATTCTGGATGTAAGTACAGACCTCCTCATTTTCTGGTCCCATCTCAGAGAGTTGGAAGTGACAGCACTATGGGGAGAGAAGTGTCACTCAAGAAGCCAGACCATCCTTTCAGGGCTGGGTACAGCCATTAGAAAACCAGAAACACCAGCTATGGAGGAAACAGTCTGCATAAAGAGCCTTGGGTTTCTCCCTGGCAAAGATAAATCCACATACAGTTCGAACACGGGGCATTCTGGTTGTGGGAAGTCAACACCAGCTTTCATTTTCTTGTTACTTGGTAAAGCACAAACCAACAGTGTCCCATGAGAACAGCAACTCTGTTGTGAGGTTGAAGTAAGAACATACCTCTTCCTGGTAGCTGGTTCTGTAGGATCGCTCCAGCTCCTGGTCCAGGAAGTTCAGGCTGAACTGATTGATGGGTGGCTTGAAGAAATAATCTTTCATCAGGCTGGAAGACACAACCAACGCACTCTGTCAACACCAGCAGAGTCCATCTCAGACGCCATTCACTGGGCACATCACCAAAGCTACCTCTGTGACACTGTGTGACAGGTGCTGTTTCCATAAGCAGACCTCAAGAAAGCCCTTTGTGTCTCTAGACACAAGCAGATGCTGTTTCCCCCATTAAGGATGACAATTGGCCATGATCACCACACTCGTTATTAGACGCTGCTTTGGAATGGAGTCTACAGATCCAGGGCTGGCGGACAGAGAAGGCAGCTCTTTTTCATCCTGTGAGATGATCTTTTCCGAAAGCCAGATCATCTTGGTGCTGAGAGGACTTGCACTGATTTGGAGGCGTCAAATGAAGGCAATTCCAAAAGCTTCCTGTCACCCAGAATACTGACAGTAATTACACCTCAAATCTAACAAGCTGTTACTGCCACGGTGTTTACTGCTGGGGTAATTGTGGGGCTACTGTCAGATATTCAGAGTGCAGGTGAGACCTGAAAAGTGATCATGCTCAAAGATTTTAATAGCTGGAATATCAAACCTGATTTACATGGCTTTAATTTCTTTAGGACTGTCAGCAAACTGTAATATCCTTGTTATGATTTGGAGAATTATTATATATTTAAGGGAACACTGGTGCGATTTCAGAAGGTAAATACAAATATGGGGTATAAGCTCTTTCCCACACACAGCAGCCATTAGCTTGGCATCATATAAAACAGGGAGAGCCTCAAATGCGCCTGCCACAGTGGTGCACTTCCTCCTTCCCTTGCTGCAGACTGGACCCTTTTCTGTGACAGATATGCAATAACTTATCTTCTCAGACTCCCTTTCCAGTGACAGAGGGAAGATGACCAAGCAGCTGCCAGAAGATTCTGGAGCCTCCACGTCAGCAGTGGAGTGGCAGAATCAACCCTGTTAAAGCCGTGCGGCTCTTCTGTAATTAATATTGGGATTTTCTGCTCCTTGAGTCTCACAGAAAATACAAAACAACTGCTTGGAGGCACAAGAGAGTAGTCAAGACAGATGAAGGAGAGGAGATATCCTTGAAGGGAGGGAAGGAAGCCAGGTAACCTTCCCATCTTTAACTTCATTTGGTTTTTCCTAAAGACACACATGAGGTAGTGCCACTGGCTAACCCTCTGATGGAAAAACCTGTAATCCCAGCACTCAGAAGGCCAAGGCAGGAAGATAAGAGTTTAAGAACACACAGGCTATAAATAAGACTGGGGCATGGATGGGGAAGGAGGAGGAGAGGAGAAAGGAGGAAAGGAAAGAAGGGGGGGGAGAGAGACTCCTCCCTCAAGTACTGGGATCTTGGGTTTGCATAACCATCCCTGGCTATAAAATCCAGTCTCAATCGCTTAAAAATTAGAAGACAGAGACTGGAGAGATGGCTTGACGGTTAAGAGTATTCATTGAGCCTATGGGGCCTCTGGTAGTGGAACCAGTATTCACCCCTAGTGCACGAATGGCCTTTGGAAGCCCATTCCCTATGGAGGGATGCTCTCTCTCAGCCCAGACACATAGGGGAGGGCCCAGGTCCTGCCTCAAATGATGTGACAGACTTTGATGATCTCCCATGGGAGGCCTCACCCTCCCTGAGGAGTGGATTGGGGGTGAGATGGCAGGTTGGTGTGGGGAATGCGAGGATGGGAGGGAGAGGGAACTGGGATTGGTATGTAAAATAAGATTGTTTTTAATTTAAATAAAGATTAGTTTAAAAAAGTATTCATTGCTCTTCCAGAGGACTCAGGTTCAGTTACCAACAGCTACATGGTGGCTCACAATCATCTGTAACTCCTGTGTCAGAGGATCTGATGTCTCTCTCTTACCTCCACACATGTAGCAATATAACAAGACATTCATATGAATAAAATAAAAATTAAAAATTTAAGTTAAACCCCAAATTAGAACATATAGTTTGGGGTGACTACAGACAAAGAATGACGTTATAAATCCCAGAAAATAAGAGGCAGGTTAGAAGAAGCCCGGGTCCTGCATAGAAATTGTTCTTACATCAATTCTGACTCTTGGAATTGCATCTTAATTGCATGTGAGTGGCTGACTCCAAGCTGCCCAGTTAAAGCTAAAAGACCATTTGTATTCAGATAAGTGAACTGTTTGCTGAGACAAAAAACTAAGTATTCTTTAAAGAGACAGAATGAGCCTCAAAAAAACAAAAAAAAAATAAAAAAAATAAGAGACAGAATGAAAATAAGAGACAGAATGAAATGTCGCACACAATGTCAGTACAACCCAGTGTTGCTAGGCTTACAAAGAATTGGACAGCACAATCATATACAAAAGAAATGCAATCACTGTAGATGAACTCAAGACTTCTGAGAGTCTGGAGTAAGAGGGCAGGGACTGTTAACTCATGCCACTGGAACACACGTAACAGCAAAGGCATGAACAATGAAAGAAGAGTAACCGGTATACACTGTAAGATTTCTTCATTTAAAACCAAGTGATTTAACATTAATTCTAAGCCAACAAATACAACCTAAGAATGTAGTCCTAGTTTAGCTTCAGCCATCAACCTGAGATAACCAGAGTTATGTGCGGGGACTCTCCCGAGGAATTCACCAGATCAGACTGGCAAATAGCCTGTGGTCTTTAAAGCTGGCTGAGATGAGAGGGTCCAGGCCACTGTGGGCAGTGGCATCCCTGGGCAGGTGGTCATGGGCTGTACAAAAAAGATAGCTAAATATGAACCTGGGGGTGAGCCAGTGAGCCATGTTCTGTTATGGTTTCTATTCCAGATTCCTGCCTTGAGTTCTTGCCCTGACTTACTTAAATGATACATTGTGACCTGGAAGAGTAAGGTGAATTAAACCCTTTCCTCCCCAAGTTGCTTTTGGTCATGGTGTTTATTACTATGTCAGAACGGAAACCAGAACAGGTGTGAATCTGTAACTCCTGGAGCTACAACAAAACTATGGTCTAGGTGTCTAGATACCACCAAACTGCCGGAGAACCAATGGAGAGTTTAATGTTCTTTTCTCAATAATGGATAGAACAACAGAAAACAAGTAAACAGGTTGTCAGAACAATACTGTCAACCACCTGAACCTAACTGATGCTTACAAAATACAAAATAGTTAAGGATTGACAATACCCAGAATATATATTCTTTTCAAGTGCTTATATCTTCTCCATAACAAGCCATATATGAGAACATAAAAGAAGTCTCAATTTATATGAAAGGACTGAAATCACACAAAGCATGTGCTCAGACAATAGCATTAAATTAAGTATTAATAAAATATTCTAAAACCATTCAGCACACAAAGGAGCCAGGGCACCTTGGAGAAAAGGCTCATTCCTGAGCTAGGGCAGGGAAGGTATGAAGTAGGCTTGGAACATGCTGTTGTGTTAAAGAGACCATGTCTAAAAGACCCAGTCACCAGTTTGAAGGGGAGGGGGGTCACTGGCCAGACTCAAGTCTTCAAGTGTAGTAAGCACAGGATGGGACAGAACAGGAGTGCATGAATTCAAGCTAATGATGGTGGATAAAGTAGGAACAGGGAGGGGAGGGACCTCTTTACAGAGGCTGTTGAACATCAATGGCAGCATTCCACCGATGGAATCCACCACTTGAACTACCATAGCAAAGATGGCTTCAGGCAAGACTCATCAACAGATGTTACTTAGCCTTAAGGAGGTCTGACAGTAATTATGAGACCTCCCCAGGATTGCCTATTAGTCCTAGTGAGAAATTAACAGCAATAGTTTGGAGGAACTGGCAATACTTCACCCAATCAAGATGCCTATCGCACATTAAGGACTCATGGCCATAATGTCCTCTGGATATGACATGGGGAGGACAGGCCTGGCCAGAGAAGCAGAACATGAGTGTGACAGGGAAAGTCACAAAACCCAACATCCAGGTCTTTCTGTAAAAGAGGCGGTCTGTAAGTTTTTCAAAGGTTAATATCATAAAAAGACTAAGCAAGACGGCCAAGGGGCTGTCTCAGATTTAAAGAGACTCTAGAAGACAGGTCAGATGCAACATGTGAGCCCAGATGAGATCCTGGGCTAGAGGAGGAAAGCGCTGCCCAAGATGTGATGGAGCATTTGACATTCTGCAATATGGACTTAAGGCTAGAAAGAATATCCCTAAACTTCTTAAATTTGATGTCTGTAAAACAACATCCTTATTTTTAGGAATTGCTTTATGAGGGGGTAATGACCATTCTGTATCCAAAATACTTGTCAAATGGTTCAAAAAACACAAAAAGAGGAAAGGAAGGGAGGTGGGAAGGGTAGTGGGAGAAGAGAACAGACGGAGGAAGAGAAAAAACGAACAATAAAACAAATACAGACTGGGTGAGGTGGCACACATGTCTGCTGAAGCTGAAGGATTGCTGCAAGCGCGAGGCCATTTTGATCTACACAGTAAGTTCTAGGCCAACCAGGACCACACAGGGAGATCCTGAATTAACTACTATTCCCTAAAAAGTTGGGGGAGGGCAAATAAGAAAAAAGTATAATGATAAAAATATCACAAAACCTGTTTCTTTGTATGGTCCTCAAAACAATTAATTAAAAAAAGTAGGGCAGAGAGACGGCTTTTGCCACCGAGCCTAACAATCTGTATTTGAACCCTGAACTGACCTTCAATGTGTATCATACTTGCATGCAGGGGGCACACACACACTAAAGAAATACAATAATAATAAAGAAAATAAATAAAATGCTCAAAATTGGTAGACCAGGCAGTGAATTCCAAATTACCTCAGAATAAAAATAAACACATGAATGAGACAACACAAAGAAAGATCACAACTCCCGAAGACTGCCACTATTGCAGGCTGTACAACTCCTGTAGACTCTGCCACCATTGCAGACTGTACAACTCCTGAAGACTCTGCCACCATCGCAGGCTGCACAACTCCTGCAGACCCTGCCACCATCGCAGACTGTACAACTCCTGTAGACCCTGCCACCTTCGCAGATTGTACAACTCCCGCAGACTGTCACCATTGCAGGCTGTAAAACTCCCGCAGATTCTGCCACCATTGCAGGCTGTGGGGCTTACCTGTCTTCTTTGATGACATCCACAAAGTGGGCATCAGTTTTCTCACGAATGTTCTTGAACCTCAGCGGAAGGAGGGCTGACTGGTCTAAGCTCACACCTGCCCACCGTCCCTTCTCCTGTAGGATCTCACACAGGGAGGTCTGGCTGTTGGTGAGCTTCTCCTCTGGAGGAGGGCTCAGGAGTCCGTTCTGGGTTTTAGAGTTGGGTCCTCCAGAAGCCTGCCTCGAGACAAAGAGGAAGGAGCAGAGGGAGTGAAGTCGTCGCCAGGAGCACACGCTGGTTCTCACCTGCCCTCCCAGCATGCTGGAGCCTCCACACCGAGGACTGAGCATCTATCCCCACACAATATCCCACTCTTCCCTAACCCTGCTTTGGGACAGGGCATGTCTGGGTGTTCAGCAGCCAGGAAAAAAGAGGTCTTAGAACATCTATGAAGTAAAAAAGACAAGCTCAACACAGAAGAGGGTTACAGGGAAGGTCAATAGGTTTCCCAAGGAGGTTCAAGGAAGGTTCTGGGGAAGGAATGCCTAGGCTTCTGGATGAAGGATGAACAAGAGCCTCTGGCTCTGAGAAACATCCCGTCTGGGTCCCTTGCTGATACTGGCAGATGCAGAATGATAGAGAGGGGACTCCCAAGAAGGCTGTGTCCAAAGCCTTCCTGAAGGTCTCTGTTCAGAATTTACTCTGCTTTCCACTCCAGTCTGCCCTGGCCTCAAAGCCTTGGCTTCAGGCAGTCTCCAGGCTGTTGTTAGCTCTGCCTCAGGAGCCTCTTTCTAGGGTCATCTCTTACCTGGAGGAGGTGCTTTGTCCCATTTGCACCTCTGCATTCTACCAAATATAAAGCCCAGCCCACAGCTCTGTGAAGCCTTTTGAACTGGCTGCCCTTGAAGAATCTCATTCAGTTCTATTTTACATGGGTTGGCTCTAGCTGCCCATCCTGTTTCTTCTTGTTGTTTTTCTTCAGTGCTGGGGATCAAATCTAGGGCCTTGCACATGCAAAACACATGCTCCACCTTAACTACTGAGCTACACTCCCAGCCCCACCACCATTTTATTTATTGATCTATTTAACCCCACATCTAAGTGTGGAATGCTATTTCTAAGAAGAGTTATTCTCAGAACTAAGAAGTTGACGAGACAGGAATGTCACCTTAGGTGGATGCGCCAGGAGAGGTACTGACAGGAACAACAGCCATGAGCTTGTTACCTTGGTGCCGGTCTTAGGCTCATCTTGACAGCCATTTTGCACAGCTCCTCCTTCTGCACCAGCTTCAGATTTGGGAGCAAATGTGATTCCACAAGCAGGGCAAGTCTGAGAGAAAACACAGGCCATAGGAATATACTTGCAAAACACCTCCATGATACACAGTTCAAACATTCCAGGGTTGTTGTTACAACCTGACCTCACACAGGAATGATGGAAGCCAAGCGGAAGGCTCATTGAGAAATGCACAGGTTCAGGAAGACCTAAGAATAAACTGGCAGCATGAAAAGGGAAACAAACACCTATACACGAATTCAGGGAAGCACAGGCAAAAGGAAATACAAATGCCCATTGACTTTGACAGATCAACCAACTGTGCTCATTCGTCACTCAGCCATGACAAATCAAAACCCCAACACCTGCTTTTGTACACACAAACCTTTGATACACTACGCTTTTTTACAATTAAGTCTGTTCTTTAACAATTTCATATGTGCATATAGTACACTCTGATTACTCTCAGCCTCGCTCTTTTTTATCTCCCTCCACTCCCGTCAGTTCTCCCTCCTTCCTACAAATCTCTTTCCCACGTTCCCATCTTTTTGCTTTGTGTTGTGCCCCACTGAGTTTATCTAGAACCATCGGTGTGACCATGGGTTTGGAATTATCTGCTAGAACCTAGTGGGTTTATCAGTAGACAAACAATGACTCAGCCTCTTCCAGAATCTGTCAGTAAGCCAGTAAGCCCTGCACAGAGGGCAGAGTCCCATGAGACCTACCCCATCCATTACTGACTGCTGACAAGGTCAATATAGTGCTTGTCCAATGCCAGTAATTGAGCTGCAGTGACTTCCTGATTGCAATGGCTATGTCCTACCTAGAAGATGACATTTTTCAGCCCTTCTCATCCTCTTTCAGCTCCTCTGCTCCATCTTCTATAATGTTCCCTGAGTTTTACAAAGGTTGTTATAAATGAAATGTCTTGTTTAGGGATGTTTATCTCAGGTTCCCGAGTGGCCATGACTTGTGCATTTACTGAGTCTGGTCCCTTGCTACCCGAAGCTTCCCACATGTGTTATAGAAGTCTATACACCAGGTGCTCCCCATCATGCTTATTGAAAAAAGGGCCAAGCATGGTGGTGAACATCTGTAATCCCAGAACCTGGGAAGCAGACAGGAGGATTGTCACAAATTCAAAGTTAGCCCAGTCACACAATTACATAATGACTTTTAGGTCAGTTCGCCAGGGATATCCACTGTCAAAAAGCAAACAATAAAAATAAGATACAAAAGACTACTGGGCTAGAGAGATGGCTCAGAGGTTAACAGCACTGACTGTTCTTCCAGAGGTCCTGAGTTCAATTCCCGGGAACCACATGATGGCTCACAGCCATCCGTTATGAGATCTGGTGCCCTCTTCTGGTGTGCAGATATACATGGAAGCAGAATGTTGTATACATAATAAACAAATGAAATCATAAAAAAAAGGCTATCTACTATGTGATTCCATCTGAGAAGTTGTGAAATGCCCAGGAAAGGTAGCTCTAGAGAAAGAAAGCAGATTAGTTGTTGTTAGGAGTGAAGAGAAAACAGTGGCTGCTAATAGCTATCGGATATGCTGAATGTTTGCGTGCCCTTCTCTTAGCGTATTTCCTACAGTAATGGTAATAGGAGATAGGGACTTTGCTAGGAGATTAAGTTATGGGGTCCATGCTCTTATGAATGGGATTATTGCCTTTATATTAAAAGAACCAATTAATGCCACTGTCTCTCACATCTTGTGAGAAAGGGCAATATATCTATGAACCAGGATGATGTCCTCACTGGATATCAAACATATTGGTTTCCAGAACAGTGAGCAATAGCTTTAAATTTTTTTAATTTATTTTTAATTATGCCTACATGTGTTTGTGTGTGTGTGTGTGTGTGTGTGTGTGTGTGTGTGTGTATGTGCACATGTGAGCGGGTGTCTGGGGAAGCCACTTGTGATCTGCCCAACTTGGGTGCTAGGAATTAAACCCAGGTCCTCTGCAAGATCTTAACCACCCAGCCATCTCTCCAGCACGGAGACAGATTCTTGTTGTGTATGTCATCCAGTTGATGGATCAGTTAACTGGAGCAAGGCAGGTTTCTTTTTCCTTTTAAGGGGTGATGAAAATGTTCTGAAGTAACATGGTGATGGTGATGCCACCTTGAGAGTATACTGTAAACTGAATTGTACATGGTTAAAAGATCAGTTTTGTGTTATATGAATCATGTTATATAAGTGATAAACTAGTGAGCAAACTGATCACCAGTTCTTGAACAATAGCTAGGCTGTGGTCTATGAGTGTTGGATGACGGGCAGATATAGCCTGGGTTGGACTGAAAACTAGAGATATGTGTTGACCCATAAATTCCAAGAAAAGCAAAAGTAAGACTCAGTACAGGAGGAAGTCTTCATTCTCATATCCAGGAGCTTTGAGTCTCAGCTGTTACTCACTACCTTGGAAATCCCTCCCCCCCCACACACACACTAAAATCACTTTACCTCAGGACCCCTATGTGTAAGATAAGCAGGAAAACTTTTCTTGGAGAGATGTTTTAAGGATTAAATGGGATGAGTATGTGTATAGCCTAGCACAGTTCTGGGAACTCACTATGTCCTGAATAGTTACTACTATTGTTAGGTGACACAGCAGCCTAGGGACTGCCATTAGGATGGCAATGATTAGTTGCCAATGAAGATGATTTCTTCTCAGTGAGAACTAATAAACACTAGGATCAATCATGGAAGACTAGATGTTATTGGGAAACTAAAAATATATAACACTTCATAGACTAAGAGCAAGAGTATGTGAAAGGTTCAGGCATTATGCTGGCCTGCCCCTGTTACCTGGTGGAACAGGCAGTACCCTGGTCAGCCCAAGGTTCCATGGGAACTAAGTCTGCACGCAGGTGCAGAGGACCCCTTTAAAAGGACAGGTCCCTGCCCATTTACGCTCTCTGTTTCCTCTCTCTGTTTCCCCGCTCTGCTTTCTCTCTACTCTGTCTCCCACCTATGCTCTCTCTCTGCCTCTCTATGGCGACCGGCCATGGCGGTCAGCCATTTACCCCTGTTCCTCTTCTCTTAGTCTCCCTACTCTGCCGGACCTTATAATAAACTTATAGTCTTATGTCTCATGTCTCAGCATTTCTCCATTTCTTCTTTTTAAACAAAAGAATAACATTTTGGCACCTGGACGTGGAAAGGCTCTGTCCTTGCACCTTCTCCCGAGGCCCGCTGATGGGCACATGGTAAGGCAAGGGTACCCTTATAACCCACTTCCATCTCCGCTTTTCCTGGAACTTCCTCCTGCCTGCAGCAGCCTGAGATACTGGAACTCAACTCGACGCTTTTCCAACTAAGTATCTCTGGAACTCACTGATCTGCCTATTCGCTGCAATCCAGTAAGATACCCAGAACCTTTCCCATAGGGCAGACCCAGCACTTTTCACTCTGGGTCCATTTTTCGGTTTCGGGTCGGGTGCTCTCAGGGCAATCTGTGCCATTTTTTGGCCTTGCCCACGGGAAATACATTTTTACGGGATCTTTCAGTTACTGCCAGGGAGTAGGTAAATGAGCCGAGTTCTGACTCCCAGTGGGAAATTTCTTTCACCTGGGAATGTCCCTCACTGTTCTATTTGTTCTATCTCTGACTGTGTTGAAATGTCTGCTTGAGACACTCTGAGAGGTTTTTGTTTGTTTGCTGGTTTTCATTTTTCCACATGAATGAGGTTTGAAACTTTTCTGGCAATTAAGAATGTGCTTATGGTCGCTGCCATCAGCCACATGGGCTAACCAGGTTCACATCCAAACTGAGGTCACAGATCATTGCTGTATGAAATAAAAGTGTAACGATCCTTAGGGGTTATGTAGTTTAGGAATCTGACATAATGCAAACTGAACATCCATATTCCTCTGAAGATGGAAGTACACATGCCAAAGTAGCTATTATTAATTAGCATATCTGAACAAATACACTAGCTCACAGGTAAAGTCTGCTTATATTCTTTATTTTTTAATTTCAATGTGTGTGTGTGTGTGTGTGTGTGTGTGTGTGTGTGTGTGTGTGTGTGTGCCGGGTTAGGGAGCATGTAGACGTCGGAGGGCAGCTCCATGAAGTTGGTTTTCTCTTTCTATTTTTAAGTGGGTTCAGGGGATCAAATTTAGATTGTGTGGCAAGCACTTTCCTCATGGACCTATCTCCTTAGTATTGTTCTTACTCTCTAAAACTGATATGTCAACAAGACTGAACTGTTCCCATTGTTAAATCAATACAATAATTTTTACAAGATGGTATCTCATATATCTCAGGTTAGTCTTTTTTGGGGGGGTTGTGTAGAGACATGGTTTCTTTGTATAACCCTAACTGTCCTAGAATTCACTCTGTAGAACAGGCTGGCCTTGAACTTCTGGAGATCTGCCTGCCTCTGCTTCTCAAGTGCTGGGATTAAAGGCATGTGCCACCACACCTGGTACAACAAATAATTTTAAAACATCTTGTATTGACTGGGTTAAAGTTCAAGCATTTGCTAATGGACAATGTTAAGAGTCAGTACAGAAATTGCCACACAAACATGACCCTAGTCCCATCTCCCAGAACCCATTTTTTGTTTGTTGTTTGTTTGTTTTTGTTTTTGTTTTTTTAAACCCAGGTATGCCATGAGCACCTGTAATCTCAGCACTGGGGAAATAATAACAGGAAGATTCCTTGCTGGCTAGCTAATTTAAATAAATCAAGGAGTTCCAGGTTCAGTGAGACTGATTGTGTCACTAAGATGGGGAATGACTGAAGGAAATACCTGTCACTGACCTCTGACCTACACACATGCACACACACATGCACGCATCATCCAATATCCAGTACAAATTGACCCTCTGAGTCCCCAATGGAGGAATGAAGTAAATAGGCCCAAGAGATACCTAGCTCTGAACAGAGCTGTTTAGAAGGGTAGGGCGGGGATGAGAACTTGCATTGGTACTAGTGCAGTGGCCTGCTCCTCCAGGGGCACACTGAACATTTCACTAACCAATAGGAAGGACACAGCTTAGTTAGTGGGAACAGGTTGACCTTATGTTTTTTATTAAAGATTTATTTATTTATTATTTATACAGTGTTCAGCTTGCACCCTAGAAGAGGGCACCAGATCTCATTATAGGTAGTTGTGAGCCCCCATGTGGTTGCTGGGAATTGAACTCAGGACCTGTGGAAGAGCAGCCAGTGCTCTTAAACCTCTGAGCCATCTCTCTAGCCCCGACCTTATGGTTTGAAAGGCATTAATTTGAGTCAAACCCATATGTCCCTCAGACCTTGAAAACAGGAGGTTAAACAGTAAATAGCTATCATTTCTCTGACAACTTTTAAACATCAAGACTGGAGAATAGCCACAGAGTGGTTAAAGCCATCAACACTGCCACCACCCTGACACAGTGGGGGTGGAGGACCTCTCTAAGCCTCCTTTACAAAATAGAGTTATGCCGACTTTAAAGTATATTACTGTAAGGGCAAATCAAGGATGTAAAGTATGTTAGAATATTTCAAAAACAGCTTTGTATTATTATTTTTAAGACATGGACTCAAGGCTGCAGGGATGGCTCAGTGGTTAAGCGTGCTTGCTACTCAATCATGAGGATCAGAGTTCAGATCCCAACACTAATGTCAGGAAGCTCACAAACACCTGTAACTTTAGCTCCAAGGATCAGCACTCTCTTCTGGCCTCCATGGGACGACAACACAAGTGTGCATATATATCAACACAGACATACACACACATAAAAACGTAATTAAAGTAAAATAAGTATTTTTTTGGTTGTGAGCTTAGCCTTTAATGGCTGAGCTATCCCTCCAGCCCAAAATAAGTATTTTAAATACACAGTCTCACTATATAGCCCTGGGTATCCTAAAACTCATCACACAGTCTAGTTCAGGTTGTCTTTGAAGTTGCAATCATCCTGCTTCCATATCCTGAGTGTTGGGATTATAGACGTGTGCCACTACACGCATCAAAGCAGTTTAATTTTGTGTGCCAGCTCTACTCATGAGGTACTGACTTAATAGACCCTTCAACTGAGAAGGGTTTTAAGAGCACATTTTGGCTATATGGAGGGAACTGATTGATTGGTGATGTCTGCCATGTGCAAAAGGCTGGACAAGTGGGAACACGGTGGTAATAGACAGCTGCTATCTCAAGGCATTCTTAGCAGGATGGTACCTGGGGGACGTAGACCTGTAGCAGATCATTTCACTGAACTCTGAAAATGGGGCTTTTGGATAGTCTCCTTCTTTCTCAGCCATTTTCTTTTTGGGGGATTTTCTTGATTAAAAGTTTAGAACAAAAACCAAGAGTGGTGGTGCACACCTTTAATTCAAGCACATGGGAGGCAGAAGTAGGTGGATTTCTGAGTTTGAGGCCAGCCTGGTTTACAGAGAGAGTTCCAGGATAGCCAGAGCTACACAGAGAAACCTGTCTTGAAACAAACAAACAAGTTTAGAACAAATGAAAATTTAAAATTCAGAAGAATCCGCCCTCCCCAGTGGAGACACTCCTGTCTCAACAATGTCTGGAGGCCCCTTTGTAGCATGAAGCATCTACTTTCTCTACATCCCACAGCAATTTTCCTTTGACTGTTTCTCCACCTTAATTTACATCTGAATTGAAACATCTCATAACTCAATTTTTGCTGAGCACTGACACATCTGTGAAGCTTTCCCCACTCACCGAAAATGTCCATCTCTCCCCTCTGCTTCTGGCATTTCCATCGTTGCCAAGAACCTCCCACCAACTCAGACAAAAGCCTTTCCTGTACACCTTGGGAGGCATGGCTCACTGTGGAGCAAGGCTGGTGGGCATGATAGGGAAAACTAACTATTGGAATGTTAACAGCTATGATTTAGAAGTATTTATGTGCTAAAGACACAGAGTAGCAGTCAGGTTTGCAGTCTTGACCACAGGGAACCTTCTGGTGCTGAGAAGTGCCGAGAGCACTTGCTGTGCAAACATGAGGACTTATACCCAGATCCCAGCACATATTAACAAAGCTAAGCATGACCAGCACCTGTAATCTTGGTGGTAGAGCTGGGGGAAGATTGGAGGATCACTAGGAATTACTGGACAGACAGCCTAGACAATAAGGTCTCCCGGGAATGAGATGGAAAGTGATAGGGCGGGCACACACACACACACACACACACACACACACACACACACACACACACACACACACACACACACACACACACACACGCTTGAGCACATAGAAAACAATAAAAGCCTTCTAAAGACAGATGGTTTGTGGATACTGGGGTTTGACTCAAGACCTCCTGGCTGTGACCACCATGGGTTTTACTCTGGCTGCCTTTACTGTCACAAGGGGGGCCTACGAATAATCCTAGCACTTTGATCTGTTAGACCCTGATCACCTGAAATAACCCAAACTGCTGTAACTGCCACCTTGGCTCTTCCGGGTGGTTCTACTGGCACATACACACTAAAGAAAGTGCTACAACCCCTAAACAGCATACCTACAGGCCAAGGAGTTTGCTGGCTGTTGTCTGGGTAACCCAAGAGTCCTTGGAAACTCATCAAGAGCACACTTCACCTTTTCCCCTCCCCTGTGGACTTTAAAGGGAAAATCACAATGAGTCTTCTAACACACATGGACACATTTTCAATTGTTTCTGACATGTTTCTATGTACACACCCTAATTCTGGTCAGAATACATGGCACAGAACTGTAAAGTAGGGTTGCTGTTTTTTGTTTTTATTCAAGGCAATTTCCCATTGCAAGATAAATCATTTTGAAGTCAACACCTATCCCTTTTCATAACTGCCACAGGAGGGAACAGGGAAGACTTTGAGGGACAGAAATACCAATGAGGTCCTGGATTTGCTTGCTTAGTCTACTGATTACTGCTAGTTAGCCATGTGTCCCGACACTCACCATGATGGTCATGTTGGACATAGCTGGCTGGGGTAAGCATGACTCTGTGACAACAGACATCACTGAATTCTCTAAGCTCTTTGTGTCTCAGTTTTTTCCTCCTTAGAAACACCCATAATTCAGGGACAATAAGTTCCATTTTACACAAGAGGAAACCGAGGCAGAGAAGAGAGGGGGTTAACTTTATATAGTCATGTAGTTAGAAAGCCATGGAGGAACTATGAGCTCAAGCAAAAACAAAAAACAACAACAACAAAACAACAAACAGTTTGACTCTAACCACCACACTCTGGGTGCTCCATGTTGGGAAGAAGTCACCAGGCTGACTATGCCACCTGTGGTCAGGGCTTTGTCACTTAAAAAAAGAATGGACTAGGTATGGGCAGGAGCACTTTCAAAACAGATGACTTCTGTTGGGGAAATATTCAGAGGTAAACAGATATGAATCCTTAGAGGAAAACACAAAGCAGCAATTATCACAGAAAAGAAAGGTTCCACGGACTTGAGAACAGGAAGCAGACAGTACAGGAACACTGGAGGCAAAACCATGAATAAACAACTGTAAAACTCAGACACAAGTTCTCAAAGCCACCTTGTAGAGAATCAAAGGACACTGGATTACTGAACCTTTAATTTATTTCCTCCACCCTACAGGACTTCTGGACTTAAAAACTAAGGTTTGCTTAAAAAGAAATCCAAGTGAAGGGTAGATTAGATTCATCCAGACATCGAGGCGCAGGCTTGAAATCCCAGAAGCACAGGCAGAGAGGTCAGGAGTTCTGGGCCAGCCTGGGCTGTATGAGAGAGACCCTATCTTAAAAAGAGGAGAAAAGAAAAAGAAAAAAAAAAACATAGAGATTAGTTTCAGCAGACTGTGAGGAAAGATTGTGGAAATATCCCACCAGAAAAACAAAACAAAGGAAGTAGTTAGTATTTCAGTAAATTTCTCTTATACATAACATTGCAATCTGATAACATTCATTAAACATATTATCCATATATTTCCACTTCAACGATTATACATAATTTCCTTATTGAATTTTGATTATTTATGTTGTACATATGTTATGGCATGCATGTGGACATCAGGACAACTTGTGGGAGTCAGTTCTCTCTTTCCACCATGAGGGGCCTGGGAACTGAACTTAGTTGCCAGCCTTGGTGACAGGTCCAATTACCTTTTGAGCCATCTCATGGGCTTCAAAATTTCTTTAAAAATATTTTCTGACTTGTAATTGTAGGAAACAAGGTCGAATGTGTTGGTGCATGCCTTTACTCTCAGCACTCGGGAGGCTGAAGCAGGAGGATTGTGAGTTTGAAGCTGGTTTGGGTTATATAGCAAGACTGCCTCCCAAACACATCTCTGATTTCTGAGTTCTTGGAACAGGCAGCAACCTGACCAGAGTCCCTTTTGCATCTCACACTTGCATTCCTCCTGAGAATGTACTGCATAAGGCAACATTTTGAGAGACACCACCTTATGTTAGGCCTCCTCAGGCTACCGGGTCATAAATCCACAAGGAGTTTACTTTCTTCCATGAAGTGGTTGGTCACTGAGGGGAAGTAAACAGATGCTGTGTAGGATTCCAGTGCAACAGACCAATGCCACATGTTCAAGGCACTGACAGGTACTGGAGAAAATGGCACAAAGAATGCAGAGCAGTCAACTGGCATTTTACAAAATCTCCTACTCGATGGAGGATCTTACAGGGCTGGTTATCATCTTTACTGCCGTGGATGCAGACTCCGTGTTCTGCCCTATGTGTAGAATCATAGCAGTTACCCAGTGCTACTGAGTACTCAGGACTGGATGTCTGCTTGCTTCTGTTGCTGGGGAGATGGGACTGTAAGAAGGACTTCTGGCAGTAGCTATTCCCTGGTGTGGCCTGCCCTTTATCTTTTCAGGTTTTGTGTACCCCAAATATGGAATCCAAATGATTCCAACGTCCTGGGATAGCTCTAGTCAGAAAAATTCTGACCATGTGCCAAACTATCCATCCAGAAGCCAGAAATTATATTCCATGAGCTAATTGACCCCCTTCCCTCCTGAAAGGGAATCAAAGACCTTTCCCCCTCTCACAATTGTCTTGGCAGTTCAGTCAACTTGATAGATCCTGTTTTCCATTTCCAAGAATTCATGTTATTTGGAAATGTGTACATGGCAATAGAATATGCTAAGTAGTTTTTTGTCCTTCATATCAAAACATCTTTGCAACTAGAAGAAAATGGTCTTTTAATATGAGAGAACTCTGTCTTAAGGCACAGAATCCCCCTGATGCTAGAGCTGCCAGCGTGTCATGGGGAACTCAGCCATGCATGCCCAACAGGCAGATGAACACAAGTCGTTAATTTTGAGTTTTGAGCTCTATTTTTCTATTTAAATAAGGCTCAGTTTGAGTCCCGGGGGAAACTATTTTTCCATATGCAAAATAACACTTTTGGAAAACCACATTTTTTTTAAATCCTTCCCTACCTGTGTTAAGTCAGGCTGTAAAGTGAGAGCTCCTCCTGCTGATGGTGAAGGACCTGTCCCCATCTCTAAGGCAGGCAGGCAGTTCAGGCAAAGTCAGACTAGAAGCTCAGTGTTCTTCTCCTCTCTCCCAGGGGACGCTGGGCAATGTTGGGGACATTTTCAGGTAGCGTAACTGGGGAAGGGGTATATCTGGCAAAGTATTAGTAGGCAGAGGTCGGAGATAGTGCTGACCATCTGGTGCATGCAGCACAGCTTCATTAAACTAATAAAGCACATGGCTGCAATGATAAATGAGTACTTTTCATAAACCTGGACACAGCAATGACCAGAAGTAATCCGATGATGGTGCCTGGATACTCCATCATATTGCCATTTTTTTTTGGAGACAGGGTCTTGTTCTCTGGTCAGGTTGGTCTCAAACTCACAGTAATCATTCTGCTTCAGCCCCCTGAGTGCTAGAATCATAAACATAAGCTACTATACTCAGCCTATACAAACTCTTGAGCTTATGGACGTGCGGCTAGCTTTCAAATCTGCTAATGAATGTAGGTAGGTAAGTCATACTAGACCACAGCTGTTACCATATCATCCCACCGTTTTGTTATCTGAAAGCTCCAAACAGCAAATTACTATTAGAAGTGTCGATTTCTTTAAAAAAAATTGGAAACAGCAAATATTTAAATGTGAAAATAAACAGAAGGGCTAAGTAAATCTGCCTGACTTTGATCCCAGCACCCTATGGAGAACTGGGGCTGATGACATGCACTTAGACTCCTAGTGCTGAGGAGCCAGGGACAGGATACTGGCTTGTCTGTTTAACTGGTGAGCCCCAGGCACTAGTGAGAAAGCTGGTTTCTTTTCTTTCTTTCTTTCTTTTTTTTTGAAGTTGGGGGCAGATGGTTCTTGGGGATAACAAGAGAGGTTGACCTCTAGACTCTAAGCACGAGTACTTGTGTAAGCGTGTGTGCACGCATGCACACACACACCAACAGGCAACAGAGGGATGCATGCAAACACACATACAGAGAAAGACACACACACACAGAGAAACACAGAGAGAATGAAGTAACAGTAAAAACAGAGTGTACCAATATGATAAGGAAAAAAATAGATTACAAGGAGAACAATTTCTTATAAGCAAGGCTGAGTATGTTAATCCCTCAGTAGTTTATTATGACATGGTAGTCCAGAAATAGGCACTTCTAGACCACCAGCAGATCTCTGTTCCAGTAACAAAATACCAGAATGTTACCAGGAATGCTCTTTTTTTTTTTTTAAAGAGAACTACATTGCAAGATTCACCTATACCAACATAATTTAAGATAACCACAAAATTGGCAGGAGGCAGAGGCAAGTGAATCTCTGTGAGTTCAAGGCCAGCCTGGTCTACAGAGTGAGTTCCAGGACAGCCAGAGCTACACAAAAAATCCTGTCTTGAAAAACAAAAACAACAACAACAAAAGAAAGAAAGAGAGAAATGAAAAGATAATCATAAAATTGTGGATTTCAAGAGATGGAGAGTATTTAAGGTGGTCACCAAAATAAAACAGATTCCAGCTCTCAAAGCATAGTGTGACAAGAGTTACCTTTACTGACATAATTATCTTTGAGAGGTCCCCAAAGACACTACAGATTGCAGAAAAAAATTAACTAAACTCAAATGAGAAATGTCTTTATGCAGAACAGAGAAGAATGGAGGTATATAAAAATGCTAAAAATGCAAGCATATTAAAAATTCATAATGTAACCAACTTTATACTAAACTCTTAAATTATGAAAACTAAATTGAAAGGCATCCTGAGTCATTTTCCATATGGTGTTTATTACTTCATGTGTTTTACTGTAGAATTACTACAAAGTTGTAGAAGAGAGAAAGAGAGGAAAAAAAAAACTAACCTTAAGGTTATCAAAGGTTTTGACAGTCTGTGCCAAGTCACTGACACTCCCTGGCGATGCTGTCCCCTGTCCCCTAGGGCCTGAGGACGCCCGTGAGCCGTCAATGACCTCAAAGCCAGAAAGCAGGGCCTCTGCACAGCTGCAGTGAGACTCCTTGGCTCTCTGACCCGATATCAGGTATGTCTTCAAACCTATGATGGATAAAAATTACAATCAGCACAGATGGAAACCACGGTTGGCTGCAATGCAGCGGGGTCTTATTCTCCGTGGGTGGAGAACACACTCCTGCAAGTGGAAGTATGGAAAAAATGTGAGTGCCAAGGTTCACAACTGCCTTCCTCTATTTTCCCAGACAGATGCAGCCTCAGAGACCATTTGCCTCCACATGCACCATTTGTTTCTATAACGTTTGCTCTGAAGAACAAATGACTACATGTTTTACCTCTGGGAACTAAAATAAATGTTAACAGTTCTTCCACGAAGGCATTTTGTGCCTGTTGTGTGAAGGAAGTAGAACAGACTACACAGTTCCATAGTCTACTTGGCTTTGTTCTGATCTGTAAATACCCATCCCTGAACTCCACACCAGGCAGGGTCCTGCATCCAGGAAACTGTCCAGCGGAACTGCAAGAGAAGATACAGACAGCTTTTCCTGGAGGAGTACGGTGCCCAAACTAGAGAAAAGGCTGAGCAAAGCCTCATCTTCCCAGGGTTGAGCTCCCATGACAGCTGCCTGTCTCTGCTGCCACAGCCCTAAAACATGCCTCAGTGCATGTATCCCTGGGGTTGGTTGCTGTTGGTATTTGGGATACCAGGTCACTGTTCATTCACCAAGAACTTTACCAAGCACTTCCTGTCTGCTGTATTTGAAAAGGGATACAGAGGGGACAATAGGATACATCAGCTATGTCTGGGACCTGTGTGGAATCTCACCTGAAGAGGGAGCCCAGATGACAGATGAGCAGGTGTGACAAGGTTATGTCACCACCATGCAGGGTAAGGATATACAGGGTGTTCAAGGAGCGTGAGAGAGGCTACCTTGACTGTCCTCTCCAAAACTGCTACTATGATAACATTAAGAGACCGGGCTACAAGCTGTGGTGAGGCCGTGGAGGGCTCCTCCCTGGTGGACAGGCCTGGGGTCCTTTTAAATGCTTTATGTAGTATTGGTAGCTTTTCCTTCAGCTCTGTGAAGACAAGTCCTTCCCCTCAGAAGGATACAGCCCTCACCAGACAACTAAATCAGTACTAATGCCTTGATCTGAGACTTATAAGCCTTCAGATTGTGAGACCTAACTTCTCTCTTTATAAATTACCCAGTCTGTGGCATTCTGTTATGGCAGCACCATCAGACTAAGACAGAAAGCCTCCTAAACAGCATGTCCTCCAAGTGAGGGCAGCCCAGTCATATATCCCTAGACAGTGGATATTTCTAGAATAGTTTGTGGGATTTCTTCATTAAAGAGCCTTTGGCAGGTACAGTCACCAGATGGTGCTGAGCTCAGTATGGATGGATCTCTCTGTGTGTAGGGTATGTGTGTATGTGTGGTGTACATGTGTGTTCTGTGTGTGTGTGTAGTATGTGTGGTGTGTGTATGTGTAGTATTGTATAGTATGTGTATGTGTAGTATGTGTGTAGTGTGTGGTGATATGTAGTGTGTGTGTTATATGTATGTGTGTAGTGTGTGTATGGCATATGTGTAGTGCATAGTATGGTGTGTGTGTGTGTGTGTGTGTGTGTGTGTGTGTGTGTGTATAGCCAGGGGAGCAGCTCTGTGTAGTGCACACCCCATGGGTATCACCAGAGTCTGCATTATAGATGCCACAAGGAAGCAGGAAGAAAGAGTAAGGAAGGGGCTGGTGGAAAGGCCAGACACAGGATGGAAAAGATGGTAGTGACAGGCAGCCAATACAAGGATAAGGATGTGGTGTTTAAAGAGAAGCCCTCAGCATGAGGCTCAGGCTTCATCACCTCTTAACTATAGGACCTACTCATCTTATTTTCTCATCTGTGGGGAGAGG
Organism: Cricetulus griseus; assembly: GCF_003668045.3. Lineage (NCBI taxonomy): Eukaryota > Metazoa > Chordata > Mammalia > Rodentia > Cricetidae > Cricetulus > Cricetulus griseus. The sequence continues at coordinate 42,337,500 of NC_048600.1, read as the reverse complement.
CTTAGAAGAGGTGATACTTCAAGGGTCTACAAAGCGCCTTTATAGCAGTGTTCAGTGCACAGTATGCCTGATAATGGCAGCTATTATTACCAATGAGGTGTCTGATCTGCTCACACTCAGCAGCCTCTTTTATGCTCCCTCAACATAGGAAAGCAGGTTCAGAACTGCTCCAAATCTGTCTCTAACACAGATCTTCCTTGGGGAGCTCAGAATGGCCAATTTGTAGAGACAATACTGCTCTTGCACAAAGACTGAACTTACACAGGCACCTAAAACAAGAGAGTCTGGCAGATAAGTATCTATTATTTGGGGGAGAGGTTGAGACAGGGTTTCTCTGTGGCTTTGGAGGCTGTCTGGAACTAGCTCTTGTAGATCAGGCTGGTCTCGAACTCACTGAGATCCACCTGACTGTCTCCCAAGTACTGGGATTAAAGGCATGTGCCACCACTGTCCGGCTTAAAATAAATATCTTTTTATATATGTTTCAACATGGAGAGCTAAATTTAAAGTGAATCCTGCTGCCCACACAAAAGGAACCCAGCATGAAACAGAAAGGTAGGTTTAGCTGTCCAGTAAGACCCACTGTGAGAAAAGTTACTGGCTTGAGTCTAGTGGAAGTCTTAGTGTTAATGACTTAGTGGATAACCACACTTATAAGCCCTGGCTTCTGATATGACTAGAACAGCTCACCTGGACTAAAAGGCCCAAATAAGACAGACAAAGTATTTATTTTGCTAAATGTGCATATACAGGAAAATAACTAGTATTATTTCCTGAAAGCTTTCTTAATAATTCATTTCTTATCTCACAAATACTCATTATCTTTTTTTTTTTTGAGACAGGGTTTCTCTGTGTAGCTTTGGAGCCTATCCTGGCACTCGCTCTGGAGACCAGGCTGGCCTCGAACTCACAGAGATCCGCCTGCCTCTGCCTCCTGAGTGCTGGGATTAAAGGCGTGCGCCACCAACGCCCAGCCAATACTCATATCTTTGTTCAGCTTCACTTTGCAGGGCTGCAGAGAGGGGAGGTGCTTCCTAATGCATTCCCACCTAGTGAAAGAAATTGTATGAAGTGCTTTACATGGTTCAATTCCTTGAATATTTTCTTCCCTTCCTTCCACACTGGAGACAGTAACCTGGGACCCAGAGCATGCTAGGCAAGTGCTTTATTTTATTAGCATACATTAATCATACACAATGGATTTCATTATGACATTTACATACATACATACATACATACATACAGTGTATTTTGGTCATAGTCACCACCATTGACCTTTCTTGTTCAGCTCCCATTCTTACTGAGTCTCTGTATCTTGTGTTTTTTGGTAGCCCAGAATGTTTAATTAGGGTTGCTTACAAGAACATGGGTGAGGAGTCAGTTACAAAAGCATGGGAAACTTACCAGTGCCTACTCAAAAAAGAAGGAAATCTCTTTTCTCTCCCAGGAACCATGAACTGCCTATAGATCCTTAGGGAGAGACAGGGGCTTAGAAAACCCTCTCCCATTCTTTTTTTTTTTTTTTCAAATTTTAAGGCAAGATCTTATTAAGTTGCTCAGGCTGGATTCAATCTCACTTTGTAGCCCAGGCTGGCCTTGACTATTTTATCTAAACCCAACTTTCCTTGTGTATTTTCTCTGTGGGTATTTATGTTCTACACACACAGAGGCCAGAAGAGGATACTGGGCATCCTGTTCTGTCACTGTTCATCTATTCCCTTAAGGCAAGTTCTACCATTGAATCTAGACCTAAGGAAGCAGCCAGCAAGTTGCCTCCACCCACCCACTCAGACTCCATCCACCCGCACAGCACTGGGATTACAGCACATGTAGCCCTTTAAGTGGGTTCTAGGGATCTGAACTCCAATCCTCATGGGTTTACAGCAAGCTTTCTTACTCACTGAGCCATCTCTCCATCCCCCAACTATTCTTAAGTATAGTCAGCCTTCTTTACTTGGGATTGTTTTTCTACGAATTCAACTGTGGATCAAAAATATTTTTTTTTAGAAAATTGAATATGGGGAGCTGGAGAGAGGGCTCAGTGGATAAAATGTTTAATTAGGACTGGAGTTCAGATGCCCAAAACCCATGTAAAAGTGAGGTAGATGTGGCAGTTATCTATAATTCCAGCACTAGGGAGGCAGAGATGGGATCCCCAGAGCAAGCCAGCTAACTAGTTTAGCTGATTGATGCTCTGGGTTCAGTAAAGTAGATGGAAAGCTATGGAAGGAGACACCTAACATCAAGTTTAGGCCTTCACATGCATGCACACACAAGTGTGTTCACTCATGAGAACACATATACACATGCATATTACATGTGTACACATGAAAAACAAAGAAAATTGTTTCTGTATTGAATATATACAGATATACCTTAGGATTTCTATTGCTGTGAAGATACACCATGACCATGGCAATTCTTTTTTTTTTTTTTTTTTTTTTTTGGTTTTTCGAGACAGGGTTTCTTTGTGTAGCTTTGGAGCCTATCCTGGCACTCGCTCTGGAGACCTGGCTGGCCTAGAACTCACAGAGATCCACCTGCTTCTGCCTACTGAGTGCTGGGATTAAAGGCATGTGCCACCAATGCCGGCAACCATGGCAATTCTTATACAAGAAAATATTTAATTGGGGCTTGTTTACAGGTTCAGAGGTTTAATACATTATCACCATGCGGGAAGCATGGTCAGTGTGCAGGCAGAATGATGCTGGAGAAGTTACTGAGAGTTCCATATCTGGATCAGCAGGCAGCAAGAAGAAAGAGAGCCACAGGGCCTGGATTGAGCATTTGGCTTTGAGCCCACCCCCAGTGACACACTTCTTCCAACAAGGCCACACACATTCCAACAAGGCCACAGCTCCTAATTGTGTCACTCCCTTTGGGGTTATGGGGATCATTTTCCTTTAAACCACCACACAACATTTTCCTTGTCTATTGCTTAGGTAATTCTGTGTATCAAATATTTACATAGTATTTACACTATAATAGGTATTATGAGTAATCTTTAGATAAAGCATATAGGAAAATGTGTATAGATTATATGAAAATATGACATTTTAATAAGGGACATGAACATTCTCATATTTTGGTATCCATAGGGAATCCTCAAACCAGTCGCCCAAGGGTTCCAAGGGATGACTGTCATCAATTCTTTGAGGACAAAAACTCTGCCTTGCACACACTGATGACCAGTTTTAGTGACTGAGTGTATGAATGAATGGCAAAGTCCCCTTTAGAAAAGAAGGATTCTAGCATCTTCTAACCTGTCTTCTGCTGGTTAAATAAAAAACTGACTGGCCGGTAGCAGGGCAAGAAGAGATTGGGTGAGACAGCCTGAAGCAGAGAGAACGATGGGAGGAAGAAGGGCATAGGAGAGTCAAGGGAGATGCTAGCGAGCCACCAAGCAAGCAGGACATATAGAATATGAGGTAATGCTGGGTAGTAGTGGCTCACATCTTTAATCCCAGCACTTGGGAGGCAGAGGCAGGCAGATTGCTGTGAGTTTGAGAGCAGCCTGGTCTACAAGAGCTAGTTCCAGGACAGCCTCCAAAGCCACAGAGAAACCCTGTCTCGAAAAAACAAAAAACAAAAAACAAAAAAAAGAAAAGGAGGTAACACGCCATAAGCCACGTGGCAAAGCACAAATAGAAATATGGATTAATTTAAATGTAAGAGTTAGCTAGTAACAAGCCTGAGCTATCAACCAAACATTTACAAATAATATTAGGTCTCTGTGGTGATTTGGAAGCAGCTACTGGGATGGGCAGCTGGCGGTAGGGACAGGGAATGTCCAGTTACAGTCTTCTTCAGTGGAGCTCTTGTTTTGGAATGAGAATTTCTCAGTCACTAGGAACCTAAGGGACTTGATGGCCAGTGTACCATAAAGAGAAGAAATGAAGAAAAGCCAGGAAAGAGTGCTCAAGACATGACTTGGGGGGTTAAAAGAAAAATATAACAAATACCTAGAAGCTGACATCACTAATGATTTAAAACAATAAACACAAGAGAGGCTTGGCTGGCTCATAAACATCCTAAAATGTCTTTTTCCTTTGCCCTGCTTGAAATGATGAATTAGAAAATAAGAATTAAGAGAATTAGCCTACCAAATCACCAAAATCTACAAAGATTTAGACAAAAAACTTTTAATTTTTTTAATGTTTCTGCTTAAGAGCAAAAGTTTGGTTAAAAAAATATTTTCATCTTTTAACAATACAAACATTCTATATAGGTCAAATTCTTCCAGTCCTATGGAAAACAAATGATTGTGGGAACTGATTTGTGGGTTCAGTATTTCATGATAAATCACAGGTTTTATCCAATAATATGTGCATACTGGTGAAATTTTACTTGTATAAAAACAAACAAACAATTAAATCCAAACAATAAAATCAACCCTTCAGCTGTGATGGTTTAACACCAGGAGTCGTTACCAAGGCTACATGGCAACAAAGCTGGAAGATCACACTGAGAACACCCACAGCAGCCTGCAGGTCCCAGCATTCATTCATTTGCTCATTCACTTACCCAACAAACTCAGTACATACCAAGTCCTCACTGAGCACCAGGACCTGGGCAAAAGGACTAAACGCAGACACTGCTCTGGCTATAGAAACCGAGTCAGGTGAAAATGCTGACCTTAGTTCCCTTGTCTTTGAAAAGGAAGCACTACAGCATAGGAATGATGCCACTTCACAGGGCTGCTGTGGGCATTAAATGGCTACTGAGGAGTAACTCAAGAAAACTAAGGAAGGGCATGAATGACTACACAGGTCAGTGGCAGGCCAGTGGCAGTCAAGGGCCAGTAGTGAGAGTAACACAATCCCCAAGAAGAGGGACTTCATGGGCCCTAGGTTCCTGTGACTGTATGCTCTGAAGTCATTAAAGCTTTTACAACGAGTAGGCGATAGAAGAAACGCTGTGAGACCCCAGGGCTTAAAAAGCCAGACAACACACTAGTTGAGCCTGCTTAGGTGCAAGGTGTCAGTGACTGAAACTGGCAACTAATTTACTGGTGTCTGAGAGGACAAGCCGCCTCTGCAGCAGCAAAGGTATCTGAGTCAGTTTTTGCTCCCGGGAACTGAAGTATGGAACAGAGACATGGAAAACAGATTCCAGAAAGACAGAAATTAAAATTGGAGAAGGGGCAAGGAGGCTCAGTGGCAGAATGTTTGCCCCACATGCACAAGGTTCTGTGTTCCAGATTCAGCCGTGCAAATTAGTGAGTGAATCTGAGAATACATAACAGGTAAATAATGGGAAAAACCAAATAAGAGTATCCTGAAAAAAGACACAAAGTCACAGGTTCCTAAGTGATAAAAGCCAGTTCCAGAAGGTCACATACACATGGTTCCATTTCAGTGAAATGTCTCCCAAATAGGGAACTTCATGGGGACCGAAGGCAGCCTGGTGTTGGTCAAAGGCCTGAGGAAATGACAGGATGCTCAGAAGAGATGGAGGCATGAAGGGAAAGGGAGGCCCAGCCTAACTACTGTGGAATACTATGTGAACACAGGGTTTAAAGGACCAGCAGTGGCTATGAACCAAGCCTGCTCTAGGGCCACCGCCAACAGAGGGGTTTCCTGTGTGGAGTGAGGACCTATCAAACAGAATTGTGGTGATGGTTATGCCACTCTTTAATATGCCCAAAGTCACAGAACTGTAGACTTTGGAGAGTCACTCCTCAACCAATCAAAACAAAAAGAAATAAAACTATGTGAACTCTGACAAGATGTGAGAGCTCTGATATTTCAAGAAGAAATAAGCCAGGAAGAAGCATACATGCCTTGAGGATTCAAAGAGACGCATGCACAGAGTGGCTGGTAAAAGAAAAAGAGTATTTTAAAGGTGTGGGGGGACTGAGAAATAGAGCTAGGATGAAAAAACATATAAATAAGAAATAGGGTTAAATAACCTTGAAGAACTGAAAACTCTACATGGCAAGAATTCAAGTCTGCGAGAGATTAAACTCAACAAAACAAAACTTGACCTTCACAAGATATCTCTAAGAATCACCAGATTTGTAGCTCTCACTTTTGCAGTGTAGCCAGAAAGGTTGGGCCAACACCCAGCTGGAGTGTTAGACTGCTAACACAGCTCCTCCACAGCATGTGGGCACCACACAGCCTCACTGTGCTCCCAACATGTGGCCACCAAGGCGGGAGCTATGGATGCTGGCTCTTCACCCAGGCATGGGCTTATGGACAAGGGTGATCTGTACTGACTCACAGGCTGTGGCTCCTGCACCCACACTTCTGACGAGCATCTTCATCTGGGAAGCATGGTGACATAGATTCACAGACCAAAGGTGCCATGTCTTCTGTAAGCTTCAGGTTATACAAAGGGAAAGATAGGATTCTTAAGAACTTGAATAACCCTTTGTGTGAGTAGTCACTCAAGGTTTTACCATTGGATGCTTTCTAGAATGTTTACCAGAGTTTCTGGCTTTTTTCCAAATCACACTGCACTTAGAGGTACATGATTACTGAAAAATCTCTCTCTCTGTCTCTGTCTCTCTCTCTGTCTCTGTCTCTCTCTCTCTCTCTCTCTCTCTCTCTCTCTCTCTCTCTCTCTGTGTGTGTGTGTGTGTGTACACGTGAGCATGAGTGTGTCTGTCTGTGTCTCTCTTGGATATTTTGTCTGCAAGTTTATCTGTGTACCATTGTGGGTGCCTGGTACCTGCAGAGGCCAGAAGAGGGTGCTGGTGTTATAGATAGTTGTGAACCACCTTATGGGTGCTGGGAATTGAGCCTGCTCAGGTCCTCTAGAAGAGCAGCCAGTGCTCTTAACCACTGAGCCAACTCTCTGGACTGTTGTTCTTTTGATGAGCATTTTGTGTCATGGATGCTCCTGTGTCTGAAGTAATTTCTCTGATTTCATTTCCTTGTTTCTGGGACACATGGCAGACCCAATCATTTGTTTGTTTGTTTGAGTTAGCTGATTAGACTGACCCAGGCACTATAACTGAGCTACATCCCTAACCCTCATTATACTTTTTCTGACAATGTCTCACTGAGTTGCCCAGGCTGGCTTTGAACTCATTCTGTAGTTGAGGCAGGCCTTGGAGTTGCAATCCTCCCGCTCAGCCTTCCAAGCAGCAGGGATCACAGCCACTAGCCTAGCTCCAAACCCTTTTCCTTGTAGGCACCCCAACATCTCCGATTTCATTTGTGTAGCAGCAGCAGTCTTTCATTTTCTTTCTTCTCAAGAGAATCAAAACTGTCTGTGTAGTAGATTTGCAATAACCTCAGAAATGCTGCTTGTACACTCATGTGAAATTGCTCCTCCGGCCTGAGGGAAGGTCAGGGAGTGAGGGACTCACCTTCCCACTGCACAGTGTAGGACTGGAAATCACTACTGGGCTGTAAATGCATGCACCAGATGAAAGCATACGCAAGGTGGCAGGAGTGAGAGCCCTTGTATGAGAGGACAGGACCGGGGTGTGTGGCAGGCACCCTGACAGAGAGACTCAGCTTACAGAAAACACTGGTGGGGACAGACCTCACTCAAGAGAAGGGGATGCAGGAGCCCTCAGGGACTCCCTGACCACATGGTGGCAAATGAACTCCATTCCAGACCCTGGAAGAACCACTGCTGTAAGAGACGGAAATGGGCAGAAGTCCAGGAAGGAAGGTTCCAGAGGAGAGGCGCTGGGCCCAAAGATGACACTGAGTACGCAGAGAAGTTAGTGTCACAGGAACATAAAATCTTTTTAAAACTGGGCTTGGCTTTGTTAATACAAACCACACTGTATACCAACATGTAACAGGGGTTCAGGATGACAGGAAACATTCATTTTCTGTATTATTACATATTTCACTTATCTGTATTATGTTTTAAGAGAGCATGAACTCCATGTGGTGGCTTACATCTCTAATCCCAGTACCCCAGACGTAAAGATGGGAAGTTGAAGGTCATCCTTGGCTATGTAGTGAAGTTTGAGAACAGCCCAGCCCACACAACACTGTCTCGAAAGAAAGAGAGGGGGAGAGGGCAGAGGAAGGGAGGAGAAAGGAGGAGCCTGCCTGGGCTATGGAGTTCCAGGCCAGCACAATATAAAACCTGGTGAAGGCGAGGGGGAGGAGAAAGATGAAAATCTGAATTTGTTACAGAATATTTTTAGACAAAGAAAATGACCAATGAGATGCCACCCATACTGTCCAAGCCCTGTCCCCAAGCTCTTACTGTGTGTACACTCCTAAACAGTATGCAGCATGAACACACTCTTTACAACTCAAAGGAGGTAGTGGTGAGATGTCTCTCTCAGCAGGTAAAAGCAAGCCTGGTGACCCGAGTCTGTCCCAGGAATCACATAAAGGGAGAGGAATGACTCTTGAAAGTCATCCTCTGACTTCTACATGGCTGCATTCACACATATACATACAAATGCACACATACAAATACTACTACTACTAATTCATATGGATGATATCACTTGACAGGTACCCCTTCCAGAAGCTGCTGTTTTTGTGGAACATTCTCTCTGATATTTTCTCATATTGGTATATGTGATTCATGTTCACCTCTTTTTAGTATTACAAGCTTTCCCACTGAATACACGTCCTACAATTTGAAAGAGAACTTGTAGCATTAACTCAACTCTGAACTCCTGAGTCCTAGTAAATAAAAAATATGTCAAGCATGAAGGTGTACACCTGCAAATCTGGCACATGGAAGTCGAGGTGGGGAATTAATAATGAGACCATCATAAAAACAATATATGATAATAGGATTAAAATATATAAAATGCCACTGTGAGACTTGCCTGGGCTACAATAATTCTAGGCCAGCACCATGTAAGACCTGAAAGGGGGTTCAGACAGAGAGCTTGTGCTCATGACTGCTGTCTGTTGAGCCTCAATCTGCCATCATTAAGAAATGAAAAGTGGCCACAGAAATAACCCTAGACTAGGCTGACTCATGACCACAGGTCAGAGGTAAGTATGACCCCAACACTCCAGCCACATGGAACTGGGCTTAGTGCTGGAACCAGAGTTGGAGCTTCTAGATGGTCCCAGAAAATGAAGTGGGTTCCTATTCAAGGCCCTGAACTTGATGCAAGGAACAAAATGATGCAGGGAGAGGCCAGTGGACGGATGGAACAGTCTCTTGCTGATGTCTGTCTATTTCAGGAGCCTAGAACCATATGCAGATACCGAGCACTTCAAACAAGGCAAGTATGATGGAGAATCTGGACTTCTCATTTTTTTAATGCAATTTAAACTTTAAGTAGCTGCATAGGGCTGTCTGCTACCATAATGAACAGGAAGTCTAACACTCACCCCCTCCCTGCTAGGGTGCAATGAACTGAGGCAGCTCTTCCTACCTTTACTAAACAACCAGGGGGGTTAAAAACTACAACAGAGAATGGGTAGGATAAGAAGGATAGATAAATATGAGATCATTAAATATGAACTCTTGTTAAAATAGCATTCAGGGGCCAATATTACAAGGTAGACATTTCCCTGTGCAGCAACAATAGCCACTTGAGAAACAGGACTACACAGAGTGGCAGATAACCTAAGAAAAGAAACTGGAAGTACTAGGAACATTTGCATATCTTCAGAAAATCTTAAATGAGATGAAAATTTGGTTTAAAATATAATTAATGGGCTGGAGAGATGGCTTAGAGGTTAAGCGCACTGGCTGATCTTCCAGAGGAGCCAGGTTCAATTCCCAGCACCTACATGGTGGCTCACAACTGTCTGCCACTCTAGTTTCAGGGGATCTGACACACTTTCCTGGCCTCCAAGGACACCAAGCATACATATGGTACACAGACATATATGCAGGCAAAACACTCATATACATAAATAGATATAAAAGATTTTTAATGTAATTCAGAATCTGTATCTAAATAGCTTGACCCTAACACAATATTCTCAAAAATGTTTTTGGTATGAATATTTGCTAAATATACTGTACTTTCCCCTTTATTAAATACTCTAAATTTTACTATTTGATCTCTCAAAATAAATTGTGACACAAATACTTGACACCTGGCCTCACTGATTTTTCATACCCATTACAAGTGACGCATGCATTTCAACACACCACTGCACAAATTACCATGTTGGGGGCCTTCTGACACTGTGGAGCTTCAATGTTTAACTAGACACATGGCCACAATGCTAATAGGATTTGTGCCTGGAGAATGTATTCCAGGAAAGGTTTTACCTCACTGTTCCTTGCACTGAGGTTTTACCCCACACAAGTTTAGAAAGCAGAGAGAATCCAACTTGGGTCATCTGAACTCCTCCTGAACCCCACTATCTCCAAGCCTACCCTACCTCCCATTGTGTAGCCTGTCCAGCATCAGCCACCAGGACAGTAAGGACAGTTTAATCCCATGGCACACCACTGTGCTATGATTGGGCATAAAACACCAGACTCCTGCTCAACTACCTCCATGCTCTACCTAGTCTGGAATGGTCCCAGTAGGCTCATATAATTGAATGCTTGGTGCCTAGTTGGTGGAACTATCTGGCAAGGATTAGGAGGTGTGGCCTTATTAGAAAAGGTATGTCACTAGGGGTGGGCTGCTTTCAAAATCCCATGTCATTCCTAGGTGTGTGTGTGTGTGTGTGTGTGTGTGTGTGTGTGTGTGTGTGTGTGTGTGTGTGTGTGTGTGTGTGTGTGTATCTGTCTCACTTTCTCCCTCCCTTCCTCTCTGCCTCCTAGTTGTGTCTCAAGATGTAAGCTCTCAGCTACTGTTTCAGTGCCATGCCATGCCTGCCACCATGCTCCCCACCATCATACTCACAGACATGCCCTCAGATACTGTAAGACCCCAATAAACTCTTCCTTCTATAAGTTACTGCGGTCATGGTGTCTCTTCACAGCAGCAGAAAAGCAACTAAGACCATACCTACTCAACAGGAATGTGATGACAATATCTGGTCCCCAAGTCACAAATCAAAAGTCCCTGTATTACAACATCTCCTTGATTTCTGCAAGGCCTTGCATAATGGGACCTCCACAAAGAAGATCCAGAATAAGGCTCTGACCCTTTGGGGGAACATCATAAGATCCCTGTGAGGGTCTTTTGAATATTTTAAATTCCCTTGAGCAGTCATAGCAACACTTTCTGGAAGCAAGGCCAAGCCACAGAGCCTCAACTCTAGAAGACCCAGTGACTCCTTTTCATTAAAAACATTTATTATCTTTACTTAAATTGTAATGTCCTCTTTCCAAACTGAAAATAAAATTAAATTTACAGACAACATAACCTTTAATCACTGAGACCATCAAAAACATTTCTAGCAAATTTCCCAAATGCCTCTTCTGCATAGCCTTTAGTCACCTGTCCTTGGACAGAGCAGTAAGTGTTCAGCAAGGGTGGTAGTCTTAAAAGTGGCTGAAATCCCGGGAGAGTAGGGCACATATGTAATTCTAGCACTTGGGAGGTAGAGGCAGGAGGCTCAGGAGCTCAAAGCCAGCCACAGCTTCTTGGCAAGTTCCAGGCCAGCTAGCACAACATAACAAGACCATCTCAT